>NC_053126.1:3601581-3930748 GCF_010015445.1 Perca fluviatilis
TTATTTATAGGACAGCTGAACACATGAAAGGGGAGAGAGAGAGAGAGAGAGAGAGAGAGAGAGAGAGAGAGAGGGGGTGACATGCAGCAAAGAGCCACAGGTCAGAGTCGAACCTGCGGCAGCTGCGTCAAGGAGTAAACCTCTGTATATGGGCGCGCACTCTACCAGGTGAGCTACCCAGGCGCCCATCTCTAGAAATCTTTTTTAAGATGAATTTTTGTGTGTTTTAGGCCTATATTTGTATAAGACAGCTTAGACATGAAAGGGGAGAGACGGAGAGGGTGGGGGGGGGAATGACCCGCGGCCGCTACATCGAGGAGTAAACCTCTATACTGTATATGGGCGCGCGTTCTACCAGATGAGCTACCCAGGCGCCCATCCCTAGACATTTTTTAAAAACACCATCTGTTCACCACAGCCTACAACCTCCCTAAGCTGCGCCACAGTAAATCGGTAAAGGGTCCGTGGGTTTCATGAAAGGCGCTATATAAATAAAAGTAATTATTATTATTATTTTACACACAAATGCAAATTCCATAAAAGCTATTCCACGTTTCACAACCTTCCTGAAAAAATATTATGTATTTTCTTAGATTCTTTCAAATAGATTAAATCTAAAAATGCTCTCCATGTTTGATGAGTGTTTATCAGACCCCAGATAGGAATGAAAGAATTACTATTTTCATTGTATTTATTTTCCTTTTTTTTAAAATTTATTTATTCTTTGTCGTTTTTTGTTATGGATTTCATTGTATCTTCTGCACTTTTGTTTATATTGCACCGCAATACTGACTATTCTGCTCAGTTATCTAATTGTGTCAATGTGAGAAATGTTTCATGCTTATAAGATTTGTATTCTGAAATATTGATATTGATTGATATTGTTCTATGAGATGAGAGACGAACACTGCAGGAACTAAGTCATGGTCTTAGAGGTGCATTACCACCACTGAGTTAGAACCTCATTAGACTCTCTCTCATCAGTCTCTATCGGGAGTGGCTAAGTCAGGTGGGACATCTAGTGGTAACATTCGGTATACCGGTTCAGTGTTTGACTTAGTATCAAACTGGTTGGAAATGTTTACACCGGCCCAAGCAAGGGCGGAGTGGGACAAAAAAAAAAAAATAATCTACCTAATCTTTTTCTTACACCCCTAATACAAATAAACTTGACTTACTTACTTACTTTTACACTGACCTAACCCTAAGCCCGGTGAAACTGTAAATCACCACTGAATCCAAATAAAAAAAAAATGGTTTCAACTCCACCCCTCAAAGAAACCGGAATCGGGAATCGATAAGAACCGGAATAGAAAGGAAGATTCGGAATCAGAATTGTTCAAATCAAAACAGACCCAACCCTAGTAATAAAATACACTGACTTTCAGAAAAGTAAGTCAGCTTTAGGTTAAAAAAAACTAGCTTCTCCCTGAGAAGCTAGTAAAGATATAGCTACCCTAGATGGTATTGTCCTGGCCTCCACCACTACTGTCAGAAATCTAGTTATCACTGTTATTTTTGATCAGAATATATCCTTTAACGCCCACTTAAAACAAACCTCAAGAACAGCCTTTTTCCATCTTCGTAACATTGCCAAAATTAGGAAGATCCTATCTCAAAATGACGCTGAAAAACTAGTCCATGCATTCCTCGCCACTGCTACTGCTAATGCTTGCTCTTGAGGGAATTACTGTAAATTGTTGGGGCTTTGTAAATTATAGAGTGTGGTCTAGACCTACTCTATCTGTAAAGTGTCTCGAGATAACTCTTGTTATGATTTGATACTATAACTAAAATTGAATTGAATTAAATGGGCTATCTTGACTCACACGAATACATGAACGCAGGTAACCCCGCCCCACCTTAGATCAAACGCACCTCATGGTTTTGGCCGTCATGCTCTGTGAAATCTCATTGGAGGCGAGCAGCAGCTCCACCGCCCGCGTGGCACAGCCCACCACCGGGGGGGGGAGGGAGTTGGAGAACAGGTACGGCCGCGAGCGCTGCCTCAGCAGGTCGATGAGAGGCTTAGGGCCAACCGTGTAGCCACCTGAAAGAGAAAGTGGACGGGACGTCCTGAGGATTGGCAACATAATGGCGCTTTGTTGAAGGACAAATACAACAGGTAGGGACATTTTAGGGTGTTCCATTTGTACTCGGAAGTCGGAAGTGAAAGCTGTAGTAACATATAGTTATTAGCACTTCTGTCTTATTTGTGTCTCACTAAATCAGTCGTACACACAGTGCTGTCCATCTTTTGTGGACATGTTGTTACGCTGGTTTTTGTTAAAACAAACAGCGTAATGCGTTGCTATAAACTGGCATTGCTAACAATGGCTAACGAGGCTAGAGCTAATGAAAACAATGAAAATCTGACTTAGAAATGGAACGCATTCAACTCGGGTGTGACCTCATTCTTAGCTCCGGCTTCCGAGGTAAATGGAACGACTATTTGCTTGTTTGTTTTATGGCAGGAAGTTAGATGTTTTCTTCTCATCGGACTTTCTACCAGAAAAAGAAATTTGGAATATACAGTACAGGCCAAAAGTTTGGACACACCTTCTCATTCAATGTGTTTCTTTATTTTCATGACTTTTTACATTGTAGATTCTCACTGAAGGCATCAAAACTATGAATGAACACATATGGAATTATGTACTTAACAAAAAAGTGTGAAATAACTGAAAACATGTCTTATATTTTAGATTCTTCAAAGTAGCCACCCTTTGCTTTTTTTTGATAGCGCTGCAAACCCTTGGTGTTCTCTCAATGAGCTTCATGAGGTAGTCACCTGAAATGGTTTTCACTTCACAGGTGTGCTTTGTCAGGGTTAATTAGTGGAATTTGTTCCCTTAATAATAAAAAAGCAAAGGGTGGCTACTTTGAAGAATCTAAAATATAAGACATGTTTTCAGTTATTTCCACACTTTTTTATAAAGTACAATATATGTTCATTCATAGTTCTGATGGCTTCAGTGCAAAATTAAAATGTAAATAGTCATAAAAAATAAAAGGAAACGCATTTGAATGGCAAGGTTTGTCCAAACTTACTAATGGCCCGTGTGCTATATATATATATATATATATATATATATATATATATATATATATATATATATATATATAAAAATGCAAAAAGTTTAAAGACAGAACTTGCTAAAGAAGTCCACAGGGGAACGACTACAACCATTAGATTGTTTACTTTGACTGAGAAAAGTCATTTAGTTAGTTTTTAAAGCTAACCCCTCCACGCAGTCGCTAGTAGCCAAGGAGGACACGGAGGATTATAAAAACATGATGGACTCTTCAGAAGAGGTCATTATCTTCACTCAAGTTTCAGGAGTAGTGGCCGACAGGACATAGAATCTTCTGTACATAGGTCTTAATTAGCTTTGTAGCTACTATTTGGTATGTTAAACGGATACGGGTTCAATTACTGCCAAAAGTTATAAACTTGGACATTAACATTCATTCAGCTTAGGTGGTACACAAAACGGCTCGGGTGCTGCACCTAAGCCTTGTAATGGTAAGGGAAACCCTGACTTTTCATGCAAAAAAAGCTGTTTTCAGCCTCTCAAATATGAAGGTTTCCTGCTCTTTTCTGTTTTATACCATATTAAACTGAATATCTTTAGTTTTTGGACCACACAAGACATTTAAAGACATCACCTTGGACTTTGAGAAACTGGAATGGAGATTTGTCACTATTTTCTGACATTTTATAGACCGGTCAATTCATTAAGAAACTAATCGGCAGATTAATAATAAAATGAGTTGTTAGTTGCATCCCTAATAACAACGTTATAAGAAAATAATATGCCAGGAGGTGTGTTTTCATCTTGTAGGACCTTGTATCGCTGGAGTTTCTCGCCCCCAAGTGGCCAAAAAACATTAGTGCAGCTTTAAAGCTCTATGTGTGAGGAGCAGCAACAAACAGGCCAAACTGATCAAAGTCACAGGCCAGACGGGGACAGGCCTGACAAGGACAGGCCAGACGGGGACAGGCCAGTCGGGGACAGGCCAGACGGGGACAGGCCTGACGGGGACATACCAGCGGCTCCTCCCAGAGCTTTCCCCAGGGTGGAGTTTACAATGTGAACTCTGTCCATCACTCCCAGGAGTTCGTCCGTTCCTCTGAAAATCACAGCGAGAAGCACCATTAGTTACTCCCCTCATAATACAATCAAACTAAATTGCCCGTTATTACAGTTCGTTGACAGTTGTAATTACCAGCGTTGTAGTCAAGACCACCTTAAACGAGAATGCATCAAGACCAGAACAGTGCGAATCCCACACTGCATTACACGATATAAGGTGGAAAATGCTAACCAAAGGCACTCCTCAAATTGACTCAAAGATCCACATTCCCATAAAAATAATTTAAAAAAAAAACACAGAAAACTAATTTATATTTGTCTTCATTCACCTCTTTTGTTGCCTTGAGTGTATCACGAAAAAGGCCTTGATAGAATAATCAAAAGGCAGTTGAGGTCTAGCCTGGTCCTACCAGACTCTGGTCCATTAGCCTGGTCCTACCAGACTCTGGTACACTAGCCTGGTCCTATCAGACTCTGGTCCATTAGCCTGGTCCTACTAGACACTGGTACACTAGCCTGGTCCTACCAGACTCTGGTACACTAGCCTGGTCCTACCAGACTCTGGTCCACTAGCCTGGTCCTACCAGACTCTGGTCCACTAGCCTGGTCCTACCAGACTCTGGTACACTAGCCTAGTCCTACCAGACTCTAGTACACTAGCCTGGTCCTACCAGACTCTGGTACACTAGCCTGGTCCTATCAGACTCTGGTCCATTAGCCTGGTCCTACTAGACACTGGTACACTAGCCTGGTCCTACCAGACTCTGGTCCACTAGCCTGGTCCTACCAGACTCTGGTCCACTAGCCTGGTCCTACCAGACTCTGGTCCACTAGCCTGGTCCTACCAGACTCTGGTCCATTAGCCTGGTCCTACCAGACTCTGGTACACTAGCCTAGTCCTACCAGACTCTAGTACACTAGCCTGGTCCTACCAGACTGTGGTACACTAGCCTGGTCCTACCAGACTCTGGTCCATTAGCCTGGTCCTACCAGACTCTGGTCCATTAGCCTGGTCCTACCAGACTCTGGTCCATTTCATTTGTACAGAGAGTCTGGCCACTCTCCTTGAAGTGATGAACGGGGGTACAGTTGAAAACCCCAAAACAGCTAAAATTATATTACTGCTTTGAAGTGTAGTAACCCCAAAACAGCTAAAAACTTATATTACTGCTATAAAAATTATTGGTATGTATTGTACTATAAATGGATCATGGTTTTGACTGTGTGCTTTCAAATGAAAGAGTGTAGGAGACTGCTGCAAAAAAAGGGGAAGTTCATGCGAGGGTCACTGATCATGTAGCTTGTGTAATGTATAGAGATGGAACATGCTCAGAGGTGAAGCTTCCCATTTGTGCCTTCTGACTTTTGTCTACATGCCTTTTGGCTTGTATGTACTGCATCTGGGGGAGTGAACAAAAAATGTACATAAATAAGGGAGTTTTGCCAGCAAAAATCTCTTGTGTGGTTAGGGCACCTTGCTCTTCGGACGCGAGGGTTTTAGTACTTCAGCATTTAGAGGAATTACTCACTGAATTAGTCCTGAAGTATAAGTCCTGAAGTCCTAGGTTCAGGACTTTGAACATTTTAATTTTTATTCAACTTAGCTTATTTGTTTTTGGTTTTCTCTGCTTCATATATATATAAAAAAAAAAAAAAAACCTGAGCTCGTGTTGAGCTAGGGAACCAAAAAACCCGTGAATTTTTGTGCCTTTTTTGGAAGACTCTCTTTTTTCCTCCACCCCTGCCGTACGGGCGGGGGGGACACCCTATCTGGGGACAGCTCAGACTCCTCTTTAACCGCCCGTGGCGAGTTGCAGCCCGGCGGGGACTGATCTTGACAGTCAGACCTGCTGTTATCTGTCAGCGGAGTGCATTTCCCTACCCGCTCGGCCGGTCAGAGCCCCCGAGCGCTTGGCCTCTCTCGACGCGGCGACCAGGGAAGGCTAGCTGGCGTCCTTTGGAAGGAAAGGACCTTCGGTGATCCTGAGAGGAGCGGCCTTAAAACCGTGAGTACTTAAGAAAAATCATTTGGTTATAAAGATCCCCTCGGGCAGTGCTTTTCATACACAGGGGGTTAGAAGCCCGTTAGTAGGGGACATCTAGGGTGGTAATCGAAGCCTCTTGCCTTGCCTTGCCAGGGCCCTTTAATACGGGCGTGTGTGTCTCTCTAATAAACTAAAAAGCAGGGAAGTACAGTACAGGCCAAAAGTTTGGACACACCTTCTCATTCAATGCATTTTCTTTATTTTTATGACTATTTACGTTATAGATTCTCACTGAAGGCATCAAAACTATGAATGAACACATATGGAATTATGTACTTAACAAAAAAGTGTGAAATAACTGAAAACATGTCTTATATTTTAGATTCCTCAAAGTAGCCACCCTTTGCTTTTTTTGATAACTCTGCAAACCCTTGGTGTTCTCTCAATGAGCTTCATGAGGTAGTCACCTGAAATGGTTTTACCTTCACAGGTGTGCTTTGTCAGGGTTAATTAGTGGAATTATTTCCCTTATTAATAAAAAAGCAAAGGGTGGCTACTTTGAAGAATCTAAAATATAAGACATGTTTTCAGTTATTTCTCACTTTTTTGTTAAGTACATAATTCCATGTGTGTTCATTCATAGTTTTGATGCCTTCAGTGAGAATCTACAATGTAAATAGTCATGAAAATAAAAAGGAAACTCATTGAATGAGAAGGTGTGTCCAAACTTTTGGCCTGTACTGTATCTGAAATAACTCCTTTTAATATAGACCAAAACATCCGCTCCGCTGACAGTAACGGTGTTGCTGTACGGCAGAAAAGGGCATGGTAGACGCGGGGGTTATCGAGGGGAAGGCATGAAGGGAGTTGGCTTTTGAAGAAAAAGTGATACGAAGCCTCTGTAACCGTCACATCGCTCTTCAGAAGGCGGGTCCTCTGTTGAAGTTTAAAACTATTGGATCTGCCCAGAGCCACTCTGGATCTGCCAGAACCAATCGCTAACGTTTGGTCGTGACGTCGGCTTAGCATCGCTAGCGTTAGCCTTAGCTAACTCCTTCACCACTAACGGAGCGAGCTGGAAAATCAAACTATTCCTGAACCCCGTGGGGAGGAGGGCCGCGACATCATGGCCCCCAACACAACTCAGCAAAGATTGGTCTTGCTCGGGCTTTAACTTCTGGATATTTCAGCAGCGTTGCCACAACGGCCCGACTGGCTTCGCTCGCATCTTTCTCCGCCGCCATTACAGAACTACAACTCAAACTAGCGCACGACCTCAACGTCATCGTTCTCAGCCACTCCCTCTGTTCGCTGATTGGACCGGTAAAGATTTGGCTGGATAAAGCCCGCGAATATACCGCAAAACCAGACGTAGTACTGAAGGAAAATGAAAATTGAGCGGAAGTACGTAGGAGGGCGGAGCCAGGCTAGTTGTGGTCTGGATGGTCTTGAAATAAAATCCCAAGTCCTCTTTATCTGAGACTGAGACCATCTGGAGTTTATTTATTTATTTTAGGACAATGCACATTAATCAACATTTCTGTAAATGCACCAGTGTTAGCCAGACGGCTAATTTTCAACTGTAGTCCTAGTTGCATGTATGTTTTTATGGTGGGAAGAAACCGGAGCGCCCGGAGGAAACCCACGCAAGCACGGGGAGAACATGCAAACTCCACACAGAAAGGCCTAGGACGACCTGGGTTCGAACCCAGAACCTTCTTGCTGTGAGGCAGAAGTGCTAACCACTGAGCCACCGTGCTACAACACTGGTCATTACAGATGTCTACACATCAGGATGGCGTACCAAATATATCTAAGCTGACAAGCATGTTCATCTAATGGTATGCTACAAATAAAACATGAATTAGAAGGCAAAAAGAAATGCATCTTTTTGCATTTTTGCGTTAATCGTGATCTTACCCACCTGCCCCGGGGCCCCAGGAAACCGGTGGCGTGGCATTCGTCTATAAACACCATGGCTCCGTACTGTTCCGCCAGGTCACAGATTCCCGTCAGGGGAGCCACGTCTCCGTCCATCGAGAAGACTCCATCTGTCACCACCAGGCGCATACGAGACGACTGAGGAGGACCAAACAGAGTCCTGATGGTCAGTTGGAGCGCAAGCAGTCCGATCAATACTGTCACCCTAATCTGACCCCGTCACCACGGCGATAAGGGTTTAATGAGCAGTGAAACTGAAACGAACATGCTGTGAGACTGACCCGTGTGACCTCTTCTGGCCATCACATCTGTTATGTGTCTCAGATGAGGACAGTTGTGGTGAGCATTAGGTCTTATCAATATCAGTTTTGTTTCTGCAAAGTGCACACACCACAGACTGTAAAAAGAACGGATGTAGCATCCGTGACATTTGTGGTTTGTGGACCGCTGTTTTGATGTATCGCGTTTGGCAAGACGAGGGCCGGCGTCTTGGTATTTTGCAACCGTGCGTGGCGATTTTTGACGAGAGGGTGGAGCTGGGGAGGATGAGGCGGCCAAGCCGGTGTTGTTTATGGGTGCAATGGCGCTGCGCTAAACGGTAAAGAGGGAAAGTTGTGATTTTCAACCCCTTCTGAAGCAAGTCATCCAGTGGGAATTGACCGAAGGGTAAACGCGGACCTCCGGGTACCGGCACCATTCATTGGCACTGTAAAAGGGTCCTAAATATGCACTGGATGGCTACATACATGATGTTATGTGTGAAGAAAAAATAAAAGTTAACATGTGCCTAAGTTCAACAAAACAAGTCACACCAAGGCCCTGAGTAAATGCAATCACTAATGACTTTCTATACCATCATATAAATATAAACAATTAGTAATAATGACTTTCTTTCTATGTAATGGAAGGTTTCAATTTTACTTCAGTGTACTCATAGTACATGGACAAAGGGTTAATACAGAGCATAGAAAGAAATCAGAGTGCCTTCCCCCAGTAACTTTCCATTCTGAAAAGTTCCAGAAGATGACACCATTTGAACTATTGAACTCAGCTACTTTTTGTGTCAAGTCAGCAGTCTGGCACATTGCCAGCCCTTTGTCCAGAGAGAGGATGTGCGACTGGGAGAGGCGTGAAGATCAGGGAAGCTCCTTGACAGATGGTAACATGCCAGTCAAAAATTAAAAAGGAACATACATCATATCTTTGCTTTTAGTTCAAACTTTTAACCAGTTTTGACACATTTAATACAACATTTAAAAACAAGACACATCATGTTTCAAGTCTGTAAAAGCCATTGGACGTACAAAAAAGACCTGACACCTGCCGGGACCAATAAGAGAAGAACGCGCCGGAGTAGAATAGTATTTAAACTGTTTAGACAAAGGATTCGGGGCACATTTTGCGGGGTTTTCAGAACGAAGCAAACTGTTTCCCACAGCTGTGTATTCCTGTACCCTTTTCTGCCTTATTGCTTGGAAATAAATCTTGAACAGAAGGAGAGAAGTTGTAGACTTTTTATCTGAAGTTGGAGTGACTTTTTTACCTTCTTCTCAACAAACAAACACGCTGACATATGCTAAAAGACTAAAGCTAACACTTACCAGGCAAAAGTCAGTCTAGGTTACGCAAAGAACCCACTGTCAACAGTTTTATGAAGGAAATAGTCAATGCCCACTGTACATTTGAATATTTGGTCACTCACAGAGTGATATTTATAAGATATTTTATCCGATATTTTATCCGTGGCATAAATATTAAATGCACAGACATAAAGTTTGTTTCCATGCTGTCCTGGAAAAGGTCCCCACCCACCTGAGACTCTTTGAGCTTGTTCTCCAGATCGCTGAGGTCCATGTGTTTGTAGCGCAGCCTCTTTGCTCGACACAGTCGGATCCCATCGATGATGGAGGCGTGGTTTAGCTCATCAGACAGCACCGCGTCATCCGGGCCCAACAGAACCTGTGTGTAAGAGTAATAGGATACTTCACTGCTCCCAGCAGGAGAGATCTTTCTGTTCTGGTCCCAGGCTTCCCCCGGCTGGAGACAGTAGAGTGTAAAACAGGACGACATACCTCAAACAGTCCAGCGTTAGCATCAAAACAGCTAGCATAGAGGATGCAGTCCTCCCTCTCATGGAACTCTGCTAGCTTCTGCTCCAGATTTTTGTGTAGATCCTATGTACACAGAGTGAGATTTAGCTGCAATTCAGCTACATGTATTATGTTGTTTTCCATGTGTTCATGCTTGGGCTGGCTTTAAAAAAAAGAAATCAAAATAAAAAATTAATTTTCCGATTTAAGTCGATTTTCAAAATACGTCTCAACACCGCAACAGAGCTGAATAAGCACAACTTTTATGCATTTCTTTCACATCTACTGCAGTCAGATTCTACGAAGTCCCCCTGGTCCCACTTTGTAAAAAAAATTAATTATAACTATCTTGTGGCCACGAGATAGTATCTTGTGGCCACGAGATAGTATCTTGTGGCCACGAGATAGTATCTTGAGGCCTCAAGATAACTATCTTGTGGCCACGAGATAATTCTTCTACATATTTTATAGCCTATATTTATACTTTTTACATGTATATATGTCACAAAGTGGAGCCAGGCACCACAGTTTTCTTATGTTGTATATAGTGTGGTGTTTCGGGTGTTTTATTTTGTATATAGTGTGGTGTTTCGGGTGTTTTATTTTGTATATAGTGTGGTGTTTTGGTTTGCCTGGCACAGAACGGAAGACTCCTCCCAGTGCACCTGAGGCAGATCTCATCAGGAGCATAGGCGCCGATACCGTGGGTGCTCTGGAGCTCGAGCATCCACGGAAAATACTGAGCACCCACGTGTGCCAGACTGCCAACAAGATAACTATCTTGAGGCCTCAAGATAGTTATCTTGTGGCCTCAAGATAACTATCTTGTGGCCACAAGATAGTATCTTGAGGCCTCAAGATAAGTATCTTGAGGCCTCAAGATACTATCTCGTGGCCACAAGATAATTATAATTAATTTTTTTGACAAAGTGGGACCAGGGGGGCTCCGTAAGATTCACTGTGTTCACTCAGAAGGAATCACTTCACATGGGTAAGCACTTGTAATGACATTTCAGACATGTTAAAAAGCACGTTTAAAACCTGCCCTGTTTCAGCCTCCTGGGTGCTAACGCTAGCAGGAGGATAACACGGTGTAGGCAGCCCCGATTGTTTTTTGTTTTTCTCGCTACTGACAGCACTCCAAATTTACAACCAACAGAGCTACGTGTTGAAATCGATTCTCCTTTAAGTGCTGATGTAGCCGTCGTACCTGTGTGCCACAGATGAATCTGACAGAGCTCAACCCAGCACCATATGACTTCAGAGCATCTATCCCCGCCTGCACCACCTCTGGGTGGCTGGACAGTCCCAGGTAGTTGTTGGCACAGAAATTCAAAATGCCTGAGAGAGATAAAGACAGCGTTTAGATGGAATGCAGGAAACCAAAAGGTAAAAAAAAAAAAGGTCAAAGTACAATTCAAATCAGTAGGGCTGGGCGATATGGAGAAAATCAAATATCACGATATTCTTGACCAAATACCTTGATGTCGATATTGCGAGGATATTGTAGGATTGACAATTGGTGCTTTAACAAAATATTATTTACATAATGAGATTTTTGATGAATAATCATCAGAAATGTCAATTTTATGACAAAGTGTGTAAAGGTAAATAATAGAACAGCTAGAACAGTCTGTTGAGTCACTTTACTCTAATGCAGCCTTCAAAACCAGGAAAAAAAACAACCACACTTAACATATTACGATTTTACGATATCCAAAATCTAAGACGATATCTAGTCTCATATCATGATATCCATATAATATCGATATATTGCCCAGTCCTATAAATCAGTAAAACAATAACCTCTGTGAGCAACTCAAATTGAGTCCTTCTTTTAGTTTTTTTTTGCCAAAAAGGCGAGTGACAATAAAGCCAACATATCAGGACAAAAGAGTCAAAGAAAACAAAGCATGGGACTGAGGCGTTGCCATTCAGATGGACTGAACAGAGCCAGTTTCACACATGAGGGGCCACTGCCTAAAGTCAATGGACCATTCATAAATCAGGGAAGGGTTCATCCTGAACAGATTAGCTGCTGCAAATTGACAATGTATGCTTACTTTTGCAAATGAAAGCTAAGTACATAACAGCTTACTGTTGATGTTATAAACCATTTTAAGACCAAAATTGTTCTGACCTATTTGAGATTAGTAGGGCTGCTCCCTCTTAGTCGATTAGTTGACTAATCGGTCGTTTTGGTCTTAGTCAACGTAGATTTCTTTAGTCGATTAGTTAGATTAGATTAGAAACGTACGAGCACATCTCTGGTAAACACAAGAATTAAAGTGGTGCTTTTGCATGACTCTTTGCGGAGAAACTCAGATTTACAGATCTGTCGATTAAATCAACTAATCGATTAGTCGATACAATTGAGTAAGTGTTAGTCGACTAAGAATTTCTTCAATCGAGCCACAGCCCTACTGATTAGCTTGAATCATACGTTTTTAAAAGGTTGTGTGTTGATTTTCTGTACAGGTTTGTAAAAGTGAGCCCTGTAAATCAACTCAGTGGTGCGAAACAAGAAATGAGCAGGTGTGTCCTTCGGTCATTTAAACCGTTACATGACTGAAGTTAACTATAGTTGGAGTCAAGTTCATCAAGATAACACTGGGGCAGCGTGCCAACTGCAACAGTCAAGAACATAAATAAAGAATAGAAATATTGCCGTAAAAAGACCCTATAAAACATGTAACAGTTTTGGAAAAGAAAAGAAGGCTTTGGTTTTGTGCAGGTTGTGAAAAACCTACAACCGTCTAACGACTACATTTCTATCCAGAATTTGTACCCCATGGTGCGTTTAAGGGCAATTGGGTCTTATGAAAGCTCCTACTGTAAACTACTGACGTTACCACTCACTGCTACGGCTGCCGTCCACGTTGATATGAGGTCCCTGCTTTGACGTAATGATCCTCTCCGCTTTCCACGTCCCCGCGGCTCGGATACCGTCGAGCTCGCTCTCCAGCACCGCTCTGGCTTCCGCGACAGCGGCGTAGCTCCGGTTCAACGCCGAGGACCGCAGGACACCCCGGGCTGGTTTCACCAAACTCCGGGCAACTTTTCCGAGAGACATGACGGTGTGGAGTAGCGCGTGTTTGAGGTGTCAAACCAAATGTGCAAGAAGGCAGAACGTAAGCCCGAAGGCGTAGCTGCGTCACGTAACAGAGCAGGTAGGCGTATGTGCGGTGAGCCAATCAGAGACCAGGGCACTTGCGAGGTGGATTGTTTTTATCCAATCAGATTTCAGAGTGTTTACTATAGATATGCTTTAGATCTTTTCATATATATATATATATAGTTTAAAAATGATTAATAAATTAATATTTTTTCTTCCCTACACTATCCGATAAAAACCAGGTAATATGTGACAATGTTTGGTGTTATGAATAAGGCACAATGTTTTTGGTCTGCAGAAAAATTACTGTGATTTACTGATAGGGTCTTAAAATATAAATGATGTTTGATACATTGATATATTCAGCTGTGTAAGAAATACTGTTACATAGACCGTATTATGTACTCTTATTTTATGTTTATATGTATGCATTTTAATGTATTATCAATAGAGCCTTGCTGTTTGGGATGTTCATATTGTTTTTGAGGAATGAAAACTCAATATACAAGAACTTACGTATTGTACTGAATTGTTCTTAATAAAGTTTAGGGGGAAATATGTTGAATGTGACCTTCTACAATGTTTGGCTTCCTTTTAGTCGCTTTCTTTTATCAGAACAACTTCACCTTTATCTAATTTATCTAAGTATTTAAAAAAAAAGCACAGTTTTCCAACTAGGCTACAAAAGCACATTTCTTGTGTTTGGCTGTCATAACCTTACCACACACACACACACACACACACACACACACACACACACACACACACACACACACACACACACACACACACACACACACACACACACACACACAAACTGACCCTGGTTAACCTCTGTGAAATGAATTGCCTTGCTTTGTCTTTTCAATTTCCACTGCAGAGTGATATGTATGTATGTATGTATATGTATATATATATATATATATATATATATATATGTATGTATATATATATGTGTATGTATGTATGGATAGATGTGAATACAGGTGTTGTGAATATGTTACATTCCATTCTGTAAAAACTCTGAACAAAGCCTCTCTTATTGGTTTTCATTTATCATAAATTGTAACAGTTTTCCTTCCTGAAAATGTATGTGTGAACCTACCTTGAACCGATCCTGCTGTACTCTCTTATCTTTCTACTCTCACGTAGTCTAAGTAAACGGAGGGATTGTTTGATAAATATCCTTGTGTGTCTCATTAAACCTTTACAACACTGGGAACGTCTCACTGCTTCGCGTCGCTTTCTTCTCCGAGCTCGCCACTGCTTTCAGAATCCACTAAAAGAGGTCAGAGCCAGCAGATGATAGGACACGAAGCGCAAGACAATCACGTTTGGATCGTTTCCTAACAACAGGATAAAACAAGATGTATAGATATGTTTGAACTTTTTTTGTCTTGTGTTGTTCTGTTTTACATATTTTATACTGATGGGTGTCTGAAATGAAGTTGAATTGAATTGCAACTCTTAAAAACATGGAACTGTATTCCACATATTGATAATTTGATGTTAGATTCGTAACAACAATGCTTGTTTTTCAGCGCCATAACATACATACTGTATATGGGAAAGTAACGCCTCTTTCACACTGGCTGTGTGCCGTGAGCGTGGCGTTTCTGTTGCATGTCAGTTGCGTGGCGTTTTCTATGTCTTTGCACCCCAGAAACGTGTCTGACGCGGGGCTGCTGCTGCTACCTAGAGAATTTCAAACATCAAAATGTCATTTATTAAATGTATTTGTGTCAAAATGACATATAAACATCTTTTCCTATTCTATTTCTTCCAACACGCTTGCGTGTCGCGTGAAAAATAGGCGTCGGTTCTATTTTTAGCATGCACAAGTTTTTGGCGCGAACCGAGCCACGCCTGAGACGTGCGTGTCCCGCAGGCAGTGTGCACGCTCTAACCGGTTAACATGGGAGCCGAAATAAAAACGGACACGCCACGCAGCTGACACGCTCGCGCCACGCAGCCTGTGTGAAAGAGGCCTAAAAGTATGTAGAAAATGTGACTGTCTGTCTCTCTGGCTGTCATTAAGTGAACCCTGCACAGCAACAGGTTTCCAGTAGAGGGACACGTTCAGGACCAAAGCTACAAGTCAACCTCAACAGGAATTAGAAAAGATCTGCAGAGGCCCCAAACCTGCAAAGCCATGAATTGGATTATAGAATAAGAAAGCTTAATGCACAACAGCAGGGCTTCCAGTTAATAGTTTCAGTTTATTAGATGACAGCGGTCTGTCATGACTTCCTGTTAAACAAACATCTTCACACGGGAATGTTGGATGGAAAAACCATCGTTCAGAGATGTGAGGCATCAAACTATTTTGTTACGTAATGTAACCGAGCTTCTCTTACATACAAGTTAACAGCGTTTGCTTCTTTGACAGGGACGTTTCTTTTGTAACCCATCGTCATGTCTTACAATATATATTTATATCACAGCAATATAATACATAACCTATGTTGTAAAAGTGTTTTTTTTGTAACAATATCCTCTCTCTTTTTTTCTAACAGCAGGAATGTAACCATATAAAATGTGCAAATGTTTGCATTCCACACATGGACAAACCCTCATAACAACAGCAAGTAAAAACCTCTGCCCTTCATCGAATAGCATTATTATCAGTAAAAAAAAAAAAAAAGAAGAAGTTTGCTCCGCAGTAAAGAGCAGTATACACAACTAAGACGTCCTTCCCCAGATATGGGATGTAATTCCCACGTCAAATGTGCCAATCTTCCGTTGGTCTAAAAGAAACCCCTACATTTGTGAGCCGATGGCGCCGGAGCTTGGGGAGTGCTGTTAGTTTGGCAGGTTCCTGGTGTAGCTTAAGACTCGGAGTTGTTGGCATCCTGCAGGGAAGCTCTCACCGATGGCAGACGCTCGGCTGCTTTCGCTCTTTCTGCCAAAAACCTGTCAAACTCTGCAGAGGGAGGGAAGCAGGATTAGGTGGGATAACACTTCGATTATCCATCCATTATCATCAGTTTCCTCTATGTTGATTTGTCCGTGGCGGCCCCCCACGGTATCAAAAATAGGGCTGCATTGTTAGAGTGCATGTCGGAGAATAGCACGGTCACACGGCATAAAAAGGGAGAAAGGAAAACGAGAAGCTGTCCGGATGATAAGCCAGTTGAGATGGTGTGTGTACGTCCTTGAGAACTGTACGTCGTATAACTTATGTTGTCAGTTTATTTAAGGCTGGTCTGGCAAATTTAAATTAAATTAACGGGTGATTTTCCTTGTTTGTGTCCTTCACCTGCGAGCTAAATTGCATGTGGCTGTTGATTCGATATAATAGAGATTGCTCACGTTTGTATTGTAGGTGCATTATTTCCATGCTGAAGTAGTGACACTGCATTAACATAATGTCATTAATAGTGGGTTTATTGGTATTTGCTACAGAATGCTTATAGCCTATATGTCAAGATCAAGTTGGCCTATATAGTAACTCAAAAAATACTGTTCAATCACAACTGAAAATATGCCTTATTGTGTGTGTGAATAGAGGTAAATAAATATATTTGTTTGTGTTGCAGCGAAGTGTCAGTTCTGTTTCATGGGGGGGTTCAGACCTGCCCGCACTGCTAAAAAAAATCCTAAAAGAAACACCGATCACAATAACTCCTCCGATGCTGCAGGTGTACAGTACGTGAATGGCAAATAAAACAATGGTTGATAAATGTGTCTTGAACAGTGTGGAGAGCCTCACCTTCACTGGTCACACCGTCTGAATCCTCAAAGTCATCATACTGTGTCACAGACAGAAGAGACATACATGGACAAACATGGAGTCACATGGTGAGTTTGGCGATTTCAGGGCTGTTTCTGGTTAAACAAAAAGGATCTTAGCCTTTAGGGCCACACTGGAAATGACTATCACAACAAGGGCCAGACATGTTGAGTTTATTGACATGCTTTTATTTAACAAAAAAAGTCAATTACTCAAAACAACCTGTTTCACAGCCCGAATATTAAAAAAAGTCTCTGCTTCTGGGGGAATTCTCAGAGTCGGCAAATCTGTCAAATTCTGCACGGCAGTATCGCATAATTACAGTATGAAAAAGGGTTTCCTGATTTTTTTGGTGTGGTGCACAACTAGTCAGGCTAAAATTTGCTGTGAACCTAAATTGAAATGCAGGCCGGATCAAAATTTGCAAGGGGCCGGATTTGGCCCCCGGGCCTTGAGTTTTGACACACGTGCCATATAGGGTTACTTTGCAGCTTGTTTAGCCACTGCCGACTGCAGCGGTCTTGCTTAATACTGTACTAATTTCATAAAATGTTGTTCCCATAAGTCACTTAGACACACAAACATGGGAAATAGGGTCCAGAAAAATACCAAAGTTACCCTTTAAGTGTTGAAAAGAACCAGAATTGTCCTTTAGTGTAAAAGAAATAAACAGGAGGAAAAGAAATTGCAGTTAAACCAAATCAATTTTGAGTAAAATGTAGGAATTCAGCCATTTACCTCGTCATCCAACTCCAGCCATTTCTCAATATCATCCATTACAGTGGACTGGTTGATAGGAATCTATGAAAGAAAAATATGAAGTGCTGGTTAAACTTTATATAACATGACGATGTAACAGAACTACCAAACCATGAGGAAAAAACAACACACACACAAACACAAAGGAACAACCACGTAGGGAAGCATAGCATGACAGGTATGACAACGATGGAGCATATCAGGACAGTGCAACCCAAACATTGTCATGCTCCAAAAACATCTTATTGTCCTCACTGCAAATAAAAACATGCAAACCATTGCGTTTTAGCTCAATACCTGAAGCCAAAAAGTGACCCAAACACAAGCAATCCAGACCACAGCAAAAGTATATTGCAACCGCACGACAAAACCGAGAGACAGAGGGTGTGGGGGTGATGATTCAATGTCAAACCAGGACACACTGTGGACACAGACGCACCATTCCCCTTTTAATCATCCAATCTAACTTAGGGGAGGAGCTGCGGGTGGAGGCCGGGCTGTCGTCCTTCACGCACAGACCGAGAGTTCATTTAAGAGGGAAACAGTTGCGGAGACAAAAGCAACAAACACATTTACTCAATCTCCATTCTCCAAATCCTCGATTTTTAACAGTTGATGCCACAGTCACCAGCAGCCACCAGATGGCAGAAGGGTTCTTTGCAACAACAGGATGAGTTTGAAAAGGTTGAAAGGAAACTGAGGCACTGGAGAGGGTAAAGGTTTAAGAAGCCTTTGATATCTTCGTGGCTATAAAGTCAATAAAACATGCCTACACGTTTCAGCCAATAAGGCCTTCATCAAGGCAAGTACAAAATGATCGCTTTTGGGCTGTCTCTTATAGCTCAATGGCAAGTGATCACATGGTCAATAAGCATAGGTAGGAAGTCACATGATTAGGGTTGGGTACCGTTTGGATTTTTACGATTCCGATGCCGAACCGGTACTTTTAAAACGATTCAGATTCCCAAACCGATTCTTGAAAAATGACATCAAAGAAAGGCTCTTTTATAGATGTGGTAGCCGTAATATGCTTTTATGTCCGTTTTGGTGAGCCCAGAGGGAAAATATGGCATTTTAAAAGTAGCCTACATTTACGGTAGCTAGCCAACGGTAGACTACAGAGAGAGGGGGATATTTTTATGTCCGTTTCGGAGCGACAGAGGGAAAATATTTCAGTCGACACATTAAGTAGAACCGAAAGGAGGAACCGAAATTTGCGTTCTAATCCGGTCCGATTCTACCGGTTGTGTAGGAACCGGTTCCATAGTGGAACCGGGTTTCGGTACCCAACCCTACACATGATTAGTATAAACAGTAGGGCTACACAAAATATCGTTTTTCTAACAACACCTTCATATTAACATACACAATAACTACATCGCGAAAGACACTCAGAGTTTTTGTTAGAAAGAAAATATCAGTAGAAAACCGCACTTTAAAATGTAACTGTCAATTTTTTTTAATTGTTGCCTTTTATATTCAAATAAAATGATGTTGGAAAGTATTTCCTTTCATTTAACAAGCCATACGTTGTATTTTAGCAGAATTCTGAAAGCAGCAGAAAGGCAGAACTGAGTACACTTTAATATCTGTGTATTTATCGCAAGTAATATCATTATCGCCATATTCAACAACGTTATCGCACATCGCATGTTTTCCTCATATCGTGCAGCCCTAATTAACAGGGGCACGTTCAATCTCAAAACGGTGTGCACCGTTATGCTGCGGTTTCCTGGTTGAACGACATGTTTCCTCGGAACGGCTTTAAGAATTGGCGGTAATAAAAAGGCAGAGCGCTTTCTCACACAACAGGGTGTTCAATGCACCCCCTTTCAGTTTAAAAAAAAAAAAGAGTTGCTACGCTTTGTTGGGGCTGAACGTGGCCGAGGTAAAGTCACATGACAGACCACCTTACGCAGAGGAAATCTCACGTCAAAAAGCAGACACAATAAAAGGACAACATGCGCAAGTAGGCGGTGGTGGAGAGAGAAAAAAATACTCTTCTGATTCTGATTTCAGAACTGAAAACTCATTTTGATTTAAATCGTGACACCCCTAATATCGACACAGTGAGCTTGTTACTTCGTTGCACATAAAACCTGTTTGACTTGAGGTTGGTGTGACGTGTGAGCCCTGTTTTTGGCAATAACCTAGCTTGGAAATTAGGAACTCTGCCTTCCGACCGAGCGAGCAAGTTGAGCATCAACCTAGGTGACGTAAATTGCGTGAGACGAGAGATGTAGTCCACTGAGCGGGTTCACACTAAACTAAGTGGTCATATGACAAACCTACGGCTAACTGGGACTTTCTTCGGTTGAAAAACTCTCTTTTAAATTGATGAACATCATATTTGTAATCCATGGCTCAATTCAAACGGGATCGAAAAATAATTTGCCTCTCCCAGTTCACTACCGTTCATATTTTTTCTGAATGAAGGTCCCATGAGGTCTACCGGAAGGGGCGGGACTTTGCCTCTCTATCCCAGATGGTCAGTCCGTCACTGCATGTGAGGCATACAGCATGATACAGGGCATTGGGGTTTTCATGGCAAAAGCTAGAAACGTTTCCTGAGCCAAATTGGCAATTTCCACGCTGAATTTCTCCAGAGGTCCCAAAGGTCACGTCACAGACAAGAAAAAGCTCATCTCAGACGATACATCTCGTGACTAAAGCTGCTCCACTGTGTAAAACCTCGTTATAGGGGATCTCTGCTCACCGTTAGAGCGCTGTGTAGTCTGCTGTGCTGAGCCTGAGCCAGGCCGTCCACTGCACCGTCACTCTGCTCGCTGGAACACAACATTTGTACATTGGTTAACTGCCATGTAAGCCAATCATTTCAGTTTAACACAATGAAATACTGGCACCTGTGTTGAAAAGGAATTAGAGGGAATGAGCGATCAAACTTCAAAAACAAAGATCAGCGTATTTGCAAATGCCATTCCTGAGAATGTGCTCAAGAAAAAGCTGCATGAGTGCTCTGTGTGAGATTGTTTTTGTAACATTATGATGCAATAAATCAGCAGAATTAGCTTTGTTATTCACACAGGCTTCTCTTTAGTTCGGTGGTTCCCAACCTTTTTTATCTGATCTTCCCCCAACACATAAACTGTTATTTAACATTATTGATCATATAAAAGTGGATAATGTTGCAATAATTTGTCAGCGTGTAGTTTGGTTTGGTCACGTTTGCATTCATATGGCTAACATACCAATGGGAGTGGCAGAAGCTGGACATTTTAACCATTTATTTATTACTTTTATCCAACTATTCCAACTGTTTATTAATTAACTTTAACCAAAGATTCTCTACAACTAAAGATAGCGCCCACACTTCCATTCTCCTAAATGGGCGTGGCCTCGTTTGTAGCCAAGGCAGCTTTATTTGTATAGCACACTTCAGCAACAAGGCAATTCAAAGTGCTTTACATGAAACATTAAAAAAACAGTTAAGTTGTAAGTGCAGTGAACATCGTGTGGACAGATGAAAAGTTATATTTTGTATAATATATTTATATTTTAGATATTTACACAGCTAAAAACCATATTTAGCGTGACAAAAATGAGTTTTGTTAGGGCGTTCACGATGATGAAGTGGTTTCAAGTGTAGTTACAGTTTTTCAAAACTTCACGCAGACAGCGTTTGCTGCGATATGATATTAATGGAGAGGCAAAAGCGGTCGCGGTGCTGTTGACGTTACACTTCCTCTGAGACAAGCAGGCACAACGGTGGTTTCTGTGCCCTGGGGACTGCCTGACAGGCTGAGGTTGTAAGGCAAGGCAACTTTACTTCTACAGCACCTTTCAGCAACAAGGCAATTCAATTACATTCCTTTGCACTTAAGTTAGTTCTCCATTAGTTCAATGTTGACAACAGGGCAGTCACCAAGTTTAGTGTTAAAGGTTTGTGTCATTATGCAGTTTGCACTAAAAAGTCTTTGTTTACATTCCTTCGCATTTTAGTTAGTTCAATATTAGCCTGTACACAATGTCACTTGTTTATTTATTTATTATTTATAATATGTTCATGTTCATCCCCCCATTGCATTACTGCAATCTCTTACCTCAGTCATGCCCCATTGCATATTTGCACAGATGCACATCTTCACCTGCATTGCTGTCATATTCTGTTTACGCCCTTTTGCACTATTCATCGGCCCAGATATGCTCAGCTGTCATTCCTCTAACCTTTGTTGTCACACAATTTTTGTACACCACATTCTGCACTAGCTGTATATTGACTGTATACTGACTATTTACTACATCTCAGCATTTATATATTCTGTCTATTCATGTATACTGTGATAATACTGACCTACATCATCATCTAGACCACACTTTGCACCAACTGTATATTGACTCTTTACTACATCTCATCTACACATTTTATAGATTTTTATTGTGTTATTTCTGATCTACATCACTACCTAGTCCACTAATTGTATATTGACTTTTCACTACATTCAACCTCTACATAGACTGTCTATTCCGGTTAACTGTGTTATTACTGACCTATATCACTAACCAGAACACTATTTGCACTGTATATCGACTCTTCTACATTTCAGCATTTACATAGATTGTCTATTCATATATATTGCGTTATAACTGATTCAACACCACTAACTAGATCATAATTTACACTAACTGTTTTTTGTGTTTGACTCTTCACTACATCTCAGCAGTGTTATAGACTGTCTATTCATGTATATTGTATTGTTATTATCATATCACTTTCACATATCCATCGTCTTACTTACACCTCACTTTGCACCAGCTTTGTAATGCTCACTTAATCTTCACCTTATGTAGCCTTTTGTATTCTGTATTCCTGTATTGTATTGAATGTGAAACTGTATGTTGTCCTGCACGCTTATGCTTTTCTTGGCCAGGTCACCGTTGCAACTGAGAACCTGTTCTCCACGGCCTACCTGGTTAAATAAAGGTTAAATAAATAAATAAAAAATGTTGTGGCAAAAAGGTTTCTCTTTTTTAGTTAATTTTTAAAGTATGTGACTGGTGCACCCCTATCCAAAAGCACAACCAGTTTTATTAATGTTACTCTGAGTGAGCAATGTTACCAGAATTTTTTTAATTTTGATAACTGTTTTGATTCACAATTAAGGTGGAAAATAAAAGTTTTGGGTTTAATGGATTTTTGTTGATGTTGAAATGGATTTTAAAACATATGGTATCGAAAAAAGTATCGTTAAGGAACCTGTATCGAAACTGAGGTATCGAAATTGGCACCGGACGATGCCCAGCCCTAATCACAATCGCCTTGGGCGGTGCTAAGCACCCAGAAAAGCTGCGGTGCCGCGGCAAAATAGCCTCGGGAAGTGGCCGGGTTGGCTCGGTGGGTAGAGCAGGCGCACATATGCTTGGAGGTTTGTTCCTCAACGCAGAGGTCCAGGGTTCGAATCTGACCTGTGCCGATTCCCTGCATGTCTTCCCCCTCTCTCTCTCCCCTTTCTCACCTAGCTGTCCTATCAAATAAAGGTGGAAAAGCCCAAAAAAGTATCTTTAAAAAAAAAAAAAAATAGCCTCAGGAAGGAACTTGTTTTGATGGAACATGTGTACGTTCAAAAGTAGTTTTAGTCGTGCAACAGAGAACTCAGATTGGACAGATAGTCTAGCTAGCTGTCTGGATTTACCCTGCAGAGATCTGAGGAGCAGGTAACCATAGTCCTCACAAATCCACCGGAGGTTAGAACGCCAACACAGAGACAGAGGAAGGGGACGGACATCGGGATGAAAAATAGGGACATCCGGCAGAATTTCCTACCTACTCTCAATGGGAATCACTGTTTTAGTTGATACCAAAAATACTGTTAGGGAAATTTTGATTTACATACTTCCTCTCTTGTTATTATTAAACTGTTTGCATAGAATAATATTATACTGAATTCTCTAGATGAGATAACTGGAGCCATTGCTTGTCCTTGTCTAAGCACGGTGTGTTCCTGAGGGCATACATGCCCTCCCAGACCAGATAGGGGAGACATCATCGACTCTGACAAGATACCAATTGACGACATCTACTGTGTATCATGATTTATTACATTTATTATAAAAAGCAGCTGTAGAGAGCTTTTCGTTAGGTCACTGTCTGTACTATTCTGTAGTGCGGAGAAGGCCTCCTTGTTGGGTTCTCAAGTAAAATGAGCTTTAATATGTCTTTTCTTGATAATATAATTATTCTAACAAATACAATCTTTCTGTACCTTGGTCTTTGTTGAGTTGAGACGTTGAAGTTTTGTGACAACGGGTCGTCTAATTCACTTGTACCTGCGAGAAGAACAGCGTTAAGCTAACAGTGCATAGGATACGTGGACGCACATGTACGCTGAATGTGCAGTATGTATGAAGTCCGAGGTACTCACTAAGTCTCGCCATCTGACTGGACAAACTGTCAGCTTTTGAGAGGCTGTACGCGCTGTCGTTGGTAACTGACGCAATCCCTGATTGGCTGACGGACTCTGGTGTCAAGTCCAGGTCTGCTAGGTTGACGTATGTGTGATTCTGGAGGGACGAAAAGTCAAAGTCCACGACTCAGTTATATCATAGCATTAGGAGTGTTGAGTTACGTAGGAATAATAACCAAATAATCAAATAATACTGCCATGTTCTTACCTTCTCTGCGGAGTTTTGACCATTTGGTATTCGTCTTTCAAACCTATAAACACCAGAACAAAATAATAACATCAAATGGCAAAATACAACCGGTTAAAATATTACAATCCTTTTAAATTTTCTCATTAATAATAATAATAATTTTATTTATATAGCACAAAAAGTGCTTTCCAGATTAAAAGATTTACAAAATACAATAGAATAATAATCAATAAGAATCAGAAACCCATGTAAGCCCCCACAGCATGACATACAAAAATTAGGAACATGAGACAGGTTTAACAGGTTTAGATTCGCTGATCAAAATAAGATGAAATAAGACAGTATGAGAAGAATAAATATTGTTAACCTGTGGTAGCGCGTGAAGGCGGTGTTCATCTCATCGTTCGCTGCCAGCAACTCTTCGATCAGCCTCTCCTCACTGAGTCTGGGGACGATCTTCACTATCCTGTCTTGCATTTCCTTACACACTGTGTATAACTGCTAATGACACAATCAGACAAAGAATGCGTGGGCGGGGGGGGATTGAGGGGGCGGATGCAACACAAAATAAATAAAGTACTAGATCAGGTAAAGGCAACGCACCGTTACTCAACATGACTGGAAGGGAATGAGATACTTCACATTAATAAAGCTCAACAGTGGGGTTCCAGAAGTGAAGAATCACATTCAATTTCTCAGTAAGGATGTTGATTATTAACCATAATGTCTAAACCATCCGAGGTAAACTGACCATGACCTGTTTTAAAAATGCCCATATTATGCTTTTTGTCTTTTCCCCTTTCCTTTATTGAGTTATATATCTTTTTTGTGCATGTTATAGGTTTAAGTTTAAGTGAAAAAGCCCAAAGTCCCCCCCCAAAGGGACTTACCATCTCCAACATAAAACACTGTTCACCAACTGCTCCAAACAGCTCTATTGTAGTCCAGCCTTTACTTCAGAGACAGACGTGGTCACTTTGTAACACATGTTATAATGCTCGCCTAGCTGCTAGCATAGCACGCCCTCATACTCTGCTTCTGACTGGCTAGTAGTCCTTACCTAGGTACTGTCAGGACACGCCCTCATGCTCTGCTTCTGACTGGCTAGTAGTCCTTACCTAGGTACTGTCAGGACACGCCCTCATACTCTGCTTCTGACTGGCTAGTAGTCCTTACCTAGCTACTGCACATGTGCGACTCCCAACAAAGATGGAACAGAAGTGAGATGCCTCACTCTGTAGCTAAAACAGAGAGCTCAACACACAGGGTGAAAAGAGGAGCTGCAGCAATGTGCAGTACAACAAAAATATGGTGTCTTTTTGAAAATTAAACCATGTAAGCCTATTCTGATATAACCTCTAAATACAATTATGAACCTGAAAATGAGCATAATATGAGCACTTTAACAAAAACATGTTTTACTACCCACAATCCTAAGCGTAACAAGTGGAGCTCGCTGTTACCATGGACCATGTACCTCACCCATGAACAGCTGGTGAGCCGAATCAAATGTTTTATGGTTGCGATTCATCTCATAGCTGGTTGGCTTGGTTCCAGGCTCAAAACTCTTCATAGAAGCATTTTCTAAAACGTCAATAGAGATATTTGGGTCCTATTTTAAAGATCTAAAGCGCACAACGTGAAGTGCCTGGCGCAGGTGCGTTTAGGGCGTGTCCAAATCCACTTTTGCTAGTTTGACGGCGGAAAAAAGGGTCCGTGTGCCGGGCGCCTGGTTCTAAAGGGTTGTCCTTAGTGTCTTCATTAATCAGAGGTGTGTTTTGGGCGTAACATGCAATCAACCAATCAGAGATCATCTCCCATTCCCTTTAAAAGCCAGGCGCATTTGGAACTTGGAGCATTGCTATTATGATGGAGGATTTACACCCTAATATTTTTATTTGTGCTGTTGTTCGTCCCTGTGTGTGTAACAAGCATAGTGTGCGCACGCTGTGCACGAGCCTAGGAGAATTTTACTAATTTGCGGTTAAAATAACAATGAAATGCTGCGTTATTGACTTTAGACCATGTTTCAAGATAGCAATACTCCCAGAATGCACCTGAACACACCTCCCTGTAAGACCAGCACGCCCAGAATGCACCTGAACACACCTCCCTGTAAGACCAGTACGCCCAGAATGCACCTGAACACACCTCCCTGTAAGACCAGCACGCCCAGAATGCACCTGAACACACCTCCCTGTAAGACCAGCACGCCCAGAATGCACCTGAACACACCTCCCTGTAAGACCAGCACGCCCAGAATGCACCTGAACACACCTCCCTGTAAGACCAGCACGCCCATGGGCCACAGATGGGTGCAGGTGCATTTGCTATTTTAACGACGCGGGTGCTGGACGGGAAACTGACAACTGCGTCGGTCTTAAACTAGCAAAGACACTCGGGTCGGGCTTTTGCGCTGCGCCGGGTGCGAGACAGAGCCCTTGGAATGAGGAAAATCCCTTCCGAAACCAGAACCGTTCCAAAAGTGGGCGGTCACTGTTGAGCTCTATAAAACCAGTTTCTGTTGTTGTTGTGTTATACCTCCAGCAGCTCCATGTCGGCTTGTTTTACCGTGACGGGATCCAGCTGACTCATCATGTCTGACATCATAGTCAGGTTGGTTCGCACCACACCCAGCTCTGTCTTCAGCTTTTTTATCTGAGAAAAAAAAAATAATCAATGTCCTGAATAAATACAGCCATAGTAACTCCTTGCAAAGGCGAAGGGATTGTTGGAGGCAAACAGGAGTTGTGAAACAGAATTTTTTTTTTTTTTGCCAAAATGGAAAAAGACCAGTGATTTATGTGAAAACCGTGTGATTAAACACTAAAACATCTGTCTCTAGCGTAGCAAGGCCATCACCTGGCTGGGAGTGAAGGCATTGTTTCCCTCTAGGGCCAGTTTTAGCTCAGAAGTCTGGGGTGGGATGAGCGGAGGTTTGGAAGAGAGGAGCACAGCAGGGAGAGTAGTGACAGCAGGCCCGTTCCCAGACAAAGTCTGCCAAGCAAAGGCACAGAAATGACCCGAAAGAAGAATGATCAAAAGATGATAGCACCCAAATTAGATAGATAGATAGATTTTTATTGATCCCCCCCAAAAAAAAGGGAAATTACGGTGTTGCAGCAGCAAAATATCAGACACACAGCACACATAGAGAATATTATAATTATATTATTATAATTATTATAATTAGGGCTGCAACTAACGATTATTTTATTTATATTGCAGATTTATCTGTCCATTATTTTCTCGATTAATCGATTAGTTGTTTGGTCTATAAAATGTGGATCAGTGTTTCCCAAAGCCCAAAATGACGTCCTCAAATGTCTCGTTTTGTCCCCAGCTCAAAGATATTCAGTTTGCTGTCACAGAGGAGAGAAGACACTAGAAAATATTCACATTTCACAAGCTGGAATCAGAGAATATTTCCTTAAAAAACTACTCAAACTGTTTAATCGATTATCAAAGTAGCTGGCGATTCATTTAATTGTTCACAGCTAATCGATTAATCGTTGCAGCTCAAACCCAAATATCAGCAGTGAGTGCACCAGCAAAGCTTGTACCTTTTGGGGGGCTTGGACGGGTGAGTAACCGTCCAGCTCTGTCATGGGGAACTCAAGTCCCTTCCGTCGCAGGTCTTCGTACACGGACACCACGCCCGTCAGGTCGGGGGAGCTACGGAATGCATCAGCCCACGCCTTGACGAGAGAAAACCACAAATTCCAACCAGCCATTTGAGCAACGTGACCACGCCAAGACTGACATGACAACAACTCTATTTTTATCCCATGCTGCCTCTGTGTTGCCAAACACGTAACGTGGCTCTCTTTTATTTCTCACCTGTACGATGCTGAGCACTCTGTCATGCAGCACCAATGGAGGGTTGTTTCTCGGGATGATCGCCCGGACCAGAACCCCCTCTACAAAATCCCGCGTCGTCACCAGGACGTGAAACCTGTAGCCGCAGTTCTTCACACACGTCTCCAGCACCTAACGTGAGAAGCAGACGTGGACAATCAGCAGGAAAAAGGCTAAATATACTATATGACGAAGAAAGTATACCGTGTCAACCGTGTGGTGGCGGAGCATGAGGGTGATGAAGGGCTGCGGCTAGAAGGGATACAGCTACGACCGGAAGTTATGCAAATTGTCCATAGACAGTATATAATGGACCAACAGACCCCGTTGCTCTGGACGGAGACCAGTGAAGGCTATTAGAAGCACTTTTCCGGTGATGGCCAGCTTTACTGGGCAGCCTCCAACTGAGAGAATGTGACGTGAGCAACCTGTCTGAAAGTTGTAAGTCTTCTGGTAGCTGTGCCAAGAGAAATCTAAATCATTCCCAATCTTACAGAGACGGAGAGCGTAGGTATATGTAAGGAGATAACATGGGCACAGGCTAATTATTGCTAACGAAAATGCTAGTAACATTAGTAATTAATCCTAAACAGCTCATGTAAGCCAAACTGCCTGCAAGCTTATCCTGTACTATACGGTAATTCCTCTACTATGTGACACAATCGTTAGCCTATTTTTATAAAAGCGTCTGCTACGGAGCCATAACGTGAGGTACAAGGTAATGGAGCCTTTTATACATTGTCATGTTTCTTTAGAAATAAACAATGGACAAATAGAGTCTTTAAACGCTTCAGATGTAAAGTTATTCGCAGTCAAGTGACGTAAAAAAAAAATGGCGGTCAGTGGAATGCTAACAGGACATTTTTATGCTTTAACCCATGGAAACATGGGTTAACTTAGACCTTGTAAACCCAGCCCGATCTGCTGGCGATTTGATTTCTCCCTCCAGCTCAGGCTGGAAACCTGTACGTTTATCTATCCTGCTTCCGTAACAAATTTGCGAGAACCAATCACAAACTGGCTTATCCACCTGGCGAGTTTAACACGATGACGATAGAGAAGCGACGGCAAGCAGCTTCTTGTTTACATTCAACGTGGCGGCCACCGAAGCGCAGGAACCCATTAATGCCGCTGTCGCTGCTACATCACCCTGATCGTTGCTCCGATTGGTTGAAGGACTATCCAATTGCGCCCAGAGTCATTTGAACTATGCCTAAACCCAGGAAATGCCTGTTCGTTCCTCGGGAGTGTTTTAATCCAAACCATGACCTTTTTCCTAAATTCAACTAGTTTGTTTTGGTGCCTAAACTTAACTGTCGTAGCTGTATCCGTTCTAGCGTTAACCGTGACGCGGGAACGAGACTCACAGTGAGCGCCAGCATAACCTCCTTGAAGTTCTTGTTCCCCACAATCCTTTTCTTTAAGGCTCTGATTGCGTCTCTGGGTCTGTAATCAGAGGATTTTCAACAGTCAGAGAGGCATGTAACCTCCAGAGGACTGATTTGTTCCTGATGTTGACAGATAACACAGACACAGACACACAGACACACACACACACACACACACACACACACACACACACACCCTTCCTCGGAGCTGTTGATCATGTCGCAGATCTCCATGTTGAGTGCCCAGTCTTCTGCCGGCAGGCTGGAGCCGGTTGCATTCTCTGTTGAAAATAAATTAATATACAATGTTGAATAGTATAAATCTGCAGACTAGAGTAAAATGAATTGTGTAGCATAGTAATTACAGTTTATTTCGGTATACATCTTATAGCTTGCCTTTATGACCATTAATAACATGATAGTATTAATGCTTAGCACGTTTCTGACAATATAACAATAATTTCTTCTTAGCATAACAAAGAAAACACTTCCCAGTTGCTACAGTAACCTTACACTGTTTTTCTATGTACATTAAAATAGCCGTGAACTTGCTTTTGGGTGCTTACTATGTTTTCATTTTAAACTTTGAGCCTCGCCTAGCTAGTTAGCTACCGCTAGCGTTAGCTGGTAACTAACGTTTACTCAGGAATACAATCTTATAGCTTGCTCACAGTTGTCTGATCTGTGTAATAAGCACATATGTGTATTTATCATTTATGTAAATATGTACATCTTGTATAATAAGTAATACAGTATCTACTAGATATATTTTAATGTGCTTATCTATTTATTTAAATGACTAACGTTAGCTCTCTATTCAAATCGGTCACCGAACACACAGGTGCAGCGAGTCATTAAGCTACAGTTGAAACAACGTGCATCTAATTTGGGTCAGTAGGATCTGGCCCACTTTCGGTCCCGCCCAGCTATTGGCAGGTTTAACAGAACAGACACAATAACAACCAATCAGTTGGAGCTTCACAGCATCTAAACCCCGCCCCTGTCCAATCATTGTTCAGCGGACGCGTCAATCAAACTATATTTATCGCTCCTCTGTCAGTCTTAATAAATTCACCTTAGATTTAATATTGTAACGTATTGACGTGATATACCTATTCGCTCGTGCATTTAAACCAATTATAATAAAAAAATAACAGAAGCAGCTCGACAGAGATGTGAGTGTCGGCGGCGTAATTACTCCAGCAAAGGGGACTGAGCCTGACTGGAGCATTTGGTTATTACAATGTATCGATTTGTGGCGGTTGTAAAAACAGCTCACCGATACGCTGCCCCACCGGCGTGCTGAACGGATTCCCCATTAAAAACTCCATGTTGAGGGCGGAGAGATGGGCCCAGCGAAGCACCGACGTCCCCGGGCCGAGCCGTAAGCAGCGACAAGCCCCGCTCCCTGCTCCCGAGTGCAGACTGCCGCTGCTGCTCGCGCAACGAAGTGGGACACTAGCAGTGGAATTGCGTCATGTTTTAAAGTGACAGCAGCCTGCAATTATCAGACGGTCGGTGTGTAATTATGTTAACGTTAGTAGCAGTGGTGTAGTCCAGAGGTCTTCAACAGGGGGTCCGGGACCCCTAGGGGGGGTCCTCAAAGTCACTGCTGGGGGGCCACCAAATTATATTTAGTTTTTGAAAATGTTTTCAAGTTAAAATGTCTTAACATGAATCCAACATATTATTAGCAAATATATATGCCCACTGATGATAGGCTTACTGGCCTGTAGGTAAGGTAGTCTCTAAGATAGCCATCCACAGATACAGTTCATCCTAAGGCGTTACTGTGCCACATGTATGTTTAACATTTAAAGATGATTTATAAAATCATGGCCACAGTTATTATTTTAATAGCTTAGTATTCTATGCACTAAAAATGGTATGTATAAAGGCCGCCCTCCACTTTATTGTAGGCCCAGTTTAATATGCAACTTTTTTTATACAATATATGTAGTAGGGGGTCACTGCTCTGTCTCTCTTTCAGTTAAGGGGTCCTTGGTTTAAAAAACGTTGAAGACTCCTGGTGTAGTCTATACGTACGTGATACGCAGGTATACGCAGTAGGCTATACCCACTAAGAAAGCTCTAGGATTTCCATATATCCACTTAAAAATGCGCAATGACATGTAACAACATACTACTTTCCATTATATTTTTGATATAGCCTATTTTGAATTGTCATCTGTGTTTTTCTTCTTCGCATAGGCTAAATAAAGGTATTTCCACCGTAAATTGGTGCATTAAAGTGTATCAGGATGCAGGAAATGAAGTCTTTGATGCTCAAAATTTTCCTGGGGGAGGACACTGTTGAAGATAAAAACAGTTTAAACCATGCTTATGTTTTGAAAACAATGTAGGCCTACTTTTGGTTTTATGTAGCCTGCAGCTAGATCTAATCAAATAACTACACTAATTAGCATTTGTCTGGCTCACACCTTCTCAAGCTTCTGAAGAATCATCAGGTCTTGTCTGTCATTTAGCATACTGGAGGAGACTCATTGTCCCCACAGGAAAGGTAACTGTTGCTTCTACCTTTTGGGGAGCCACTCCCTGCTGGGCCAGACTTGATTAGAAGTACAAAGGAAATGCATATCTCTGTAAACTTGAATAGAATCGGCACTACCATGATAAACGACCTTTGTCTGTGACCTGGAGTAAACCTGAAATCAGAGGTGTGTCCTTAACCTGGGACAGTTTCCATTCAAGGAATATAATTCTGAAACAGAGTTGATTTCAGGGCTGCAAATCATCATGTTGTTTATTAAACCTTTTGCTTAACTTTCAGTTCGACCCAAGCCTCTGCTTCCTCCTCAGAAATCAAAGATCACGTCTTTTAGATTTTCTTAACAACACCCAGACGCCCCACTTTGATATATGTCCATTATGGTCCATATATTTGTATAGGTATACCCAAAATACATTAGACTACACCACTGGTTAGTAGCACATTATAACTGCAACCAACTGTGTAGGTTTTGTTTCAACACATAACTTTGGGGGCATTCTGGCATCAATTTATAGTGCAAATGTCTTTATTTATGTAAAGGAAATTATTATCATCCTGTAGGCTATTGTTCAAAACTTTCTGCATAGGTCTATTCCAAACATCACACGTGTTTTGGGATGGTTTTTGTTAAGGAAACATGTAGATCTCAACAACAAATCTGTCAGAGAATAAGACCTTGTTAAAGCCAGAAGCTCCAAAGTTTAAATCTACTTAAATCTATCTTTATTTTTTCCAGTATGTCCGTCCCCTTCCTCTGTCTCTGTGTTGGCGTTCTAACCTCCGGTGGATTTGTGAGGACTATGGTTAACTGCTCCTCAGATCTCTGCAGGGTAAATCCAGACAGCTAGCTAGACTATCTGTCCAATCGGAGTTTTCTGTTCCACGACTAAAACTACTTTTGAACGTCCACATGTTCCACCAAAACAAGTTCCTTCCTGAGACTATTTTTGCAGAGGCACCGTGGCTCCGTCCGGCCCTGAGCACCACCCAGGACGATTGTGATTGGTTTAAAGAAATGCCAATAAACCTGTTAGGATAATTACATTATGAAGAATAGACAGAAACACCGAAGAGTCTCTCAAAATTCATTTTTACTTGCGAACACAAGGAGCCATTTGCAGCACTATTTATAGAACAGAAATGTCTGACGAGAAGCCCGCTACATCGGATTTTTATAATTAATGATATGCAGTGATAATACAAAGTCGATGTTGTGTCCTTTATCTGGTCAGAGAATATACAGTCTATGGGTCAGAGTCGATGTCGTCATGTTCTTTCCTCAGCATCACACCGTGCTCACACAAGGACACGCAGAGGCTCCATGTTATCTTGTTTAGAGTACTCAGTATAATATCGTTCTATGCAAACTGTTTAATAATAACAAAAATAAACTATAATTTTCCTAACAAAACCAGAGCATGTTTTTTTCTCCCATTCAGGAATGCTGTGTGGCCTAGCCAGACCGTCCTCCGCAGCGCTGTGGAGGAAGGTCTGGCAATGCGAGACTATTAAAGAGTGATCTATATAGGGAACGACCAAACGAGATTTGGCTGGCGCGCCCGGCATCATGTACACAAACCAGAAACTAAAATACTTTAATATGTCCCTGAAACAAACCGAGCACTCAGGAGGATGTTAAAGGTTGTATATACAGTATGTTGCACGTTATTTCATTTCCACTGTAAAATGAAAGCCCGCTCCATTTTTCCTTTTCAGTTTTTGTGGGGGCAGCTGCTTCTTCTCCTCGAAACACGACCACATTGCATTGTGGTATATGGAAATAAAATGTAGGGTACATCATATGCACACTCAAATTAGCTGTGCTGTGTAATGTAATCATTAATTTTACTTGCAAATAACGTTGTTATGGGTTCAATACAACGTACATCCATGTTATATTTGGGCATTTTGGTTAAAAAACAACAACTTTGAAAACGGGTAAAATTTGATATATAGGAACACACCGACTTATTGGGACTTTATCTTATTCACCGTAACCCCCAGAGTAAGACTAGTCCATACATACCCTTCTCATTTCAGTGCGTACTGTAACGCTGTCTGACTGCTCCAGCATTAGCTTAGCCTAGCACAGAACATGCAGGTGACTGGTTCCAACTAGCCTACTGCTCCCAATAAGGGACAAAATAACTCCAACATGTTCCTATTTACATGTTGTGATTTGTAGAGTCACAGCGTGTACAAAAAACAACGTAACATGAGACACATCCATCTTCTAACTGTAAACAAACCGGGAACTATATTCTCAGACAGGCTTGCTGCGAGCATATCACTCCGCCCAAGTACTATATTCTTCAGCCTGAGAATATAGTTCCCGGTTTGTTTACGGTTAGAAGATGGCTGTGTCTCATGTTACGTCGTGTCTCCCAATAAGTTGGCAAGTTCCTTTAAAAAGATAATTAGGCCCTGAAGCTGAAAAGTAATTTTTTTTTTTTTTTTGGAATTCCTCAAATCTCGTGAAGATGATAACAAACCTTTACTCATGTGGACACATTATTTTGTTGCTTGAAATGTGTTAAACCTACATTGTGTCATTTTTTTTGTTGATTCTTAGCAAAAACCCCTTTGTTCTTTCACAAATATGTGCTCATTCATGTGTAATTACTTCCACCAACTAATCAAAGTATTCTCGTACGTGTAGAATCTTCCATTCAGAATCATTCAGTATGCACACTCAAATTAGCTGTGCATTGTGGGTATTTTATAGTGGACTATATAGGGAATGCAATTAATAGTGGAGAATTTGAACAACATAATCAAAAATTTATCAGATTGACTTCAAAAAAAACACACCTGTGTCCAAAGAACTCACATTAAATAGAAAACAGTGACATGTGCTATATATGCCCTCAAAAAGGCAATCAATCTTTGTCATGGTTTTCATTTTTTTTGTTTTATAGTCAGTAGCAATCCATAACAAAATGACATGCCTAATCTACAAAAACTACTATTTCATTAAATGCAAACTCATCAAGGGTGAAAAAGGTGACAAAGATGCCCGGGAAGAAATGTTTTAATAGCTTTAAAATGTGGATTTTACAGTCGATTGAGGATATAGGAAAAAAATAACAACTCACCCTTAATTCTCCATGCTTGTGTTGTGTTCTGCCACATGGGTGCACTGTTTGATTTCACGTTTCCCAACGTCAGGTAATACTGCCTGTTGCTTTGTGTTGACCTCCCGTCAGCTCTCGGCTTACTTTGTGTCAACTGCTTTGTGATTATTTAATTGAAAGCTTGCAAAATGAAATGACAAACGGACACACTGATGACCGTAAGGTGGGTCCTGAGCTGTTACCTGGTCTTGAAGTGGCTTTCTGGGTGTCAGAAATCTTGGTTTAAAACAGTTTTGTCCCTTTATGTTGCATATTCCTAAATCAATTGGTGTTTAACTCTCGTGTTGTCTTCCCTTCGACAATGAACTTGTTGTCCATCCAGGTCGAAAGTGAAATTGAATTTTTGGTGCTTTTTTTCAGCATTCTTGGCTCTTTTTTATGCTTTTGACACTTTTTTAAAACATTTTTGTCACTTTTTTCAACATTTTGTTTTAAATTCATGGTCAATAAACCTAATTTACATGACATTATACCTAATTTTTTAGTTAAAAAGGCAGAAATTATGAATTATTTTGACTAATAGTTAAGATCAAAGGATGTTGAGTGGATCACAGACTGGTTTATGCCATAGTTTATCAGGATGCTGTTTTAAAACGAATGTTATAAAAAAAAAAAACACCCAAAAATCAATGAATGTAATCATTAATTTTACCTTAAAAGAAAGACGTTGTTATGGGTTCCTACAACATACTGTACATGCATGCATCCATGTTATATTTGGGCATTTTGGTTAGAAAAAAAACTTTGAAAACGGGTCAAATTTGACCCGAGGACGACACAAGGGTTAACCCTCTGAGGTCAAAGGGCATTTTTCTCAATTTTTACATAACTTCTTGAATTCTCCTTTTAAGGGTATTTCCATATAACCTGATCCCCATGTGTTTTATATCAAAATGTTCAGAACAAACTCAGCTTTCTGTATAGTGGGACCGGAATTTGTCCGAGAGCAATGTGTAAAGACATAATTAGGCCCTGAAGCTGAAAAGTAAATTTTTATTTTTTTTGTGGAATTCCTCAAATCTCTTGAAGATGAAAACAAACCTTTACTCATGTGGACACATTATTTTGTTGCTTGAAATGTGTTAAACCTACATTGTGTCATTTTTTTAGTTGATTCTTAGCAAAAACCCCTTTGTTCTTTCACAAATATGTGCTCATTCATGTGTAATTACTTCCACCAACTAATCAAAGTATTCTCGTACGCTTAGATCTTCCATTCAGAATCATTCAGAATACATACGAGCGAGTCGCTCGAATGACGGCCGCCATGTTGCGCCTCCATCTTTAAAATACATTAGCCAAAGAGGGACATACCTCGGCATTTCGCCCTCTTACGCTCAGTGGCACCGTGACGAATGCCAGGGGGAGATTACTCGCCAGGGAAGTGAAAAAGAGAATTAAAACGACAATGCGACAAGACCAAAGTAAATATGGGAGTGGCTAGAACAGCTGCGTGGAAACGATGGAGATACTAACGGTAGGGTTCCACACAGCGAAACACCTGGCGAATTTCGGCCAGCGAAAGTTTGCCTCGGGGCCGTGGTCGCGAAAACGAAACGCAAGACCGCAACATTTTTTTAAATGTCCCGGGCTGTCAGAAGACAGGGTGGTAAAAAAAAAACCCTAAAAACTTTTTTCATAAATTTTTTGTTTCCTCCCCTTTTTTCCCCCCCCCCCTCCCTCGCATGCTTACAATGAAATGCAATGTCCGAACATGCTAGCGGTTGACCTGTCGGCCAGCTGAATCATTTTGAATGTTTAAACTATCTCCAGTGGTCTATTTGGTGGTGTGTGTTCGCCCTGTTTAAGTTCGTGTGACATATAAACAACAATCCGTGTCGCTACAAGTGTCAATGTTCGCCAACAAAACATGAAATCAAACAAATGCACAAGTAGCCTAGCTAGCTAGCTACCTGGCTAGGCTACAATGAAATCCAATATGGTCCGAACATGCTAGCGATTAGCGTGTCGGCTAGCTGAAAAGTTCGAGTGTTTAAACTAACATATACAGTGATCTATTTAGTGGTGTATTTGCCCTAACTAAGTTTGTGTGTTATATAAAACACAATTCGTGTTGATAGAAGTACCGATGTTCGTGTAGAAACATTTTAATCACATCTAAATATTCATGATACGGCGCTGATAACCTCCACCATCTTTGTCAGACTTTTTTTGTAACTCCCTCAGCACAAAACACACGAACCTGTATTGGTTGACGGGTCGTCCAGTTGAATAATTTGAATACTTTAAATATCTCAGTGGTCTCATTTCGCCTCAATTCAATTATCGCTTACAGCCCCATTTAACCTTAATGTGAGCATGAAGCAACAATCCATTAATAACCTACCGAAATTAACCTCACTGTTCGCCAACAAACGTGAGAGGAGGGGCTAGAAAGTAATATTCAGTTGGTTGTCATATACAATTTCACCGCTAGATGGGAGAAAGTCTTACACAATGTAGCTTTAAGTAAAGTCTTAGGTTCACAAAAGTAGTGTAATATATGAATCACCACACATCAAACTATGGGGTCAGGGAATGTATACAGCATTGAAAAACTGTACACACTGTACAGATAGAGGAGACAGAAGGGTGTTGCTAGGGTTTAGCCTACCTGCAGTTATCAAACACTCCCGTCTGCATATTTATGTCCATGTCACACATTAATTGTAACCTTCCAGACTATTTATAACAAAATACAAAGATCGGTGTGCTGATTTCGAAGAACTGTGACACTGGGGAGGCACATCTGTTGTTTTTGATCACGGCCATGCTGAGAATGTGTGACTCAGACACAGTGACTCACAGCCCAGTAAGCGACAGAGATGAAAGTTTTTTAATGCACAACCCACTCCTCTGTTTACACCAGCAGAAATGATCCAGTTCTGCCCATTAAAAAAGAACCACGTGGGGTTTACGTGGGTGATCACAGAGCAGATAACAATCCAGGCGGCTTCCAATCGCAGATCCTTCCCTTCAAGAAAAGTGTACAGATTTCCTCAAGGCCTCATCTGACATCTGATAGAGTTCATCGTTTGATCTTCATGCAGAAACAGCAGGGACAGCGTGGCTTTTGCACTGTATGACACATTCATGATTGAGGTATAACTGCAATTAAATCTCTTCTGAGTGATGGGTTCATACAGTATGTGTGTGTGTGGGTAGATGGACGATACTCTCTGTGCAGTAATGCTGCTGCGTATGAATCAGACAATCAGGGTACCCACAGGCCAGCAGTGATTCTAGGATCAGACCTTTAGGGGGGCTCAGCCCCTAATGAGAAGGTGACACAGATACAGTGCCTTGCAAAAGTGTTGCAAGGCCCCCAAGCTAAATCAGTAATTTCACTGGATAACAATGGATATATATATTTATTATTATAACTTGCAAAATAAATGCAAAATATTGAACATATGAAAAAACTACAAAAAGAATCAAATGAAATGATAATGAGGTGTAAACAATAAATAAATAGAAAATAAAATTTTCCTTGACGGGGTTACAGGTGCATAGTATCGGCGACAGCCACACAGGATATTATATATATATGTATATATATATATATACATATATATATAAGTTCGTAAACTCTAACTTGAAGCACTAAAATTGATTTAAAAAATAAAAATACAAATAAAATTAATTTGTTTTTATTATTATAATTTTTAGGGCGGCTGAGATGAAATTTAAGGGGGGCTTGAGCCCCCCTAAAAAGGGTCAAAAATCGCCACTGCCACAGGGTCTTAAAAGTATTCCAAAGTCTTAAATGTATTATTCTAAAAACAAGACCTTAAACATTTTAAATTTTGTTTAAAAAGGTCGAGGGGGGGGGGCCAGAATAACATTTGGCGCTTATCCCAAACCTATGGGGGTCCGGGGATGTGCTCGACCGGGGAGATTTTTTCCCCCCCATTTATGCCAGCTATTTGCACTGTTTTCCCTAGCTTTATAAAAGACTTAGGTGCACATATTTGGAGGGAGGTTTAGGGCTTGTCCCCCAAGAAAAGGTTTTTAAATTAAAAATTAAAAAAAGAAGCAGTTTGACATCATTTTGGAGCATTATTATTAAAATGTAGCCTAACTTTGGAGCGTTATTTATTCCCCTTCTGGACAAGCTAGCATAGTATGAATTAGGTCGCTTAGTTTCATATGAATTATTGTTCTAGCTTTAAAACAGAACTCCGCTTCAGCCAGACAGATTATTTGAAGCGGATGAAGGAATGAAGGGGTGCCGTCAATCCAGGACAGGGCTTGTGAGATGGCTAGGGTGGCAGCGTTTGAAAAGATGTCATATAAACAGTTTGCCAGATTGAATGCCTATACTGGAAAATGGGGAAAGTACCTGAGCTTTCTAGAGGGCTCCTAAGAAGTTTTGGGCTGGGGAGAGATGTGTATGATGGGCTGATGGTGTGGTCATTTATTTTTAAAGACAATTTTTTGGGGGCTTTTCCGCCTTTAATTTTGACAGGACAGCTATGTGAGGAAGGGGAGAGAGAGAGAGGGGGAAGACATGCAGGAAAACCACCACAGGTCGGACTCGAACCATGGACCCTCAGCGTCGAGGAACAAACCTCCGCATATGTGCGCCCTCTCCACCAACTGAGCCAACTGGCCACCCCCAGCAGCTTTCTCAGTATATTTTACGCTTCTGGCTTCCTATTTTAGACATCTCCTCAGTGTGAAATGCAGGGGCAATTTTAGCCCTTTTTTAGGAACTTGATACCGTCACCACTAAAAAAAAGAAATTGCTGAAGTCTATTGTGAGCTAAGGAGTTCTGCTCTGGGAATATCTCAGAATTGTGAAACTAATCCCAGAATCTAGACGCCGACATCATTTAGAAAAAAATTCAGAAAATAGTGCTCGTCAGCCATTAGTCAAAATTGCATAAATCTCTAATTTTCAAAAAGTATTGATACTGCATTTGGGAAATGTCTGCTTTTCCATGGAAAAACATCCGATTTAATTGGTAATACCACCTCACCTTTGTACTAATGGCCCTGTTGCTCAGCATTAAAGTGGCGCGTTATTATGGAGCCGACGCAACTTCTAGGCAAGGCCCGCCCTTCAAGAGCATTCACACGCTCCTATTGGCCAGGCGTCCATGCTTACGCTAGGTAACGTAACCTGATTTGTTCAGGTCCTATCCCCTGACCAATCGGCTATCCTAACCTTAACCACTCAAGGTCAATGCCTAACCCCAACCAATCGGCCTGCTTCCTAGGGCGGGACTTGCCTAGAAGTTACGTGGGATCCCTAATAACGCCTCAGTGGCTGAAATGTCACACAAAGCTCTCTCATTTATCTTCCCTGGTCTTTAGAGACAACTGCCAGAGGGACAATACATAAACAGCAGGAGGGATGCAGCTCCTAACATACATAAAGTACCATAAAGTGTACGCCCTATAGACTGAGTCTGAGAAATTATGAAATGCTTTCAGAAGAAAGTCATAGCTGGAAAAAAGAAAGAAACAGTCCCTAATTGGCAGAGCATGATATCGCCTTTCCAGGGACTTCTTAATGTCTAGCCAACGCTGCATACAAGAGCAAGCATCCAATTAGAGTGGGTTGGCAGTAACTTGTCTATATTCACAGTATGGAGCCCTCTGATTAGGCTTCTCAGCCTGCAAATTAAATACAGCGGAGAGCGTTGCAGGTCCGTTAATCTGCAGCCAGCTGTGACGGCCGTTGTCAACGTGAGGACGGAACCAAACAGAGCACATTACTGCAGGCTAGAGGCTCAGGAAGAAGCTATATAATATATTTGCCTTATGTCCTCTCTGCACCTCATTTACTATGCAGTCCCACTGTAGTTGTATTTGTATCCCTCCTTTTTAAGTGCATTTGTATTGTATCGTGACTGTACTGTATTGTATTGTATTTGAATGTATTATAGTAATGTTTTATGTTGTAACTGTATTTAAGTACCTGGCTGCGAAGACACCTTAAATAAAGTTAACTATCTATCTAAAATATTGTATATTGAAGAAAGGGAAAACGTGCATACCAATCATGTCATCCAGAATATGAAGTGGAAGTCACAATGTATTGTTGTATGTTGACTCGCATTTGTGTATGCAGTGTGTGCATATCTATTTGTTTCTTTGGTAATAATATGGTTTTGTAAAGGAGGGGCAGGACTATATAAGCATTATGGTGATGCATTCTTCCTCTCAAACTCATTCTTCATTTGTTCTTTGAAAAATCGGATTGATGTATCTATCTTTGTTTTATATTTTTGTTGTTTTTATCAGATTTTGTTTCTTCTTTTACAGTCTGTTGATTGTTCGAGATTAATACAAAATCAAATCATGTCCATAATTTCTACTAAAACTGAGTATTCTTCAGACAAAATGCTCCATCAGACAAATTAAAGATAGTGGTCTTGCTGCGCTGTATAACTCATCTGTGGCTGCAGTGTGTGTGTGTGTGTGTGTGTGTGTGTGTGTGAGGTAAGTTATGTGGAACTCAAACCATCTGGTTTTCTCCTCACCTTCTGGTTCACACACACACACACACACACACACACACACACACACACACACACACACACACACACACACATGGCCTTTGAAATGCAAATATTTCTTACTCGTCTTTTAAAATATGTTAGATTTAAAAAGTAAGATCCCGCACTCTGCTTTTGCTACAGCAACACCATTTATTGAAGAAACTGAGGTTTCAGCCCCTCTGGACCTTCATCAAGAGTATCCAAATACTCAAGATTTTTAAATACTCTTGATGAAGCTCCAAAGGGGCCGAAACAAAACAGCATTGCAAAAGATGATACATTCTACAGTCACAGAAAAGAATACACATTTTCTCTTTTAAGGCATATTACTTAATGACTAATTACATCCGGATCAGATATCTGACTTTGGTTTAACTTGTGGCCTGCTGAGTAACTGAGTAGCAAACAGAAATGAACAATATTTGCGAGACAGCCTTCTGCATAAATCTGCTCAACTGTGTCTACATCGGATGACCAACAGAAAGTACAAAGGTCTGCATTTTTATTTTATTCATAAAATTGTCATTTTCATATACGGCATCTCCCCTCCTCCGCTGCTAATGCTAACTGTAACATTTTGATGGCCCCAACGATTAACTGAATAAGGAAAAAAAGATGAAACCACTCCCAATAATCAAAAACAAACGTAATCACAAGCCTAACAATAATACTCAATACAGAACAAACTACAGCAAGTGTAGTTTGTTCCCTCAGTGAGTCTTTAACAGCTAATCCATCCCAAACAGAAGGTCAGAGCAACTATAATAGTATCTAATTACATTAATTAGACAGAAAGCATTAGTATTAGGCAGTCAGCTTCCTCTCTGCTAGACTTTAAACACAGTATTTCACAGCAGTAAATCACATAATATATCGTCGCTGTTGGGCAAAAACCTTGTAAGTCCAAAACACAAAAGCAAAATTATGACTTAAATACACTGTAAACCCGAATAAGTAAGCAGTACTCTAAAAAGTTTTGGCAATCAGTTGCCACACATTTGTTGAGTTTATAAACTTAAAAGTCTGACGTTGCTAGAGCTTAAATATGTGGAGTAACATCAACTTGCATTTTTTGATTACCGTTAAATTAAAATACCAATTAAGCTAACTAAAAAATCAGTAAAATGCAACTCGAAAGTATTAAATTAACATAACAGAATAATTTTAAGTATAAAAACTTAACGTATTAATTAACCGTAACTCAACAATATGTTTTAAGTAAGTAGAACTTCTTAACAAACTGTAAGTTTACAATACTCCAGTTAATTCATTTGCGCATTCAGGTTTACAGTGCAACAACAGAGATGTGAGCGCTAATGGTGTCCTTTAGTGACACAATTTTTATGTAGAGGGGAATTATGAGGCTCCAGCCAGTTAAAGCAACACTAAATAACTTTTTGTAACATAAAATAATGTTTCCAAAATCGTTTCAGTTGTTCATCATCTCGTAACAGGGTGAACGGCACTTCTGCATTCACTTTGCGGCTCTCTATCGGCTATAACCGCACTATGCAAGTTTGCCAGATCGGGTAGAGGATCTGTAGTTCCAGTGAGACATAATGGGATAATTCCGCTTCCAAACTGTAGGGGGACCGAAGCGGGAAAAGTTCTCTATAGTGTTGCTTTAAATTTCTTCAACTTTGTGTCTCTCTGACTGGACCGGCAAATCGGTGGAGCAAAAGTTCTGTTACTGGGGAAATATCACCTTCGTTTCAAGATCAGTAATGCTGTTTACACCAAATTCCTACTTCTGCAACACTTTCTCATAAACGGGTTTGTACGTATGTAATATGTACGTTAAATGTATGCACACCAATTCGTATGATTTCCTACGAAAACTAGGCGACCACCGGCTGGTCACGTGATGCCAACTACAGAGCTTTGCTCGCCGGCTACAGAGCTCCTTCGTATTAGCGGCAGTTGGTAGTTGTGTTTAGCCGCCAATAAGTGACTGTGAGCCGGGTACAGGCAGTGCCAGATGGCGGTCCATTCCGCCAAAAGGTGACTGCTAGTACGCCAGACACACGCACACACACACACACACACACACACACACACACACACACACACACACACACACACACACACACACACACACAGTATTACATGATGGAGCAGGTGAAGCCACAGCAGTCTTTCAGCAGTGTGAGTCCAGTTTTACTGAACGGCGCCGTCTGCTGGGATTTGGACGCCACGTTTTGATCTTGCGAAGCACCTGATCAAAAATGAGACGTGACAGTAAAGTCATGTTCACACTCTCATCCTCTACATCTTCACTTAAAGTTATATTCCTCAAAAGAAAAGTGCAATGTTTTCAGGAAGTATGCTTCTGCAATTTCTTGCCACTCTCATAGCTGTATGCAGCTGTTAGCTTAGCCTAGCCCAAATACTGGAAACAGGGGGAAACAGCTACCCTGGCTCTGTCTGAAGGTAACAAAACGCACTACCAACAGGAGTAAGCGCCACATAAGCGCCCCCTAGTGGTGGCAGGAAATACGACCTCATATCTAAACCACAGAACATATCCACTGCAGTTTAAAACATATTATTAACATTGTGAAATGGTCGCAGTTTGGTTAGGTTTAGGCTCCAAAACTACTAAGTTAAGTCTAGAAAAAGATCGTGGTTTGGGTTAAAATCAGATACTTCAATACACACTTGGTGCGGAACATGACGTAGCTCTGTTTGTGCCGTAAAGTTAATAAAAAACATTTCAAACGGGACTCTTGGCATCACTTGGGTTGGGACATATGTTTAACTGACATGCGGCACAAAAACGGGACAGCCAGGTTTAGGGAAAGATGGTGGGTGGGGTCACAAAATGTACGTTTGGGACACGCGGGACACAAACGGGACATGAACTCTTGGGTGAAAGTCCTATGTTTAATTGAGCCATACACCTAACCTCCCCTTTCTCACTTAATTGTGATGTACCACATTTATGACACTAAAACATTATTGTACTGAATATGTATCTAAGATTGACAGGAACCTCAAACTTTACTTCAAACCTCTTTGAAACATCTGGATGCATTATCAATGGCCTTCGGATAGAGCCAGTTGGCTTTAGCCATTGGTCAAAGTATTGTTCCCCCACTATGTTAAAATAAACCATCAAACAAAGAAAGCAGAACACGAATTGAGAAGCGTCTCTCCGAGCTCTGCAGAGCTGTACATGATGATCTCCATGTAAAAACTTTATAATCAAGAAACTGGGTATTCCTCTCCACATACATTACAGCACTATCAATTACACCATAATCAACACATTCTCACTCCCATTCGTCAAAAGCGGCCGGCAGGTGCTGGTGTGTTATCCAAAGTCTCCTTTAGCGTCATATTTAACGCGCTTGGTTTGGACCTTGGCGCACTATTTGACGCTCTGGGTGAGGCGATGCGTTTAACTGACATGTGGCACTAGAACGGTACAGTTAGGTTTAAGAAAAGATCGTGGGTGGGGTTACAAAATGTACGTTTTGGGACACGAACCCCTCTTGGCTGAAAGTCCTGTCAGATTTTCCATTACTACTTCGCTACCATTGTCTCACTTAATACTGTTTTCCCAAGATGGCGCCTGCATGTATATGTGAACGGTACTGTCTTTATAAACTATCTTTTTAATAAACTCTCTGTACACTTACAAAGTTCTCAATGCTTCAGTTTACATGTAGGGACCCTCATTATGCTACCGTGGAAGTGTGGTGATATTTTGAGCCTTGTTAGTGGTGTAGAAATAGAGATTTTACCCTCATGCCCCGACGACTAGCTTTATAAGCTAATTAGCAGTTTGCGCTAAAACTGATCACATTCGATTAGAATGAAAACAGATCCCAGAGAACGGTCGACTCGGTACACATGTTATTAACCCCTAGGTTCATTTAGCGCCGGATTTGTCCTTTAATACTACGTCATCTAACAGCGCCACGGTCAAGCTGTTGCCGTGTGGTCTATACAGACGCTTAAGGGTGATTTTTGCGTCGGTATTTGATGCTGACAGCCACTGACCAAGCGTCAGTATTTCACGAGTTCGGAGTGAGAACGGTTTGCTACTTTCCATTTTGCTCATTTCATATTTACTAAGGACACTAGTGGGAGCCGCCACTATTAACGTAAATATGAGTTGTAATTGCTGCTTGAACAAACGACTTATGTGGCTGTTTCTTTTTCTTTAAGTCTTAAGTTGGACTTAAGTCTTAAGTTGGACTCACCTTTTGCAGCCAATGTCTTGGGAAATTTGGACTGTAAGAAGACGGCCATTTCTCTGTCTTCCTCTCTTTCCCTGTGGAGGAGAATATATCCTTGTTTTTAATTTGTCGGGTTTTTCAATCATGTTAAATGTCACTGGGCTGCAAGTAAAGGAGAAGCCAAGGCTACAGGCTGGACTGACAAATCCTCAGGAGAGGGTTTTAATCCTCAGTACATGGTGTGAATTCACTGCTGCATCCGCGCACACTCTCACAAACACGTTGAATAATGGAAGAAGATGGCCTCTCGCATCCCTGCAATCTTTATGAGGCCCATCAAAATGTCACTCAAAGATATTCTTTGGCATGAACAGCTGCCCGCTTATCAGTCGTGACAGCTAATTTAACACCACAAACAAACCATCTGAGCAACAGTGGACTTGCTCTCCATGTTATTATTATTCAGTGTAAATATACAGAGAGGATGCACAGAGCACACACAGAGACAAGGCTTTGTAAGAACAGAGACAACCTTTTAAAAACTCACTGGATCAATAGTCTGATCACGTTTGTCCTGGAGATTCAGTCACATGGCAAAGTATAGAACTAAAGGAAAAACTCATCAACATGCTAAAAGCTAAAATTGTAAAGTTAAATTGTTAAAGTTCAATCAACATAATGTGGAGATCCAGACCTTTAGAATTGCACATCTTTGTCTTTGCCTGTCTTGTAAAAAGCACTGTAATGGCTGCTGTGTGTGTGTGTGTGTGTGTGTGTGTGTGTGTGTGTGTGTGTGTGTGTGTGTGCATGTGCGTGTGAACATCACTAAGAGATCATGAAAAATGTGTTTACTGACTCTTGTATGTACAGAGGATACAGAGGAGACATGATTGAAGTGTATAAGCTTGTACATGGAATATGTGAAGTATGTATGAATAACAGTAAAGACTGACCAACATGCTAAAAGCTATAATTTTAAAGTTAAATTGTTAAAGTCAAAGATCCAGACCTTTATCTTTGCCCATTAGCTTGTAAAAAGCATTGTAATGGCTGCTGTGTGTGTGTGTGCGTGTGTGTGTGTGTGTGTGTGTGTGTGTGTGTGTGTGTGTGTGCGCGCGCGTGTCCGGGCATGTGTGTGTGTTTGTCCGGGCATGTGTGTGTATGCGCATGTGTGCGTGTGTGTGCGCATGTCCGGGGATGTGTGTGTGTGTGTGTGTGTGTGTGTGCATGTGTGAGTGTGTGTGCGTGTGTGTCCGGGGAGTGTGTGTATGTGTGTGTGTGTGTGTGTGTGTGTGTGTGTGTGTCTGTCCTTTCAATCGATTGATTTAATAACCCCACCTGAGCCTCTCAAACTCCACGTCATCCACCAGGAAGTCTCTGGTCTCCACCAGCTTGTTGACCTGCTGCAGCAGCTCTTCCTCCCTCTCTCTGTCCGCCTTGGACTTATCATCGTCTGCTCAACACAAGGCCCAGAGGGTTAACGTTAGAAACGTTTACATCCCTTTTCTTTCCATTGTCAGACAGAAGAAGACAGGTGAAAGAAGACGTGACAAACAGCACACAGTTTACCTGGAGTCGAGACAAGCTGCTGCAGCTCCGTCTTCAGCCTCGTGATTTCTCGGCAGAGCTGGATGTCATCCATCCTGAGTGTAAAACAAACACACCGTGAATAGATGTTGTGCAGGAAATCAGCTAATGCCAGTGTAAAAAAAAAAAAAAGTATAATTAAACAAATCAAATCAAATCAAATACTTTATTTATCCACGGGGGGGAAATAGGTCGGTTAAATAAGCTCCACTCTCAATAGAAATATAAAGAGAACCAATACAAGTAAAAGATATGTGAATCTGTGACTTGAAATAAGTAGTGTTCTCTTGATGAGGCTTTTAAAATATGAAATGGAATTTCATACCATGGCAGCAAAGCAATTCCCCTCCTAACTTGACATGCAAACTGTCATGGTCGTGGTGTTTCCTGTTTATTGTTGTTATTTCATTCCCTGTTTGTATATTCACCCTGTTGCCTGTTTTTTTTTATTTTACATGTTCTATCTGTGTGTATATTTTAGGCTTCAGTTTCACTTTTCTGCAATTTGGGTCCAAATCTGCACACCCCTGACACAAACATCCATGTGAAATTGTCGGAGCTCATCCAAAAAGAAAATAAACACCGATGGTGTCCAGATGGTGATGATGTGTGAGTTTATCAGCTGGAATAAGACGGCCACGCTGCCCTCTGTCGATGACTCACAGCTCAAAGTATCAGATCTCATTTCACCGTCGGACTCGGATGCAGATTTGAAAACATCAGGTGCCGTCACACGAGTGTGTCTGTCTGTCTGTCTGTCTGTGTGTCTGTGTGTGTGTCTGTGTGTATGTGTGTCTGTGTGTGTGTCTGTGTGTATGTGTGTGTGTCTGTGTGTGTGTCTGTGTGTATGTGTGTGTGTCTGTGTGTGTGTCTGTCTGTCTGTGTGTCTGTCTGTGCGTCTGTTTGTGAGTGTCTGTGTGTATGTGTGTGTGTGTGTGTGTGTGTGTGTGTAAGTGCTATTACGGTGTAAAGAGGGAAATGGCTCTAACAGAAATGTGTACTGTGAGCTGTTGGTTTAATAAATAGGTTTCACTTGAGTGTACTTGAGCAGTTTATATTTTAGGATGACTCATATGCTGTGTTAGATGTGCCCGGGTCTCATTCAGTTCAGTGTCCAACATAAGTAGATAAGCCATAACCTAGTCTGGATCAACGGAAGTACATTTCCAGGATAACTGCCTGACCCGGATGACCCCTCGCCTTCCTCTCTCTGTGTGTTGTCGTTCTCAAACTCGGTTCCCTTTCGGGAAACAACAACAAACTTCGAGCTAGCGAGCTACACGCTGAAAATGGCAAGTTTCAAGAAAATTTGGATCATGCAACAAGGCAGGCCTGCTTGGTTCTTTTGGGTAATGATGGTAAAGATTTACAAAGAATATGATTATGGCATTTCCTCTCTAACTGGGAGGTTTTGGGACTGATTGGTGGGATTGCTGTGGACGAAGTACACACAGAGATACACTGGTAAGAGCCAATGAGGTTTAACCATGTATCAGCTAATTTAAATAGCTCACGTTACTGTATTGTGTGAACAATTAACTTAATATATATTATATTTCTTTTGTGGGGTGAAAATGTTCCACCAAAACAAGTTCCTTCCTGAGACTATTTTTTCAGAGCCACCGTCGCTGCGTCCGGAGCTTAGCGCCGCCCAAGACGACTGTGATTGGTTTAAAGAAATGCAAAACAACCCAGGGCGTTTTCTTTCCTCCTATCCCAGAATGTATGTGTGGAGTAGCCACGGTGCCTCTGCTAAATAGCCTTGGGAAGGAACTTGTTTTGGTGGAACATTTTCACCCCACAAAAGAAATATAATATATATTAAGTTAATTGTTCACACAATACAGTAACGTCCATCCATCGTCAACCACTTATCCCGCACACAGGGTCGTGGGGGGGCTGGAGCCAATCCCAGCATACGTCGGGCGAAAGGCGGGGTACACCCTGGACAGGTCGCCAGTCCATCGCAGGGCCACACAGAGACAAACAACCACTCACTCACACATGCACACCTACGGACAATTTAGGGACACCAATAAACCTAGCCCGCATGTCTTTGGCCAGCGGGAGGAAGCCGGAGTACCCGGAGAGAACCCACACAGACATGGGGAGAACATGCAAACTCCACACAGAAAGGCCGGGCCAACCGGGGTACGAACCCACAACCTTCTTGCTGTGAGGCGACAGTGCTAACCACCGCACCACCGTGTCCCCTTCAATACAGTAACGTGAGCTATTTAAATGAGCTGATAGATGGTTAAACCTCATTGGCTCTTAACGTTCAAAAGTAGTTTTAGTTGTGCACCAGAAAACTCCGATTGGACAGATAGTCTAGCTAGGTGTCTGGATTTACCCTGCAGAGATCTGAGGAGCAGTTAACCATAGTCCTCACAAATCCACCGGAGGTTAGAACGCCAACACAGAGACAGAGGAAGGGGACGGACATCCGGCTGAAAAGACATGCATCCGGAGGAATTTCCGGCAGCACGGGAGCAATCCCAGAAGTGCGACGTCGTGGATACAGACTACTGTCTGTGTTGCAGTTGATGTAAAACATGTCAACACATGCAGGCCCCCGGTGACGAGAAGGCAAATAATCTATTATTGGGAGTGGGAATGTGCATCACTTTTCACCCTCTGGATGCGGATGAATGTGGATGGAAATGAGAACAACGTGTGATATGTGACATCATGAACCACCAACACTTATCTGATTTTATTTAACAAGAAATAATGAGGAAGGTCTCGAAAAAGTATAATAATAAAAAAAAAAAAGAAAAAGTCAATAATCAAAGAAAGGACAAAAGGGCATCTTTTGAGATCTGAAAAAAAACAACCTGATGTGTGCTAAGACCTTTAATAGCACTGCTGTTTTCTTTTACACACTTTTTTTGCCATCATGCACATGGCTGCTTCAGCGTTGGTGTCTGACAGACATGGTGCATCATGTCTTATTCCTGGGGGGCTGGTAACAGTAGCTTGGCGTGTATTCAGATCCCCTGTACAGCAGAGCTTTATGTGTCGGTGCAGAGGACCAAAAACAGTGGAACGTAACGTGAAAGAAGAGACGCATGTGTTATCATCTTGGCTCTAATGTCACCATGCCATCGCGGTGCGTCAGTGTCCCTTTTTGCGTCTATGTCATTTGAAATACTGAACACGAGAACTGGTGTTGAAGAAGCAGATCTTACATGTATCGCAGCTCCGATTCCCTCCGTACGAGGATGTCTCTTATGCGGTCGATTTTGCACAGCTCTCCTTCGATGTCCTCGATGGTAATCGTGGAGTCAGCCATGGAAATGACATCCTCTGCTGAAAGACAGGCGAGACCAAAACACATTTGCTTGATTCTGATCATGGCAACAGGAGTTTTTTTTTAAGAAATACATGATGGACAGTAGACCCTATAACAAGACGTCTTTCAGTTGATTTCCGGTGAAATTGAGGCTAGCAATTCCTTGCACATTTAAAGATTATTTTTTGGGCTTTTCCGCCTTTTTAATTGACAGGACAGCTAGGTGAGAGAGAGGGGTAAGACATACAAGAAAAATCGTCACAGGTCAGATTTGAACCCTGGACCTCTGTGTCGAGGCATAAACCTCTCAGTATATGTGCACCTGCTCTACCCACTGAGCCAACCCGGCCACTTCCTTGCACATTTAAGTGCAAAAATGCTTAATTGGAGTAATGTATTGCACTCATTATATCCAATAAACCACCTGTCTCGGTTATAGAATAGAATAGAATAGAATAGAATAGAATAGAACTTTATTGTCATTGTCACTTGTACAACGAAATTTTCAAAAGTACTAACCTGGCAGTGCGTCATTATAAAAAGAATAAAAAGATACATAATATCCAAAAGCAGCATGAACAGGCATTCATACATACATACTGAACATACACAGCAGCATGAGAGTCCTTACATACCAACCCGGTCTCACGGTGGAATAGTCACATTATTTTGATTTATTGATTTGTTTACAGGTCACGATTTAGACGTTTATTTCGTGTCACAGATTTTGAACGTGTACAGGTCACGATTTTCGAACCTGCACTGGGGCACGCAACGACGGGGAAATGAGGCCACAACAACAGGACGGACGCCATCCCCGGTCTCCGTGGTGAAAGTCCTGTGTTTTTTGACCAGGGACCAACCTCCCTGCGCGGACTTTCGCCTTATCAATACTACTCGCTACCGTCATCGTTCTGTGATCACGAAATATGCTTCCCATTGAAATACATTGCTTTAAAATTCGTAATCACCACAACAAAAAAAACGACATTATTGTTTCATATACGATTCAATAACGTGACCGTATCACGAGCTGCCATGAGACCGGGCTGGACATACACAGTCACACTTATTGCGCAATCCCTCAATGGACTATCAGGTCAGTTCAATTTAGCAGCATTGATTTTAGTTAGATGGGTGAAAACTGTTTTTGAATCTGTTGGTTTTTGCCCTGATGGATCTGTACTGTCTGCCTGACGGTGACAGTTTCAACGGGGGGGGGGGGCCTGGGTGGGAATGCTCTGGAGGACACCTCCCACCCAGGCCACCCCCCTGTTCGAACTGTCAAGGTTATCAAGCTCAGGGGACTCTCGAGACTCATGATGAAAAACCTAATGTGGGACTATTTAAATATCCAGGCACAAACACACAACAAGCGCACACATTTATGAATGAGTTTAGTGAAACCTGTTCAGCTGTAAACATTAAAAACTTCCATGGATCAAATTCTGCTGTCCTGCTATGATCTGATCAGAGCTCTGTGAATACTTCCCTCACCCCCAGTCATTCTTCAAGCATCACTGAATATCTGCACTGCCTGCCTCCTGCCTCCTGCAGCCTCCTACTCCTCTCCAGGGGCAACGATGAGTCATCCAGCAGAGCTCGGATCCGCTTTTAATTACCTGGCCTTGTGTGAAAAGACATTACAATCATACTCGCAGGTTTGTGGGAATGCAGTTTATATTGTTTAATGCGTGATCTTACTTCTCACTACAACTATAGTAATACCGTCACACCCTTAAGGAACATTTAAAGTCAACCATGTGAAACATGTGGATAATAGAAAGCAATAACATAAAAATGAATGTGTGCCATTTATAGTACAATGTTGCACACGTGGTATTACAGAGGAGATGGTTGTATAAAATGGGAAAAACCAAGAAGTGAGCCTTGAGGAACGCCAAAAATAAAATCTCACTCAAGCTTAAAGGGGCACTATGCAGTTTTGGCCATTTCTTCGCTGTTTTCTGGCTTTTTGCTGGCAGGTTTCTCTATTGAGCTCCCAACCCACAGCTTCAGAATAGATATTTGGCAGCTCCTATGTTTACTCGGGTCTGAGTCCTCACTCTGTCAGTCTGCGTTTCCTCTTTCTCTGTTCCTCCGACAATGCTTTCCTAGCTTTCTGCTTCTTTCTGTTATCACGTCATGCTTCCTGACGCTGAGGGTGGCGGCTCGCCGGCCGAAAGTTGCAAGGGAGGTTTTTCTGCTCTCAGGCGCTAGGGGCGAGCGAGACGACCACCATTCAACTAAAAAAAAGTCATATAACCATTCCAATGACTCCGAAGCTGTTTACTTAAGGCAAATTAAGCTTAAAAAAAACTGCATAGTTCCCTTTAAGATGTAAGGGTGTTTCCATTAAAGTGACATTTTCAATGCAGGACTTTACAGCGTGGTATTGCTACTTTTACTTAGGTAAATGATACTGTATGAATACTATTTTTAAAGACTCAAATGTTTTGGCCTTATTATGACCAAACTTTAGCCAATTGTATCAGTATGACTTGACATTGTTCCTATTTCTCTCTCTGTGTGGATGCAAATAAACTCTTGTCTATGTAGTTCCCTAATAGTTTCCGAGGAATTTCCCTGGAAAGAAATATGTAATTTGTTAGGAATTATAGGGGAAAATATGTTTATCCTCAAAAACAAAAACTCAAGTAAATACATGTTTTTCATTCATTACTGTAATATGTATTATATATGTTGAATGTCCTGCTGTGCACTGACATTACGAATCTCTAGATCTAGAAATTAAAGCTATGAAAAGATTTGTTGATATACTGATTTGTTGAGCGTCAGAAAAATGATCTGCAACTATTTCGAAAATCAATTTATCGTTCGTTTTTTTTCCATCCAAAAAAGTGAAACATTCTCTAATTCCAGCTGCCATGTGAGGATAATCTGCTTTTCTTTGCCTTATTGTGACAGTAAACTGAATATATGTGTATGATGGACTATTAGTTGGACAAAAACAAGCTATTTTAAAGATATTGTGACTACCATTTTTACAGTATGCTTAAATGTGACCATTCTGAAGCAAGAAAAACAAAAAGATGAAATAACTAGAAGCTATTATTGGAATTTTATTTTTCGCAGTGGGGAAGAAGGCTCTGCGAAAACTAAATTTAGATCATACATGTTGAAAAACTCTTGGATAACGTATGGCCTGTCAAATTAATAAATGTAACATGTTCTCCTGCAGAGAAATCTCACCTCCACAACATCCCCTCTATCAGGAGGTCTAAAATCCTGCAGACAGACAACTTGAACATGCTCACTGAGGATCTGCAGGCACCTGAAGCTTTCATTCCCTCTGCTTAAAAAGTTGGAGCAACAAAAGCATCCCTTTTCCCTCGCTGATTACTTAATACAGAAACACAATTCAAGCGTGCATCCTGTTAAACTGTTCACACGTTATACTCAAAACTCACTCGGTTTCTCCGTCGCTGTGTCCACCTGCGTCTTCTCCAGAGAGCCGTACTGTTTAGACGATCTCCTCTCTTTTTCCATATTGTTCAAAAATACTCCCCTTTTTTTTAAGACACTGCGCAGAAAAATTAAAGTAAATATTTGTGCAGCTCGAGAATTGATATTAAAAAGGCAGGCCTATCGACTAAGTCCATGCAGAACTGCTGTGACGTGTGAGGGAATCTAACGGGAGGAGGGCTGCCGACCAGATGCTGAACCGACTCCTACAGAGCAGGATGTCAGCACGGAGGAGCGGAGGCTGCGGGGCGCCACCTGCTGGCCGACCGGCTCTATGACACCCAGCCAGGTGATACAACCATAGACTGTATATTATATTATATATTATACAGTCTATGGTTACAACCCATCCCCCCCTCCCCCATCATCAAAACGGGGCTCTTTTTTCGAAGTGTTTGTTCCTTTTTAAGTTTTTTTTAAATTTATTTTTTATTTTCAATGTTTTAGTTGTTTTTTCAGATTTTTTTTCCCGCCTTTTTCGAATTTTGTCGCCTTTTTTGAGTTTTTGTGTGTAGCTTTTGTCGCTTTTTCAAAAGTTTTTGTAACTTTTTCAACAACAAAAAAATTCGGACAATTTTTTGAACAATCATTTCAATGTTTTTGTCGCCTTTTGCGTTTTTTTGTGTGTGTAGCTTTTGTCACTTTTTCAAGGAAAAAAAATCTGAGCATTTTTTATTTTTTTTATCGATAATTCTTTTAGGTTTTTGACGCTTTAAAAAAAATCTGGCAATTTTTTTGATGTTTTTGTAGCTTTTTAAATACATGCATACACACCCTTGCACCCAGTAACAGCCCAAAGAGAACAGAAGAATTACATTTAAAGGGACATTTTGGTAGCCTATTTTTCAACCTGATATGTCCCATGTTTTTGTGTTTAAGGGGCTAATGGGAGCAAAAATCTGTGAAATTGTCCCAGTATTGAGCGAGCTAGACAGCTGTAACCACCCCTAGGTCCGGAAGTTACGCAGAATCTCGCAAAAAAAAAAATAGGCTATTATAATATAGTTTTCATACTTTCACCCAGAAAACGCGTGTTCGTTCCTCGGGAGTGTTTTAATCCAAACCATGATCTTTTTCCTAAACTAAGGCTAACTTGTTGTTTTGGTGCCTAAACCGACACGTTTTCTCGGCTAAACGCTGTAGCTGTATCCCTTCTAGCCACAAATGTGATTCGTGAATTTCCGTCTGTTTTTGCCGCTGACAGTCTCAGATTATTATTCTAAATGTCTGACAACATTATGGAAAGGATCCCTACAGAGGGTTAGGGTCCCTATAGACCTTTTTGTTAAATAGTAAGATCCTTTTTGTTTAACCAGAAACAGCCCCGAAACTGCCAACACCAAACTCACCAGACTCCATGTAAATAATCAGGACTTTTAGCGTGTATAGAGCCAGCATATTTCCACCAGACTCCATGTAAATAATTAGGACTTTTAGCGTGTATAGAGCCAGCATATCTCCACCAGACTCCATGTAAATAATCAGGACTTTTAGCGTGTATAGAGCCAGCATATTTCCACCAGACTCCATGTAAATAATCAGGACTTTTAGCATGTATAGAGCCAGCATATTTCCACCAGACTCCATGTAAATAATCAGGACTTTTAGCGTGTATAGAGCCAGCATATTTCCACCAGACTCCATGTAAATAATCAGGACTTTTAGCGTGTATAGAGCCAGCATATTTCCACCAGACTCCATGTAAACAGTCAGGACTTTTAGCGTGTATAGAGCCAGCATATTTCCACCAGACTCCATGTAAATAATTAGGACTTTTAGCGTGTATAGAGCCAGCATATCTCCACCAGACTCCATGTCAATAATCAGGACTTTTAGCGTGTATAGAGCCAGCATATTTCCACATGTAAATGGGTGAATTAAGGGTTTATTTCAACCAAACCAGAGTGGTGATTGTTGAAACAGTGGAAAGATGAACCAAGACGGATTTTGATAGTTTTATTTTGTTTCTGTGGACTTTGAATGAAGTGTGTTTTATGATGAAAAAATTACTGTTTATTTAAATGGAGTCTGGTGGGTTTGGAGATGGCGATTTTTGGGGCTGTTTAAAAGACTTTATTTAGCTTAAGAAGTAGGAGCATTTCTCAACACATAAAGGAACACTTCATCCTTCAATTTGTCACAAACATTCAACATCAACACGTGGAGATACAGGACAGGAAGCCGGAAGGGGATGAAAAACTCATCATCGGATTCTGAAAAGTAACTAAGCTGTCAGACAAATGTAGTGGAGTAAAAAGTACAATATTTACCTCTGAGATGTAGGAAGTAAAAGTATAAATTAGCAGAAAATGGAAAAACACAAGTAAAGTACAAACAAGTAAATGTACTTTGTTACATTCCACCACTGCATTGGTATTTATTAAGAGAAGCTGCCAACAAATATTAATGTTTCCCAAAGAGAGCAAATGTATGGAATTAAATCAGGATGTTTTAAAGTGCTCATATTATGCTCATTTCCAGGTTCATAATTGTATTTAGAGGTTATATCAGAATAGGTTTACATGGTTTAATTTTCAGAAAACACCATATTTTTGTTGTACTGCACATTGCTGCAGCTCCTCTTTTTACCCTGTGTTCAGGTCTTTGTTTTAGCTACAGAGTGAGACCTCTAACTTCTGTTCCATCTTTGTTGGGAGTCGCACATGCTCAGTAGCTAGGTAAGGACTACTAGCCAGTCAGAAGCAGAGTATGAGGGCGTGCCCTGACAGTACCTAGGTAAGGACTACTAGCCAGTCAGAAGCAGAGTATGAGGGCGTGCCCTGACAGTACCTAGGTAAGGACTACTAGCCAGTCAGAAGCAGAGTATGAGGGCGTGCCCTGACAGTACCTAGGTAAGGACTACTAGCCAGTCAGAAGCAGTCTGTGCCCTGACAGTACCTAGGTAAGGACTACTAGCCAGTCAGAAGCAGAGTATGAGGGCGTGCCATGCTAGCAGCTAGGCGAGCATCATAACGTGTGTTCCAAAGTGACCACGTCCGTCTCTGAAGTAAAGGCTGGACTACAATAGAGCTGTTTGGAGCAGTTGGTGAACAGTGTTTTCTGTTGGAGATGGTAAGTCCCTTTGGGGGGGACTTTGGGCTTTTTCACTTTGTAAACCTATAACATGCACAAAAAAGATAACACAATAAAGGAAAGGGAAAAAGCCAAAAAGCATAATATGAGCACTTTAAGAATAACAAACATCTGCCATTTTAATGGTCTGCTGCGCTCTAACCACAACATCGCTCTCCACAAGAGAATCGAGCTGTCTATCATCGTGGAATTTTCATCGCGCCTGATTGAGTTCAGCTGGTTAACGACATACCGGGGATGACTTGATTTCATGTAGTCGGGCCCTGGAGGGCTGCGCCAGATGTTCAGGGAGAGCAACATGTGCGTGCTGGTGTAAACAGGAAGCAGATTGTCTGACGTTACTCTGCGGTTAAAAATCATGAATGTATAAGCTTAGAATACAGAAAATAATATGGAGAAAGAACAACAATGGTGAAAAGTAAGAGCAGGGATTTATCTGCTTGGACCGATGTTTTTTAAACTAAAACGTAGTAGTGTAGATGTAGCCTCACCCCTAATTTCCACCACGCGCGTCTGCAAACTTTTATTTTTGGCTGCTGATAGCACTTCATATATGTATTTATTTATTTATTTATTTATTTATTTATTATTACACACCAGATGCATCTGCTACCGTATACAAATGTGACTTTATTTTACATTTTTTAGCAGGAATAGTTTACTCTTCACAGTACTCAGGTCTGTAACAGGTTGAGACTTTTAAATACAACATAGACATACAAAAACTTTCTGGACAAAAGAATATTAAATCAGGACGACTTTTATATTGGTATTAAATTTGACCTCACTCCATCAAAGTGCAGTGTGTGTAATCCACATTTGGCATTTTGAACCTAAGGCAATGCTTTCTCTTCAAACAAATGTCTGTAGTGTTTCCTGACGGGTTACAATGGACTGTTTGACACAAGGTATGTTCAGAAAAAATGATTGGACAAACATTTTCTGTCAAACACATCTGCTCATGCCCGGCACAACAAGAATCTTGGGCTATGTTCACACTTGGCGTCTTTTTTTAAGCTGCCAGCGTCTGTTTTACATTATAATCCTAAAGTAAGTAAACCGCGTTTTCAAAAAAGTCCTCGCTCCACCACTTTGTTTTATCCAACGTTAGCACCTCTCCACATAGCGCTCTAGCTAGGATACTGTAACAGTAGCTGTTATAGCAACAAAAGATGCTCTGGCTGCTTTTTGGAATAAAAAAAGTCAACTTGTTATTGTCTAAAAAAAAAAAAAAAAGAGGCCAAGTGTGAACATAGCCTTAGTTTGAATGTGCAGTTAAATACACATAACTGAGCTGCTTTAACCATTTTATCAGTTCACACAACCCAAAATAAAAAGGCACAAACAATGAATGACTTTAGCTGAAGATAAACAGACTGTTTGGGGTGTGGTGAAACAGGAAGAAAGTCTACTTTAGCCTCACCTTGTGCACACGGCTTGTGTTTACACACCTAACAAGAGGTGACTGAGCTGAGTCCGTCTCCTACCCGCCCATAATCCTGCTACCTTGTTTGCTTTAAAAAAGCATGATTGCTTATGCTAAAGTACATCTGTGAAGGCTCAGGTGGCACAGAGATGGATCCCCGAGTCCATCTGTATGTACCTGATAACATGGGGAGGGCTGCCCCTTCTTAGTCGATTAGTGGACCAATCGGCCACTTTGGTCGACAAATATTTCTTTAGGTCGATTAGTCATTTTCTTATGCTTTTTTTTCCATGCTGAATGTTCGATTTCAAAAGAAACTTCTAGGACCATCTCTGGTAAACACAAGATTTAAAGTGGCGATTCTTTGTGGAGAAACTCAGTTTTACATATCGGACGATTAAATCAACTAATTGACAAAATCGTATAAGTGTTAGTCGACTAAGGTTTTTCTTTTTTGTTGCCCTAAAAAACGGGATGTCAACAACTCTGATGAAAGAGCTATGAGCAATAATGAGTTAAAAGTCAACACTAGAGCTGCAACGATTAATCGATTAGTTGTCAACTATTACATTTAATCGGCAACTATTGAGTTACTTGTTATGGAAAAAGTAAAAAAAAAAGTGATTCCAGCTTGTTAAATGTGAAAATTGTTCTAGTTTCTTCTCTCCTCTGTGAGAGTAAACTGAATATCTGAGTTGTGGACGAAACAAGACATTTGAGGACGTCATCTTGGGCTTTTTGGGAAACACTGATCCAGATTTTCTGAAATTTTATAGACCGAACAACTAATCGATTAATCAACAATGAAAATAATAATTTTTTGCAGCACTAGTCAACACTGTGATTTGAATTAAACCTGTCAAAGTAGGAAATAAATGATCCGGCTTTGAGCTGCGCTACCTGACGATAAAGAGAGATAAGTCTGTAACTGACCTGGTGGGGAAAAATATTATTATTTTCATACTGATAGAAATGATTTGGTTTTGTGAAGATAAATTCCTTTTATCTACTGCACTCTTTAAAGCGTCTTTTTGTACTCTCCCACATGGTTTCAGTGGTTTGTCCCCCGTCCATAGTTATTGCTTCTGCTGTCCTCCATTGCTTTTTCAAGCCAGTCTCTCTCCTGCTCAGACTCTGAGTCGCTGGCTTCGCTTGTGCCAGCCGCCAGCAGACGACAATAGTTAATCCGCCGCTGGCGAGGGGCTTTCCACTGGAGCAGCGGCAGACACACGCACCACGCCATCACGCACACTGCCGCTCCTCTGAACAGCCAGGTCAGCCCAAACCGCTGGACCACGAAGCCTCCGGCGAAGCTCCCGAGCCCGCTCCCCAGGTGGAGAGAAAGCGCGCTGTAGAGCTTGCTCACGCTCCTCTCGGCCCCCGGCGTGGCGACTTCCGCACACTGGACCTTCACGGCCCACCAGAGGGCGCCGCCGCTGAAACAGCTCAACACCTGGGCGGGCAGCGCGGCCCACGGCGCCCACAGGAAGGAGTAATAGAAGCACTGCAACCCGAGACTCGCGGCCCCGACAACGAGCACCCTCTCCGGGCTGAGGCGCTTTGAAACTCGGCCGGCGAGCAGCGGGAAGGCGGCCTCCGAGAGCACGGCGAGGGCTAGAGACGGCCCCATGTGCAGCTCACCGCTCCCGTGGTCCTGCATCTGCCACAGCAGGAAGTTGTCCACGGTCGAGGCCGCGGCGCCGACCAGCAGCGCGGTGACGGCGCAGAGCGCGGCGCGGGGGGAGCCGCGCACCAGCATCGCGGCTTTAAAAAGCCCGTTGGCCCGGTCGCGCTTCTTGTTCAGGTAGAGAGGGAGGCAGGCGGCTGCGGGCAGAGCCAGGGCCGTCAGGGCAGCGTAGCAGAGGAAGTGCACGGCGCTCCTGGGCGTCCGATAAGCCACGAGACAGCGCAACTGGCTCACCAGCACGCCCGCTCCTCCGACCCCGCACGCCGCTCCGAGTAAACCCCACACCCGGGTGCTGCCGTAGCGGTCCGAGGCATACGCAAAGTCCAGATACTCGTACAGGCCGTCGTCTGCCGTCCACTCCAGAGGCGCTGACGCAAACTCCCACACCGACACGATGAGGAGGGTCACAAAGAAGAGCTGGTGTTGAGGGTCCAGCACTTTTAGCCCGCCCAGAAAACCCAAACGGCTTTCTTTGTCCTCATCCTGGGTCGTCTCGTCGCCGAGCTTTTCTTCTGACCCTGAGAAGAAACTAAAGCCGGACCTTTTATTCCTCACTGCAGCTGCGGAAGAGCCGACGGTATGGGGCGCAACGTTTGGCTCTCCAGCGCCGTCGTTAGCCACCGCTGATGCGTTCTTTAGCGACAGCCGAGGACTGGATGTATCATCGTCATAATGCCGATTAAGCGCCGTTTGGCTCGTCGGAACGGGAGCAGATTTAGCGTCAATGGGAGTCGTTGCAGGAAGAGTGACACCAGACGTGGAAACGGGAGCGTTGACGTTTTCAGCGCGAGTTCTAGCCGATTTCGTCGGCGGTGCAGCGCTGCTCCCGAGCAGGTCGGCGCCCAGACTCAGATCGGACGCGTTACAGCTGGCGGTCTGTGGGTGCACATCTGCGGGCGAGACGAGCAGCAGAACCACGGCGACTGCCGCCGAACACACAAGGGAGCCGCTTATCACCGCTCGCCTCTTGTCGTAGCGTTTGGAGAGCTGGCTTGCCGCGGGGCTCCAGACCAGCGATATGAGGTGCTTGGTGCCCATGACGATGCCCGTCATGGCGGGGGTCAGACCCAGCTGTCTGAAGTACAGCGTGAGGAAGGGGAGCAGGCAGGCGCGAGCGCAGCAGCACAGGAAGTTGAAGGTCCCTGCAAGAGCAAGGGCGCGCTTGATGTCGATCTGCTTGTTCCTCTTCATGATTGGCAGCTCACGGGGTCACGTTCAAACTGGCAGACAGACAGACAGACAGAAAGACAGACAGACAGACAGAGATGGAAATTAGTGCCGGGGATTGTCAGCGAGTACATTTACAGGAACACCAATATTCCACTATTATTCCGAATGTGAGGGGGGGGGGGGGGCACCAACTTTTTGTTAATTCTTTTTCAAAAATGAAAATGTCTTAACATGAATCGAACATATTATTAGCAAATATAATTTTTTTCGTTAAAAAAAAAAACACATTGATGATAGGCTTACTGGCCCAAGTATACAGTACGGGTTCACCGTGCCACATGTATTTTTAACATTAAAACAAGATTCATAAAATCATGCCAACGATTATTTAATAGCTTGGTATTCTACGCACTAAATAAAAAAGGTATGTATAAAGGCTTAAGGCCACCCACATGTAATTGTAGGCCCAGTTTAATATGCAACTTTTATACAAAATTTGGTACAATATATGTAGTAGGGGGTCCCTGCTCCGTTTCTCTCCGTTAAGGGGTCCTTGGCCTAAAAAACCCTTGAAGACCGCAGTTTTAGAGGCATTCTTTGGAAATGTCAAAGATCTATACTAAAGATAGCGCATTTCAAGCCGCGCCAGTGGTATGAAATGGTCCACACTTCCTGTCTCCTAAATAGGCATGGCCTCGTTTGAACGTGTAGTGAACGTCGTGTGGATGGATGAAAAGTTATATTTAAATAATTTATTAAAATGTTCTTTTGCTAAGGTTAGATATTTACACAGCTAAAAGGCATATTTAGCACAAAGATTAGTTTTGTTAGGGCGTTCACGAACGTTAGCTTCTCTGTGTCTGAAAAATGCCATTTTAGTGTCAGAATGTTCTGGAGATATGTGGCGTGTGAAGAATGGATCCAATATTTACTTTGGTGACTACGAGGCAAAATAATCACTCATAATCTGTGTTCACGTTTACCTCTCCCGTTGGACTCATTGCACTCAGGACCTGCTGCTAGTCTCCTAAAGAGGCGTGGCCGTGGGGGAGCCCACGTGACACAGATACAGGAAACTACTGGAGCTGTCAAGACCATAGCCAAGATGCGAGTCCCCTATGTCGGTACACGATCCGGTCTGCCTGCACGATCCGTTCTGCACATGCGCAAGATAATACTGTTTTACCGAGGATACGACCTGCACGATCTGTTCCACGCTAGCCTATGGCTAGCCTCCACCGGGAAGCTAACGTTAGTTTAGCTAACAGCTAATTCGGCTAACCGCTAGCTGACAGCTAGATTCAGTCTAAAATAACGTTAAGATAAACTTAATGGGAGAAGCAGGCTACAGCTAAATTAAGACTTTACAGTAATAACAATAAAGACAAATATTGAGTGATTGTATTTTAAATGAGCACAAGTAAAGTAGAACTGACGTATCAGCTGTTATATATGCTAACGTTTATTTTCAAGTTTTATTTTGACGGTCTTTTTTAAGTTATTACATGCTGTCTCAGCTAGCGGTTAGCCCAGTTAGCTGTTAGCTAAACTAACGTTAGCTTGGCTGTCGACCGGAAGCGTGGAACAGATCGTGCAGTGTCGTAAATCATCGTACAACAGCACATGCACGAACATTTTGCGCATGTGCAGAACGGATCGTGTACAGACACCCTACACGATGTGAGTCACGCACGTGCAGAAAGGCCGCCATCTTTGACAGCTAGCGACGGCACTTGGACAAAGTGTGAAAACTAAATTCTTTCACCCAGGAAATGCATGTTTGTTTCTAGGTAGTGTTTTAATCCAAACCACCATCTCCCCCCCCTTCTTTTCATTAAGGGATCTGAAACTGAATTTGTTGAACAGTACAAGTATCTGGGAACCGTCATAGATAAAAACCTGAAGTTTGATGTGAATTGTGATGCAGTCTGTAACAGCAACGTTTGTACTTCCTTAGGAAGTATAACTCAGCTTAATTTGCACATGTAATGTAGTACTTTGTTTTGTTTTTAGAGATTGTTCCAGCGGTGATAAATTGTGTTGTGTGTATTGCATACAGGAAACCTTTTTTGTACTCATGTCTTGTATTGTTGCCTCTATTTGTATGTTGCTTGAATGTTTTTTTTTTTTAATCTTAATTTTTTTTAATCGCATATCAAGTTTCCCATTTGGGATAATAAAGTGACAGAACTGAATGTTCTCTTTTTAAAATCTTCTTTAAATGTTTTTCAGTTTAACCCAAAGAAAATATTCACATTTAACAAGCTGCCATCGGATTATTTTGATGACTCAAAAACGATATAATCGACTATCAAAATAGCTAACGTTTAATTTAATAGTTGACACTGGTTTAAAGGTTTACACTTTTGCACCATTTTTACTTTTAAAAGTATCAACTATCAAAGTAGTTGCAGGAACACGATGCTTTGTGCACTTAAAAAAGTGAAAGCATGACCAGACCCCGGGGATCTCTCAGCAAACCGCAAAGCCCACACCACAGCCCTCTGTAGTCTGTATTTTTAAACCTAAAAGATGAATACATCTTCATAATTGCACGAATTTACTTTTATTTTGGTGGGATTTGTTTTTAAATAACGTGTCATTTATAGAATACAGTATATATATATATATATATATATATATATACATACACACACACATACACATATATACACACACAGCCAACACAATACACTTGTTGTGGTAAAAAATACATTTTTCAGACTAATTGACAAACTTTTCAGACAAACTGAACGTGTGGTGCATTCATTGGAAGAGCTTAACTTTTAAAACAAGCGTCCCAAAATAAAAGCCCATCGTGTAGGCGAATTGTTCGCATCAACCAGCAGATGAAGCAGGAAACATGACTGGGTGCACCTGTTTCCCTGCAGGATGTGGGGATGTGGAGCGCTAGTCCACGTCACGTCATGTTTGTAAGATAATAACATAAAAGTCAACGTTAAACATTTACCTTTTGAACTCTCTCTCTCTCTCTCTGGCTCTCTTTGTGTCCGCACAAAGCTCTTTAAACGTTTTTTTACCGGCCACCTTCCACCTCGAACTCCCGCATCACATCCACGGTGACCTGTCTCTGTTGTGTTCTGAGCTAGTTTTATGTAGCCTAGCGGCCTAGCCTACAGGCTATGATTAGGAGAGAGAGAGAGAGAGAGAGAGAGAGAGTGAGAGAGAGAGAGAGAGAGAGAGAGAGAGAGCACCTGTGGAAGACGAGGAACACTCGTTAACACCTGGAGAGCTTTTCCCCACGACTACAGCGCCCCCTGACGGTGTGGGTGCCTCTGCAATAATACTTGATGACACAACCAGCTTAAAGTGCATTACTGCCACCTACCGGACTGGATTGCGAAACAGTAGAGTAACAGGGGGAATACAAATGAAATAAAAATGAAATGAAACAAAAATAAAAAAAAATTTTGCCAGGGTTTTTTTGAATTTATAAAATACAAAATAAAAAATATTTTTAAATGTTTGATTTTTGGTTTTGATTTATTTCAAATACAAAATTCCAAATTTTCAAATACAACATTTTTAATTTTTATTTTAATTTTTTTATTTTAATTTGTATTTGAAAATTTGGAATTTTGTATTTGAAATAAAACAAAAATAAAAAATAAATATTTTTTTAATAATTTTTAATGTTTTGTTTTTGTTTTATTTAAAATACAAATTCCAAATTTTCAAATACAAATAAAAATAAAAAAAAAAAAAAAAAACCTAGCAAAATCAACCAAACTAAATTAGGACAGACTAAACTAAATTACCTCTAACAACCCTGTTTCCTTCAAAAATTCTATTATGTGAACACACATTCCCCAGCTGCATCCCCAAGTAAGTTTTCTACTGTAAAGCTTAGCTTAGCTTCTTTTAATGCTAATCTGGGTTTCTTCCTTTCCTTTTCATAGCTCCTACACTCCAGCAGCACACGCTGCACAGACCCACGCTGATCACAATGCATACACCTACCAGTTGGGTGTTTATCTATTCCATGACACCCATTTCTTCAGTTCTTTTGGAGAATATGTATTAGATCACACTGTACTTTTTTTGTGAAGTTTTGAATCAATTGCCTTCTTTCATTCTCATATTTCTGACAATAAAGTAAAATATGCTCGATCGTTTCTTCTTGCCCACAGTAATCACATCTTCCTGTATTATGCTTTCCTTTTTTTAAACAGTGAGGGGATCATAACACTGCAATACCATCTCAAAAATGTTTTCTTGCCCTTTAAACTATTTTGGACAAATATTAATGAATGGATGTGTATTATAATATAATCAAATTAACACGTCTGACAACACGCATATCACATGACCATTCACACACACTGGGCATGTGCGTGCCGGTGTAAACAGGAAGCAGATTGTCATTGATGTTACTGTTATAATACCTTGCATTCCCATATTCAATGTAGTAGATGTCTTATTTTATCTCGAAAAACTCAACAACCACATATCTTCTGTTATTAATACAGTCATTCTAACTGGAAAGCATCATGTATTCATCTATGTAAGTGGAAAAACAGAAAGCCTAATTTAATTGGGTTTATTAATGGAATTAAACACTTTCTTAAAATCATAAAAAATTGTTAAACAAAACACCAAAGTCATAAAACTATACTGCAAAACTTGGAAGATAAGTTTTTGCCATAACTATGAAAAGTCATTGCCCATTATATGGCGTGGTAAACATCCTTTCACATGTGTATGTATTTTTCATAGTATGCTTCAACAGAAGTCACCTGGTAGTTTGTTTATTTAATTTTTTGGACATTTGATTGCCTTTAATTGATAGGACAGCTTAGATATGAAGGTGGGGGGGGGAGAAGGGAGGGATGACATGCAGCAAAGGGCCACAGGTCGGAGTCTTACCTGTGGCCACTGCGTCAAGGAGTAAAGCGTGTTATACTGGACGCAGCGCAGCTGGCGCATGCAAATGTGACCTCATGAGATCGCCGTGAGTATTTATACCTGCGCTGGTGGTCGCGACACTAGTTGCAGTCTTCTCCTGAACAGCGGCGGCGCTAATGAGCAAATGCTACCGACGCTGCTCTTTCTACTGACTAGAAGAAGAAGAAAACCTCCTCATATGGGCGCCCATATATATATATATATGTCAATGGCGCCCACTCTACCAGGTGAGCTAGGGTTTTTTTTCCTTTTTTTATTAGAGCAGCTAGAGAATGACAGGAAATGAGGGGGGGAGGAGAGAGAGAGTGGATGACATGTGATAAGATGAGATATTTTGTTTTATGTCGCGAAGGAAATTTGTCTTGGACAAACAAACAGGGCCTCGGGTCGGATTCAAACCCTTCCACTTAAACCAGCAGGGGGGCAAGCAAGACGCGGGAACTTGGGTCTTAAGAAGTTGTAGCATTTATTCACCGACAGATTAACTGTATAAACACTACGCCACGTTCACAGATACTGATGGTGCATCCCTGACAACAAACACAACTTCTGTGTCCACAGGAGGACTTCTGTTGACGAATGAGGCTGTTCTCATGAACCATTCGTACATATCGCTACGAGAAGTAAGGCACGTCATTTGTATCTATATTTGTACATTGTGGACGATTCAGAAATCTGGTTTTAAACTTGCAAACTTCTCCTGCCTTTACATAATTGTACTTTCTGTGGTATCCGTATTATCCTAATTTATTTATCAAATTTTATTCATCAATTCAGAAAGTTTTAGGGTCCTATTTTATAGATCGAAGTGCGTGAAGCGCCTGGCGCAGGTGTGTTTAGGGCGTGTCCAAATCCACTTTTGCTAGTTGGACGGCGGTAAAAAACGCTCCGGGCGCCTGGTTCTAAAGGGTTGTACTTACCGTGCGTTCATGCCACCTCGGAATAACAGGCACCGCCCCCCCTGGTTACGTTATTTTTCCGACTGGCAGCGTTCACATGGTCGGGATGCGTGTTCTTCTTCTTCTGTTATATTGGTGTTTGGCATAACATTCAAATTTTTGCATGACTGCCACCAACGGTTGGCCGTTGCCTAGAGCATCAGGTGTGTGAAAACATGGAGGCCACAATAACAGAAGATTCTCTGCTGTTTTCTTATGCGAGCATCCAAACAGCACATCGCCAGGTGTGTGTTTGTGTTATCTGCAGGACAACGAACGGGAAAAGACACGGATAATGTGGTGTTTTTTTATACATAGGCCTATTTATGAATAATTTTAAACATATTATGTCTGTGCATGTTTCTTGGCAGAGGCATTTGTCCACAATAAACAGTTTATTATCATTGAAATATGTTCCGTGAACCAAAGTCGCCTCCATCAGACGTCAGCTGTCAACAACGCGTCACCAACTGGGGAACTCTGTTATCTAAATCCAGCCCCAGTTTCCACCTCTGATTCCAACAGGAAGTTACGTGAATGGTGACATTTTCATTCGGAAAAACGTTTTTCCGATGTCCATGAACGCACGGTTAGTGTCTTCATTAATCAGAGGTGTGTTTTGGGCGTAACATGCAATCAACCAATCAGAGATCATCTCCCATTCCCTTTAAAAGCCAGGCGCGTTTGGACCTTGGAGCATTGCTGTTATGATGGAGGATTTGCACCGCAATATTTCTATTTGTAATCTTCTGCATGTGTGTGTACTGCTGTGCGTCCCTGTGTGTGTAACAAGCATAGTGTGTGTAAGACTAACTAAACGACTGACTCGCATATTTTGTAGGATATTACACAAATTGTTGTGCATAGGTTTTCGTACGATATCATACCAACCCGTTCATGAGAATGCGTTGCAGGACAAATGCATAATAAACACTTATATCTGCTTACAAATACATTATAATGCTTAAATACTGCTTATAACCAAAAATAACCAAACACTGAACACTATGTAACACTCAATCTGGTGTCGGTAGAGCATTATGTACAGCAGTGGACGGCTCACTCTCCGGTGAAGGTGTTGATCGGCAGCGACAGGACTTTGTCCACATACTTGCTGAACAGCTGCTCTCGCTCCTGGCTCACACTGAACCGGGACCGGACGCTGCATCCTGGGTCCAGGCACGGAGAGATTTCTACCCTGTAAAGAAACGACATCACATTGTTTCACACTTTTAACTCTCCTGTTGTCCCATTTTCCAAAAGTTTCTATATCAGAAATTTGGGTTTCTTTCCACCAAATTGTCCAAATAAATAACGTTGATGGTTCCATACAACGCTCTACACAAGTAAAAATAAATGTTCAGTTCACTACTTTCATTGGATTTGGGGGTTTTGTTCAATTTTATTAACCTGACTCCACCAGATGGATCGCTTCGCATTAGCTCGGCATATCAATCTGGGAACTTTCCGTTGGAGAACTTTTGGGAAGGGGAGAAAATCCTGGTTAGCTGATTGGATAAACCATCTGTCTATCACCACCTATAGTTGGTGATAGACGGGCCAAATCAACCAATCAGATCAACGAAGCGTATGAAAATACAACCACAAGCCAGGCTACCCCTGCTGCTGCTGCTGCAGGCAAAGCATATAGCTCGTTAGCTCAGCAAGTAAGCAACGTGTCGGTAAAGGAGATTTGCCGTTTGTGTAACGAGAATTTAGGAATAAAAGGCCCAATTTCAGGTTCTCGGTCCATATTCCAAAAGAAGGATCCAAGAGAAAAAAGCATTAGCGAGCGGCTGACAGAATTAGGGCTACCGCTGTCTGAAAATACTGGTTAGATGATTGGATAAACCATCTGTCTATCACCACCTAACCCGCTTCAAAACCAACACTGATTGGTCGAACGGCTCCAAATTTTCTCTATCTCAAGATGCCAGACTAATCTGTGAGTGGAAAACTGGAGCTCGCCAGATCAGGACGGTCTCACGAGGCTACAATTTTATAGCATTTGTAAAAAAAAAAAAAAAGAAAATAACGTTGAAAGAACGTTGAATGTCAGGAAACGTGACAAACGTGGAAAAAAAACAATAAAAATGTCACAAAAGGGAGAAAAAAATCGACAAAAACATCGTGAAAAGCTCCAAAAACGTCATGTTTTAGTGACAAAAAAAAACGTGACAAGTGACAAAAACATTGGGGAAAGTGACAAAAGTGACGACCAAAACGTTGAAAAAAAGTTTTCATTTTCGATTTTGACCCAGAAAAAGAGAGAGTTGCATGGTCGACGGGAAGACAACGCAAGTGTTAATTTGCTCAAGGTGTAGAGAAAATGTCGAAACAGGAACGTAGAGTCGTAGAAGACCTTTGGACATCGTTGTATGTCCTGCGGGAGTCCCTGTCCAGACACACGGAGAGAGTTCGATGCTCCATCGTCCTGAAGCTGATGTTCTGGGTTTGGATCGCCTGAAATCAAAACAGAAAAGTTTTAGCAATAACTTAACAATTTGCATTAAAGGTTCAGTTACAACACTATTATAAATATTACTTCAAATAAACTTAATAATAATGATTAAAGAGCCCCTATTATGCTTCTTTATTTGGATTTTTCCTATCTTTTAGTGCGTTATATAGTTTTGTGTGTGTAATTTATGTATAAAGTACAAAAAACACATTTCACTCAAAAGCTAGAGACCGAGCTTTCTCTCCCACAGACAGCACTTCATCTCAACTGCCTATAAACGGCTCGCCCACATTCCTGTTTGAAATTCCTCCATTAGTGATGTCACTGATTGAGAAAGCCAGCCCAGTTTTTCATATGTACTTCCCATAGTTCACCAATCACAACAGAGTGGGCCAGCTGACCAATCAGAGCAGACTGGGCTTTTCAGGAAGGCGGGCCAAAAGCTCTAACAGAAGCTGTGTTAGAAACCGTTCCCCATCTTGGAAATAGAGCACTATATAGTGTGTTCGCCACTTTGCAGTGGTGTTTGAATTCTCCACGGTTAATCTCATTTACTGTATAGTCCACTATAAAATACCCACAATGCACAGCTAATTTGAGTTTACATAAGATGTACCCTACATTTTACTCCCGTATACCACAATACAACGCGGTCGTGTTTTCCCGGGGGAGAAGAAGAAGAAGCAGCTGCACCCACGAAAACTGAAAAGGAAAAATGGAGCGGGCTTTCATTTCTAAACAGTGGAAACGTAACATGCAACATATATCATATATCATAATACAACCTTTTAATATCCTCCTGAGTGCTCGGTTTGTTTCAGGGACGTATTAGAAGTATTTTTGTTTCTGTTTGTTTACATGATGCTGGGCAAAATTACTTTTAATTGAGTTAGTAACTCAGTTATCACATTGTAAAAGTAATTAGATACTCAGCAAAGTAACTGACGTTATTTTTTATGTTCTATAACGCTATTACGTTCTATAACATCTTTAACGTCAAACATAGCGTGCATGTTACATAAACATTCTTGCATTTAATTTCAATGAGCGAGAAGTAGTGCCGGTACTTCCAGTTCGAGAACGCTACCTTTGAATTTCCCTGGCTCGTCGCCATTGTCGCTGTCTTGTGTTTAGTCGTAGTCAGAGTGTGCAGTGAGACATCGTGAGCAGGGCATCCGCCCACCCAGCCAATCATCATCGCATTTGCAACGGTGTCATCATCCCCCTGCTCTCTCCAGGCAGCTGATGTGTAGCCAAAGCCTGACACCTCGCGCTTCATTCAACCAAATTGTAGTAACGCGCCACTTTACATTCTCAGTAACGATAACGGCGTTGCAACGATGGGAAAAGTAATTAATTAGATTACTCTACTCTACTATTCTAGTAGACCCCAAGAGTACAAATATGAGGCTGTAAAGGAGTATAATAGGGACTCATTATTAAAACAAATCTAATTATATTCCTGAGCAGTAAGTAAATAACTTCTTACGGTGTTGTGTTGTGGGTTCACACTGTCAAACCTGACAGTAAGGTGATCCTCGCCTACACAAAGTGACAAGTCGTTAAAATCCTTGCATCGTTGCATTCGTTGCATCTGTCAACTAATTATAAATGCAAAAGGTTAACCTGATGTCACAGCGGCCGGCTCTGATGTAATAACCACGCCACATGTCATGGGCGCCTTTCCCTTTACAACTTCTCGTTTGCTTAAAGACATCTGTTGAGGAGACAATAGTTAGTCCTGTGGATGCTAATGAGAAATATAAAGCATTAATAATGACTTTTCTTATATAGCACACTTCAGCAACAAGTCAACAGGCTTTACATTAAACATTAAAAAGCAGTTTAAAACAATCAAAAACATTAGAAACGTGAAGAAAAGGTAGCACATCTCAAGTTCCCAAGTCAAGGATGACAAAATACCGCCTTTCACTTCTTTCATTAGGCTAACATCACACTAAATCAAAGCTTTATGGTTTGAAGGAGAAGGCTTTGTGCCAAAACGTCGTTTTATTTTTTTTTATGTATTGTCCTAATTAAATACTCCAACTACATTCATCTGTTACAGCTTTAGTTACTAGTTACTTTAGTTACTCCACTACATTCTATCTGTTACAGCTTTAGTTACTAGTTACTTTAGTTACTCCACTACATTCATCTGTTACAGCTTTAGTTACTAGTTTAGTTACTCCACTACATTCATCTGTTACAGCTTTAGTTTAGTTACTTTAGTTACTCCACTACATTCATCTGTTACAGCTTTAGTTACTAGTTACTTTAGTTACTCCACTACATTCATCTGTTACAGCTTTAGTTACTAGTTACTTTAGTTACTCCACTACATTCATCTGTTACAGCTTTAGTTACTAGTTACTTTTAGTTACTCCACTACATTCATCTGTTACAGCTTTAGTTACTTTAGTTACTCCACTACATTCATCTGTCACAGCTTTAGTTACTAGTTACTTTAGTTACTCCACTACATTCATCTGTTACAGCTTTAGTTACTAGTTACTTTAGTTACCTTCCAACATCATCTGTTACAGCCTTTAGTTACTTTAGTTACTCCACTACATTCATCTGTTACAGCTTTAGTTACTTTAGTTAATCTCACATTCATCTGTTACAGCTTTAGTTACTTAGTTACTTTAGTTACTCCACTACATTCATCTGTTACAGCTTTAGTTACTAGTTACTTTAGTTAATTCGCTACATTCATCTGTTACAGCTTTAGGTAACTTTAGTTACTCCACTACATTCATCTGTTACAGCTTTTAGTTACTTTAGACCACTCCACATTCATCTGTTACAGCTTTAGTTACTACTTACTTTAGTTACTCCACTACATTCATCTGTTAGCTATAGCTTACTAGTTACTTTAGTTACTCCACTACATTCATCTGTTACAGCTTTAGTTACTAGTTACTTTAGTTACTCCACTACATTCATCTGTTACAGCTTTAGTTACTAGTTACTTTAGTTACTCCACTACATTCATCTGTTACAGCTTTTAGTTACTTTTAGTTACTCTCACTACATTCATCTGTTACAGCTTTAGTTACTAGTTTAGTTACTCCACTACATTCATCTGTTACAGCTTTAGTTACTTTTAGTTAATCTCGCTACATTCATCTGTTACAGCTTTAGTTACTAGTTACTTTAGTTACTTAACTACATTCATCTGTTACAGCTTTAGTTACTAGTTACTTTAGTTACCGCTACATTCATCTGTTACAGCTTTAGTTACTAGTTACTTTAGTTACTTCACACATTCATCTGTTACAGCTTTAGTTACTAGTTACTTTAGTTACTCCGCTACATTCATCTGTTACAGCTTTAGTTACTTTAGTTTTTACCTCACTACATTCATCTGTTACAGCTTTAGTTACTAGTTACTTTAGTTACTCTCGCTACATTCATCTGTTACAGCTTTAGTTACTTTAGTTACTCCACTACATTCATCTGTTACAGCTTTAGTTACTTTAGTTACTCCGCTACATTCATCTGTTACAGCTTTAGTTACTTTAGTTACTTTAGTTACTCCGCTACATTCATCTGTTACAGCTTTAGTTACTTTTAGTTACTTCGTACATTCATCTGTTACAGCTTTAGTTACTAGTTATTTAGTTACCCACTACATTCATCTGTTACAGCTTTAGTTACTTTAGTTAACTCCGCTACATTCATCTGTTACAGTCTTTAGTTACTAGTTACTTTAGTTACTCCACTACATTCATCTGTTACAGCTTTAGTTATATACTTTAGTTACTCCACTACATTCATCTGTTACAGCTTTAGTTACTAGTTACTTTAGTTACCTAACTACATTCATCTGTTACAGCTTTAGTTACTCTTAATTACATTCATCTGTTACAGCTTTAGTTACTAGTTACTATAGTTACTCCACTACATTCATCTGTTACAGCTTTAGTTACTAGTTACTTTAAATACTCCACTACATTCATCTGTTACAGCTTTAGTTACTTTAGTTACTCCACTACATTCATCTGTCACAGCTTTAGTTACTAGTTACTTTAGTTACTCCGCTACATTCATCTGTTACAGCTTTAGTTACTTTAGTTACTCCACTACATTCATCTGTTACAGCTTTAGTTACTAGTTACTTTAGTTACTCCACTACATTCATCTGTTACAGCTTTAGTTACTTTCGTTACTCCACTACATTCATCTGTTACAGCTTTAGTTACTAGTTACTTTAGTTACTCCACTACATTCATCTGTTACAGCTTTAGTTACTAGTTACTTTAGTTACTCCGCTACATTCATCTGTTACAGCTTTAGTTACTAGTTACTTTAGTTACTAGTTACTTTACACATTAATATTTCTGCACACTAAACACATGTAGTTTATATGTTTTAACCCTTTCTACTTATCTCACTTATCTCTTTCTACAATGGGAGGATTCTTCTGCATTGGGTACTTTTACTTTGGATAATTTAAGTACATTTTCCTGATAATACTTTGATACTTTTACTTGTAACAGAGTATTTTTACAGTGTGTTATTAGTGCTTTTACTTACGTAAAGGATCTGAATACTTCTTCCACCACTGATTTTGTCCTCCTTAACTTGGGAACTTGGGAGATGTGCTATTTTTTCTTCACATTTTGGAACATGCATATTGGATTTTGGGTTTAGCTCTCCAACAAGAATCTCTATTGCTGAAGTGCAACCTCCCTTTTCAGCTCAATTCAAAACATTTGTTAAAGAGAATATAAAAATGGCTAAAATAGAACGAGACAGATATGAAATACAAGAATCAAAGTCACTGTGCAGTGTAAGAAATGAACAATTACAATTACCTTTGTGTAAGTGACTGAGATGATCGCCCCAAAGACCACTGTTGACTTCTTTCGGCGTGCAGACCGCTCCTCTGTCAAAGACAACACTTCACTTTAAGTAACTATAATGTTACAGTCATTAGTCATGACACAAGCACAGTCATAGTCTATATCCACGATGTTCCACTTCTGCGATTGCTCTGTTGCCGCCGGATTTCACTCTTTTCGGCCGGATGTCCGTCCCCTTCCTCTTTCTTTGTGTTGTAATTTTAAACGCCGGTGGATTTGTGAGGACTATGGTTAACTGTTTTTCAGATCTCTGCAGGGTAAATCCAGACAGCTAGCTAGACTATCTGTCCAATCGGAGTTTTCTGTTGCACGACTAAAACTACTTTTGATCGTGGCCGGGTTGGTTCAGTGGGTAGAGCAGGCGCACATATATTTAGAGGTTTATGCATTGACGCAGAGGTCCAGGGTTCGAATCAGACCTGTGACGATTTTCCCCTCTCTCTCCCCTTTCTTGCCTAGCTGTCATGTCAAAATTAAAGGTGGAAAAAGCCCCCAAAAATTATCTTTAAATAAAAAAATTAAACAAAAACTTCCCAAGACTATTTAGCGGAGGCACCGTGGCTCTGTGCGGCGCTTAGCACCGCCCAAGTCAATTGTGATTGGTTTAAAGAAATGGCAATAAACCAGAGAACGTTTTTCTCCCATCCTGGAACACACACGCACAGACACACACACACACACACACACACACACACACACACACACACACACACACACACACACACACACACACACACACACACACACACACACAGAAAGAGATTCAGAAACATACTTGAGAACTTTTCTTTAAGGTGTCTGAACTCTGGGATGTCGGCCTCCAGATGGGACACAAACACCTCCTCCACCACACCACGCCTGGAGCGGGTCATCTAAAAACACAAACTGTAGTCAGTCAAACCAGGAAGTGCATGTCTAGCATCAACAAATACAGAAAGCCATTTAAATATATGCATGACCTTTTCAGAATTAAGATCATTCTCTGGGGATTCCTCAGAACTACAAGTGATCCTTTTTACACTCCACATGCTCATTTAAAGGTATAGTACGTGATGGTAATCCAAAACACTTTTTTGTCAATTCCAGTGAATAACCCCTTGACGGTCTAGCTCAGAAAGGAGTGCACGAGCCAAACAACACTTTTTCCAGCAACAGGCGGCGTCAGTTGATGGGAGGGGGGTAGGAGGAGCGACAGCGTGTGAGTTAGAGTGCGGATCGGGACGCATTTTTCTGTCCGAGCCCGGCCCGCGTCCGACAGAACAGTAACCGAACGCGGCCCGAGCCCGACAGGTATTAAGATATTTCTGTCCGAGCCCGACAGTTAAAATCACGTTTTTTCCTCATACTAATGACACGTACGTTTGTTTGTGTGAAAACTTTTATTAAGCAGCTGTAGGAAGACATTTGGAAATGTCAACAGATGAGGTATCAGCGTACACAGGGCAACAAGCCCACGTTAACACAGGCGCGCTCCTACATAATAAGCTGTTTTAAATTTAAAATGTTCAATGCCTTATCTTGCTGATGTGGCCGAGCCCGAGCCGAACCCCAACATCATTTCTAAATATCTGTCTGAACCCGGCCCAGCCCGTCGGGCTCGGTTCGGGTATCCATCCTCTAATGTGAATGTGCTGGCAGCCAGTATTTATCTGTCCGTGAATCTCAGGGGCGGAGCTTCTATATAAACACTGCATTATATGTGATAATTTGATATTTCTGCTGCCTATGTTGACATATGAAAACCCAACCTTACTTGGGATCTTCAATATTTGCATGCATGTAAAGTTTAATGTCTGTACCACTGTACCTTAACTGAATAGAGCGGCAGGTGAACTAGCTGCGTCCCACAGCGAAGGTAGTAACACAGGCTGTCCAGCAGGAAGAGGTTTCGCTCCGCTGGCTCGCTGTGATTCGATTGCTGCAGTAGAGAGACATCACAGAAGGAAGACGGTATGAACATGAACACGGTTAACATTATGTCGCTATGCGGATCAGCTGAGGACTACACTGATGGGGTACCATCTGCAGTGGAGAACTAAAAGAGAAAAGTACTGGAACCAAAAGACCTAGGACCTTTTAAGAATGGAATTTAAGCCCTATATCACGACATAAAAGTACAACGAAATGCAGAGTTACAAAAGTAATTGCAAAGTAAATAAATGTATTAAAATTGAATAAAAGTGACACAGAGTAATAATAATCTGTACATATACAATACCACTAATTATATTTGGACGAGCGAAAGAACTACAACCACAGAATTAAAAATAACAAAAATTTCAAAGAGCATTAGAGATAGTGTTAAGACTTTTTAAGGCCTAAAATTTAGGCATTAGTCCTGTTTAATCTGCAGTTACCGTTTCAGCCAGTTGGGAGATTACAGGTCCCAGACTGTTGATGTTGCTGTTGTACCATGGATCCACTCTTCCCAATATGGAGGCGAGAGACAGTCTGCCTTCATCCTGACATGGGCTATCCTATGAGGAAAAACAGCTGTTGCAGGGTCGTATAGTCTTCTACATTCATACCAGTCAGTCAGTATCGCTTTGAGTGTAGTCTGGATGAACAGAAGTACATTTTCCAGGATAATTGCCTGACATGCGGCATTTGATGTCCCTAACCTTCCGCTCTCGGTGTGTTGCCGTTCTCAAAAATCCGTTCCGCTTCGGTAAACAACAAACTTCAAGCTAGCGAGCTACACGCTGAAAATGGCAAGTTTTGAAGTAAATTTGGATCGTGCAACAAGGCAGGTCTGCATGGTTCTTTCGAGGTAGAGATTTATAAAGAATACGTTTACGGCATTACTCTCTAACTGGGACGTTTTGGGACCGATTGGTGGGATTGCTGGGGAAGTACACATGGCGATACACTGGTAAAAGACAATGAGGTTTAACCATGTATCAGCTCATTTAAATCGCTCACATTACTGTGTTGTGTGAACAGTTAACTTCATTTAATTTTGAATGTGGCAGGTTTTTTTGCAGGGTGCAAATGTTCCACCAAAACAAGTTCCTTCCCGAGACTATTTTGCACAGCCACCGTTGCTGCATCCGGAGCTTAGCGCCGCCCAAGACGATTGTGATTGGTTTAAAGAGAGAGCGTTTTTTTTCTCTCCTATCCCAGAATGAATCTGCGGTGTAGCCAGACTTTACTCCACAGAGCTGTGGAGATCGATCTGGCAATGCGAGACTACTCTAAGTGAATCAGTGTAACTTACAGCTGAACTGAGCGAAGGCTCCACATCAGGGACCGGGATGTAGTACAATCGTAGGTTCAGTTTCTTGGTCAAAATGAGATGTTTTGACTCTCTTTCTCTGTTGGGAAATACATGGACAACGAGGTTACTCATTCAGAAGTGCACACACACAACGCAAATGCAGAAAAGGTTTGAGGAACATACGCCACTTTGCTGTAACATCGATTGAAAGAAGGTATTACAAACCAGCTGCTCACCGAATCGAGCAATACGCCCTGGCAAGTCTTCCCAACGCACGATCATCTCCCAGTACCACGACCCGTGCTGTGTGATGCCTTGTGTCTTCTGTAATGACGGTAGAGTGTCCAAGAAATGTGTTTATCTTCTCCCTCAGTAGACTCATTTGATCTGATGGCTTCATGGACGCCTTAAAAGCATTTCTCCGTGTGAATGCCGTCACAGGGCTTTTGACTGGAGACTTCTCTGTGTCATCAAAGTCACTGTCCTTCAGATCTCTCTGGATCCCACTGTCTTCAGAGTGAACTGAATCTCTTTTGTCCTCTTCATCATCAACACTAGCTGAGTTACGGGAACTCGCGACGAAGTTTGCCAGTAGAGTCCCTTTAAGGTAAGGTAGTCTTTATTATTCCCGACAGGGAAATTTGTGATACAGACAACAACCAACACATACAAAGATTACTTTAAGTGCACGTATGGATATGTTTTTAAATCTGTTAGTTCTGCATCTAGGAAGATGGGAGCAACTGAAAAGCCTGTGACAGAGCAACGCATTCTCATAAAGGGGTTCGTATGAGATATCATATGAAAACGTATGCCCACCCATTCATATAATATCCTACGAAATTAGGCGACTGCTGGCTGGGACGATCACTCGCAATGACGGTTAAGTTTAGCTGTGTTTAGAGTAAAAGTTAGTCCACAAAAGGTGACTGTGGGACGGCTACAGAGCACCATGAGCTGCTGGTCATTTTAAAGCTCACATTACGGTTAAGTTGAGCCAACAAAAATTGAGCGTCGTGCGGCGCTGACAGTTAAGTGTAGGCACCAAAACGACTAGTTAAGATTATTAAAAAGGTCGTGGTTTGATTAAAACACTCCAGGGACACGAACATGTGTTTCCTGGGTCAAAGTATTTCGTTTTCTCTGGGTCACTAACTCCACTCTAGGGTTGAAAGTGCTGTTTTTTATGACTCACCCGTCAACCCTGACCTCCTGTGCATTACTTTTCTTAGCTATATGTACGTATGGTTCATGAGAACAGCCTGGACAGAGGGTGGTTGTTGTCTGCTGAAGTTGACTCTGCCTTCTGAAAAACTCTCGCTTTAAAAGAATTGGAATGATCTTTCAGAGTAGTGCCTGCAATTTTCCTGCACACTTTCACTATCCCCTGAAGTTGTTTTTGGTCTTTTTGTTTGAGTAAATCGTACCGACTTATAGTACGAAGTTAAAAGTAAGAAGCAATTCGATGAAACAACACTTAAAGGTGCACTATGAGTTCCTGCGTGGTTTCAGCGCAATTTCATTTTTGTCTCCAATCGTAGGCATCTCTCCTTGATCCACTAGCTGCCTGCCCCCTGAACACACCGTGAAAAAGCCCGGTCTCGGGAGACAACACGGGGATCGTAAACGTCAAACAAACACTAGGGGCACAGGCTGTGCACCAAAATACAACAAACCACGTTCCAGCCAATCTCTGAATAGATGGTTGGGGGAGGGGATTGGGGTTAGTGACAGTTAGTCAGTTAGTCATGACAGTTACGGAAACATGGGGGGAGGGGCGAGCTTGTTCTGTTTTGTTTGGTATTTACTTGGAACGTCAACAGAAGTGACGTCATGCAGGAGCTCATAGTGCACCTTTTAAACATTCTCATCAGTCACGTTAAAACTTCTAAGTTTATGAAATATAGGCGCTGGTTGGCTTTCTTACACACCGGGTCAACATGATACACAAAGGTCAATTTTCATCCCAAACTTTGGTGAAACATTTAGTGTACGTGTAAGTGTAGTGGCAGCTTTTGTTTGGCTGTTTGACTCACATAGATCCTCTTCATCTTTCCACAAGAGGAAGTTGATCTCTGGAAAGGGCATTGAAGTGCTGCATGCAGAACCATGATCTAGCTTGGTTCCTTTTGAGAAATCAGGGTAAAGGTAACATATCAATCTTCACGTCACAATCTCTGCTACCACCAATCTGTGCTACAACAGCATTGTTCAGAACACACACCTTCTTTAGAGACAGTCAGGATGTCTCTGTATATGTGCTGTAGTTTTTTCAGATAGTCTGCACGACCACCTGCACCATGCAAACTCTTCTCCACCGCTAGAACCACTTCCTGGAAATATTTCTCTACCATATGTTCCTGAGCCTGAAATACAGTTAAGACACATGGTCTGATAGAAAATAAAAAAAACAACGAAAAATACTGAATAAAGATAAAAGTACAGCAGTTATTTGGGCATAAGCCAAAATATTGGAGTTAAGGGATCACCAAAGCTATCATTATTTATGAGGGCTACATGAATGTCTGAGGGAAAATCAGGTACCAATTTTTTTTTTTTTAACCAAAAGGATCCTTCTTCTGGGAACCATGAATGTCTGTACAATTTTTTTTTTTTTTTTTGCATTGATCAGGTTGATGTTGAGATATTTATCAAGATAAGTTAAAAAATTTACATACTGGTTGTGTTAGATGAAAGGGATCACTGAAGTTATTAGGACTCATCTGCTCTGGGGACCATGAATATATATTCTAAATTGTAATGGCAGTTTGTCCAATAGTTGTTAAGACATTTTAGTCTGGAAGAGATCAACCGACTGACCAAGCTGTTCTCACTCGCATACTGACGCTTGGTCAGTGGCCATCAGTGCCAGATACCGACTCAAAAATCACCCTTTGGCATCTGTATGGAACACACCGGGCATAGCAGCAGCTCGATCGCGGCTCTGTGAGATGATGTAATATAAAGAGCGACAATGGTAGGGAATAGTATTAAAGATTGAAACTCCACATAAGGATGGTTATCTGGTATATCTGGTTACATGGTTGGTTGGTTGGGATGGTGGATGGGTCAAACAACACAGGACTTTCACCCAGGAGAGCAGGGTTTGTGTCCCGTTATGCCCTGTCACTTAAACATACATTTTGTAACCCAACCCACAATCTTTTCCTAACCCTAACTAAGAGTTTTACCCAGTACGTTGAAAAATGATGCCAAATCTGTCTCAACCCAGAGCGTCCAAAAGTTATGCCAAGAGCTCCAACTAAGTGCATCCAAAAATCACGCCAAATGCATGTCCAGAGCGTCAAATATCTCTGCGGATGGGATTACATTGGAATTAGTTGAAAGCCCCCTGCGTCTGACTGAGACGCTTAAGGAGACTTTTTGTGTTGGTAACTAACACCAAAAGGCACGGGGCAAGGGTCTGTGTTTGACACGCTGGGAGTGAGACTGTGTTGACCCAGGAGACCAGGGTTGGTGTCTCTTTCCGTGTCCTGTTCGTGTCCCGTGTGTCAATTAAACGTACACCTTTGACCCCACCAACGATCTTCCTAACCCTAACTACTTTTACCCTGCACGTTGAAAAATGACGCCAAGGGTTCCTGACCAAGTACATTGAAAATGAAGCCAAAGGGATACCCACAGCGTTAAAACGTGAAGCCAAGGGCTTAACAAGCACGTTGAAAAATGAGGCCAAGGTAAACTTGCTTACCTCCAGAGCCTGAGCCAGTCTGGCGCTATGGCAGGTCGTCCCCAGGCCAATCTGCAGCACACGTAGCACCACATTTTTCTCCATGGTTGATGTGTCCCTGGGAAAGCTGCTGGACACCTCCAAGTGTGCTCTTACTGCTGCTTCCAGCGGAGCAGAAAACACAGCAGGGTCGGCAAGCACGAACACCCTGGAGGAAACGAGCAAACAGGGAAGGAATATTAGTTTTATTGAGTGTTAAACTCCCCAGTTTACTTACAAGTTGGTTGTTGTTGTGATATGCGTCTCTAGTGAAGTGGGGGTGTGGTGTTGTTGATCTGATTTAACCCAGCCTTGCAGGTGTGTGGAGATGGACTGTGTGGAATTGATTCAGGAAGCAGAGGTGGAGAGCCTCAAGAGTACGGACGCTACAGTCCACACACGCTGAAGACAAACCTTTGTTTTTTTTAATTGAAGAGGCGTTTTCTTGATTCCCACAACATGACTTCTAGTAAATACACCTTTTAAAACATGAACGACAACATGGAGAGTGGGCTCGCGGAGCACTGACGGCGACAAAGGACGCTGGAAAGCAGACCCGGAGCGGAGGTCACTCAAGACGGCGTGGTCACCGAAGCAAGCACGCCCGGCTCCAGAGCGTGAATTAAAAACAGCGGCTGGGTGAGTCAGTTTAACACAGCACAACCCCTCTTAGGTAGGAAAGTATACACTCATTTAGACCAGTTTTGGTCTTACTCTCATATTAAATGTATCACGCAGAAGAAGACAACACCATTAATGTTACGTACTAGGTTAGCCTTTAGTACACGTGTTTCTTATTTATTTAACGAGCCCAGGTTAGCTTTAGCCTTGTAACAGTTGTCATTCAAATTATTTACTCACTTTTCCTTCAAGGTGAAAGGCTCTTTCTTCAAGTTTTGCTCCGTAGTGACTGTCCTCTGATATAAAGAGCCTGTTAAAGGAAGAATTCGTCTGTCAAAAGTGTTTATTTTACAGCATCATTGTGTGCAGCTTTTGTAAATGTGTGCATTGATGGATGATACCTGGTGTGGTCATTTCCATCCTGATGCTCCTCAGAGTGCTCACAGCCACAGCGGAGTAAGGAGACGGTAATATCAGCAGCTTCATCAAACACTCGTACACCATCTGGTAAACACTAGTAGGAATCATGACACCTGACTGGAAAGATACAGAAACAGCGAAACGTATTAAATTACGTGTTACAACTTTTATATTTTTGTCTTCTTTCCTCATCGTCAGATTTTCTTCCCACATAACGTCAGAATCAGAAAAAGGATTCATTGCAAAGTAAAGTTGAAACTGTCGTCCCCCCAAAAAATGCTCACATAGGTCGTTTGTTCAAGCAGCAACTACGACTCATATTTACGTTACTAGTGGCGGCGCCCTCTAGGGGCCGTAGTAATTATGATGGAAGCAAAGCAGAAAGTAAGGTGACAAAGTAGAAGAGCACGATTGAACATTTCCACATAAAGAGGCAGGTTGGGGTGAAGCTCATATTATGCTTTTTGGCTTTTCCCCTTATCTTTATTGTGTTATATATCTTTTTTGTGCACGTTATAGGTTTACAAAGTGAAACCTATAACAGAGTATGAGGGCGTGTCAGGACACGCCCTCATACTCTGCTTCTGACTGGCTAGTAGTCCTTACCTAGCTACTGTCAGGGCACGCCCTCATACTCTGCTTCTGACTGGCTAGTAGTCCTTACCTAGGTACTGTCAGGGCACGCCCTCATACTCTGCTTCTGACTGGCTAGTAGTCCTTACCTAGGTACTGTCAGGGCGCGCCCTCATACTCTGCTTCTGACTGGCTAGTAGTCCTTACTAGGCCTGTCGCGATAGTCAATAAATCGAGTTATCGCACGATAAAAAAAATGAGCTCGATAATTTTTCCGGCCGCGATAATTTCCATTTGCATGCTTGTTTGTTTTCCTCGTCTCTCGCTACCAAAGAGACTGGAGGACCACTCGGTTCCTTAGCCGAACTAGGAGTGAACCCTCTTGTCAGTCGCATGGTCTTTTTGTGTGGGCCGGCGGGACTGGGGCAGACAGAGACAGACAAACGCTAGTTGAGAGTTGGAGCAGGGTTTCCCGCAGCACTTTGCAGTTAAGGGCGCCCCGCAAAGAAAGTAGGCCTATATGGCGCGATATCCACCGTGTTATTTGGCGCTTCGTTTCTCCCTTTCAATCCAAACCACACAGCTGACAACCTGCAGGTGGAGACTGTGGAGACGGGCTCGGACATACACGCCGCGGTCAGTCTCGCAAGCGGTTTCAGGAAAGTGGCTGCATGTTTCCGACAATGCACAGAACATTAACGGTACAAGCCTACAGCTGTCCGCGGACACGGAGTGTGGAAAGTATGTCAGAGTTGCACCTGTGTGTGTGTGTGTGTGTGTCTGTGTGTGTGTGTGTGTGTGTGTGTGTCCGCCGCACCACGGCTCCGACCTGAAGAGGAGCAGAACGCCGCGACGCGCCAAAATGAAGACTGAAAAACAGAACTATTTTGGTACATTTATCGCCATGTGGCAGATAGCCATACAGATAGATTTAATTTATTAATTATATATTATTTAAATTTAATATTTAGAGTTAAATAATTGTAAAATGTAGTACAGAGTCTGTAGTCTGAGAACTTACGTGCACAAACGGCAATTCCACAACTGTACATCAGCGTGAAAGACGACATACTAAAGGAGATCAAAGACATGTTCTGGATATTTAAAATGTCTTCCAGTTCCAGTGTTAAATATTATTTAGAAATAAAAGTGTATTGATCTTTGAAAAGGTGTACCTGTATTATTATGCCATTATCATTATATTAGATGCAAATGGTCTCTCGATGACAATATTATCGTTTATCGCAATAATTTCTGGGACAATTTATCGTCCAGCAAAATTTGTTATCGTGACAGGCCTAGTCCTTACCTAACTACTGAGCATGTGCGACTCCCAACAAAGATTGAACAGAAGTGCGATGTGTCACTCTGTAGCTAAAACAGAGAGCTCAACACACAGGGTGAAAAGAGGAGCTGCAGCAATGTGCAGTACAACAAAAATATGGTGTTTTTTGAAAATTAAACCATGTAAACCTAATCTGATATAACCTCGAAATACAATTATGAACCTGGAAATGAGCATAATATGAGCACTTTAAAAAAACGTGTCGTGTGTAGGGGGGAGGTTAAGAGTCTGTCAGTGGGAATCCAGAGCCGTGTTAATGATTCTTCTTCTGCATCTATTTACAACTGTAAAAAGCTTTCCACTGTTACAAAGTTTACACTAACAACATGTTGTCAATTAGAGTCACACAGGTGTGTCTTTGGCTTACCTGAATAACTGCATAGTAGAGAGTGTGCAGCACTGGGATGACATGCGTGTAGGATCCTTTTGTATGATTCTGTATTACAAAGTAGTTGTCAAACAAAAGGTTACAGTTAAGTTGATTGGCTTTTGCAAATATTCTTTTTCTGAATAAAAAAACAAACTCATTGTCTTCAAAGAGAGAAACACACAAGCTTTTGGGAATCTACATGTACACAGTTTTAAATTCAGCTTTGAAATGTGAAACAAAGGAGCAAACCTTGCTAGCCCTCATCCGCTTCTGGTCCAGCTCTTTGAGCAGCATTTGGATCAACGAAGCGCTGCAGGATGGATGGGCCTCCAGCGTCTTCTGAAGACTCCATCGAAGTACTCCTGTAGAGCGGACAGAGCTTTATATTTGACTGTACACATTACACAGTGTGTTTCGCTGAATCGGTTTTGCAATGAATCGTGGGGCATGCAGTCCAGTGTTGATAATTTAATTTTTTTTTTTCAAATACTTTTAAATGAAGCTGCAGTGGGTAGAAAACAAAAAACAGCAGAAATGGAAGTACATGTAGGGTGAGACCTCTTCTGCAGCTCTCCCCTCTCTGTCGCATGGCAATGCATGCACAGAACAGCCAATAGGATCTCTCTCTCTCTCTCTCTCTCTCTCTCTCTCTCTCTCTCTCTCTCTCTCTCTCTCTCTCTCTCTCTCTCTCTCTCTCTCTCTCTCTCTCTCTCTCTGAAATAGCCTGTGATTGGCCAAAGTCTCCTGTCACTGGCTAGATTATCTAAAGCCTAAAAACAGATCCAAGTCTAGTTTTCTCTCAGACCACTTGAATTACAATATGCTGAAAGATTATTAAGGAATTTTTGCCTACCACAGCTTTAAAAAAAAAAATGCAATAAAGTCGTGAGGTCGTGAAGCCACACAATGTGTAAACAAAATGATGCAGATTTATTTTGTAAAATATTAAAGGAATTGTTTGAAATTTTGGGGAAATAAGCTTATTTGCATTCCTGTTGAGAGAGATGAAGTACTACTCTCATGTCTACCCATTGAGTATAAGGCTACAGCCAGCAGATTGTTAGCTTAGCTTAGCATAAAGAATGAAAACAGGGGGCAACAGTTAGCCAAACTGTGTCCAAGGGTGACAACGTTTAATTAAACGTCGGGAAACAGACCATATCAGACCCAGCACCGAGTCACAACAGCGGCCATCCGTAGCATTAGCAACATCTTCATAGCGCTACCGGTGTATGTGCCGAAAATCTCCTCCCTGCCGAATTTCTCCCCCCTTTGCGTTTCGCTGTCTTTACGGTTAGCAAAGGTGTTTATAGTTTATAGTGCGTAGTTTCTGTCTCCCCCAGGAGGAATTCTAAGTAATGACAACAACAGTGTTGGCGCATCCACATGATACAAGCCCCCACCCCTCCTCCACGCAGTTGCTAGTAGCCAAGGAGGACACGGAGGATTAAAAAAACATGAGGGACTCTTCAGAAGAGGTCATTATCTCCTCTCGAGCTCCTGTCTGGGAAAGTCACCGGAAGTCACAATCTTCTGAACACAGTCATGCTGAGAAATCCAGAGAGAGTTATGTGGAGCTGATAGTCTTAATTAGCTTTGTAGCAACTCATTTGGCAACGGCATGAATGTAACGGACGTTCATTAATATCAAAAAGTTATGCACTAAAGCTTTAAGTGTTTTATACTCCCTCAGTTGTACCATTCTGTGAATTTCTTCGGCTGTCATTGAGAAGAGCCTTGACGTTGTTGTACAGGCTGAACACCACCGTCGAGAGAGCCACATCGGCTAAAAAAAACAAGATCATGCATGTTGTTATTGTTATTGTACAACCACAGTCAAGTTTACATTCTGCTACTCCAGGCTGCAACCAGCTAAACAAGTTTGTGTCATTTCGGTAACACTTATCATGTTCTCAAAATCAGGGCAACATGGAATCTGAAGAATTTTCCGCAGAATTTAAAATAAAAAAAAAAAAAAAAACTGGGTGCCTGGTTGCCTAGTGTTAGAGTGCTCGGCCATATATAGAGGCTCAGTCCTCGACACAGAGGCCGCGGGTTCAATTCCGACCTGCGGCACTTTGCGGCATATCATTCCCCCCCTCTCTCTCTCTCCCCTTTCATGTCAAAGCTGTCACAAAAATAAAGGCCTACATACCAAAAAAATAAAGGCCTACATACCAAAAAAACTATATTTAAAAAATGTATTAAAAAAAACTATAAATTCTGCAGATATTCATTCTGTATTGCAGCCAAAAACTGTTCTGGTCATAAGACATCTCAAACAATGCTTACTTTGTAATAAAAGTGTTAAAATTTACCAAAATACACTTAATGACAACAGTCATAAACATTCATAAAGACTCCTTTGTGTTCATGAAAGGTGGTATGTCATCACGGTTACGGCTGTGGCATGTCTGTCCCAACACACACACACACACACACACACACACACACACACACACACACACACACACTTTCAAAGCAAAGTGGAACCATAATTTCAAACACAAAGTTCCTCTTAAACACTCACCAACAGAATCAACCATCTTTTCAGTCTCTCAGAACACGAGCTCCCAACCACAGCAAACCAGGAAAGCTGAAAGAAAATCTGCCAAATTCACTTGCATCTGTCCCTTCATAACCGTCCTCCACTGCTGCTACCTTTAAGTGAAATGACATGCAGTAATAATGGCATGTAACATGTGAGTGAGACGGGGGTGTGACTCATATAGGAGGAAGTTCAGGAGAGCCAGTCACTGTCTACGCTGTGAGAACAAAGAATCAACAAAACTGACTGAAGTAGGATTTTATTGCAATTGTGTGACACATTAAAACACAATGAAACACGTTTTCATAGCTATCGCTTCAAAAATAAATAGCTTATTTTACAACATATTTCTTAAAAAGAACAAAAAAGTTTTTTTTTTCTCCGTCAACAGATGGATCAACAGAACGTACACAGTAGTACTAATCAAGTATTCAGTTTAATGCTGCTGACAGCAGATAGTTGACCTAAGCCCTGCTCTACCGATTTCTCTTTTGAACTGTCAATCAAAGATGTGATGGAGGAAAGGGAACTGCAGAAAGCGGGAAACGAAAACATTCCTCTAAACACACAGACACACACTCTTTCCTTCCCATCAAAATGTGACACACCTTGACATCAGCTACAGGACAAACCTGAAATATATGTCAATAACTGTCACCCTTATTAATTAGCACTGTGCTACTTCTCTGTTATAGTATGTGTTTACTGGGGCGGGGTTTTTTGACGGAAGGCATCGCCACGCTTCCCAGCATTCGATGCTTGATGGGCTTTCCACAAGCAGTTATCGATTTATCCTCAGTGACCACAAGCAAAGAAAACAGGCTCAACTGTCCTACAACCGCCATGGCTGAACCTGATTGGACGAACGCTTCACTCGCGGGGCTGTCTGCTCCCGGATTTCAAAACAGACCAACATGGCGGCTCGTTTGGAAACTTTCGCTTACTTTACGGAAATACTTCACCGAAATGTGTTTCTAAAACATTTTATGTGGGAAATTAGATGAAGCTTCAGCTTTCTGCACACAAAACACATGTAGTTTATAAAATATACAATTTCAATTACCCTAGTTATCTAAAACAGCTTATGGTACCCTTTTCCTCTACCTACCACTTCAGACACTCAACACAACTTTTTTTTTCTGTCCCTGCTGTGTCTTTCGCCACAGCTAAGAAAGCCTTTAGGTTTAAAGTGCTCATATTATGCTCATTTCAGGTTCATAATTGTATTTTGAGGTTGTACCAGAATAGGTTTACATGGTTTAATTTTCAAAAAACACCATATTTTTGTTATACTGCACATTGCTGCAGCTCGCCTTTCACCCTGTGTGTTGAGCTCTCTGTTTTAGCTACAGAGTGAGACCTCTCACTTCTGTCCCATCTTTGTTGGGAGACGCACATGCTCAGTAGCTAGGTAAGGATCACATCAGCTAGTCAGGTCAGTTACAAGGCAGGATTAGCCGGGAGACTCCTTCTAAACGAAGGCACACTTCCAACTTTGCGTGGAATACCTGCAGAACAGGGACATGGAAGTAGTTCTTTTGTAGATTACGGTGGACTTGTGTGTGTTGTAGCAGTGTTTTGCCATTGAGAACGAGCTAGCAAGCTACCCTCGTTTTGGCTAGTGACGTAGAAAGCCGTGCAGATTTTGAACAGCTCACCCGGAGACTGAAGGCAGGTTATATTCAGAAACCGTATCTCACTCAAAACAGCATGTTTTTTTTCCAAGTTTATATGTGTGTGGAAGCACCAGAGACACAAAATAACACCCCAAATCCCAGAGAAAGTGATTTTTTTCATAATATGGACACTTTAAGCCTCCTCAGATTGGAATAAGCTACCTGTAAACATTCGATCCATTCGATCTCTCCACTCCTTTAAAATTGCCCTGTTTTCCTACTACAGTACCAGCTGTACCTGTCCATAATCCTCTACAACACCTCTTCTAATATTACTATTAATATCCAGTTGCTCTGCCCCAAACTTGATTATGACTGACTGGTTATGATTTTTATTTTTTTTGTGTTTTTTTGTTTTGTTAACTGTTGTGTCTAATTATGATTGTACTGTATATGTATTTATCGTTAAGGACCCCCTCGAAAACGAGATGCTGCATCTCAAGGGGTTACTCCAAATAAAGACATTTTCAACAAATATGTTTTATTATAAATTAAACTATCCAACAATATAACGGCCTACAAGTCCAGCTGCAAAGATTAGACCATTAAACACACAACTGGTTGGATCATTTCCAGTTTCTAAAATAGGAGGATTTTTCTGCATTGACTACTTCTACTTTTTATACATTAAGTACATTTCCCTGATGATACTAACATTTTCAATGCAGGACTTTTACTTGTAACAGAGAATTTTTACAGTGTGGTATTAGTACTTTAAGTACAGAATCTGAATCCTTCTTCCACCACTGATGGATTAAACTTTAAGCGGACAACTCGAAACTCAATACTTTTACAGCGACGCTACCAGAATGCATTGCCCGACTGCTTTCGTAGACAATGAATGGAAAACGTGGAAATGGCGCTTGCCAGTGGACACGCACCATTACTGTTTACTGTTCTCTCCTTCCTTTTTCACAACCTTTTCAATATCTGTACTCTGCATCCCGTGTTGATTGGGTTTAAACATCCAGTGGATTCGTTCAGAGTGGTGAAAAAGTCAACCTGATCTCACAGAATTCGGTGAAATGAACACGGCCCCTTAACTCAAAATCTGTGGTAGTTTCACGGAATCGAAAAACATTACGTGATGGGCCCACGGAAGAATATTGACCGATCCATCACCTCAACCAACCTCCTTAAGCGGAATTTCGGTCTTACATAGTCCCCCCCTACCGTAGTTGCTCTTAACGCTACGTCATCTTCTCATTGACTTCACATTGGCATTGTTTTAGCCACACAGAGTTTTCACACGTTCCGTGCCACCACCACGTAATGCGCTGTTAACGATTCGTGATCATTTCACGGAATTCTGTGCGACCAGGCTGGAAAAAGTGTGTCAGGGAAATGAGGCGGTGAAGGAGGTGATGGGCAGGCAGAGCAGAGAGCAGTAGGACGGGTGCAGAGGCTGGACTTGGCCAGGCGATGGCTTGTAGGACCTCCAGTCTGAACCGCTTCCTGGTTTACAGCACAGAGACACATCACACCTGCGGACACACAAGATACAGCATCACTGCACCTGGGCCTGACAAACGTATGCACAGATTTCTGACTAACATTATATATTCAGGACAATGAGGGAGAGAGGACAGAAGTAAAACACGATGCAAAATCCACAATCCAAACAAATGCTACATTTTCATCTCAGGTTCAGGTTATATCTACACTCCTAAGTTTTGGTTTAAAAGCAAATGTCTTTTGCTAGGTTTACGCCTCGCGTCCACACTACTCTGGCGTTTCCGAGCCCCTAATACAGAGACATTTGGAAACTCTGCTGCCCCATGTTTTGGTTTGAAAACTCCAGGGTTGCTTTGTAGTCTGGACGGGCACAAACGGCTTATCAGTTAGGTAGCTTACAGACCTTTCAGTAACAGTTCCACCTCGTCCTCACTCCAAGCTGATAAATCCCTGCTCTTACTTTTCACCGTTGTTCTTTCTCCAAAGTATTTTCTGGATTTTCAACTTACACATCCATGATTTTCAACCACAGAGTAACATCAGACAATCTGCCTTCTGTTTACACCGACACTAACACGCCCAGTGTGTGTGAATGCTCATGTGATATGTGTTGTCAGCAGTGGTGGAAGAAGTATTCAGATCCATTAATACCACAATGTAAAAATACTACTAGTAAAAGTCCTCCATTGAAAATGTTACTCAAGTAAACGTATGTAAGTATCATCAGGAAAATGTACTCAAAGTATTCAAAGTAAAAGCACTCAATGCAGAAAAATCCTCCTGGATCCAACCAGTTGTGTGTTTAATGGTCTCATCATCTCAGCTGGACTTGTAGGTCGTTATATTGTTGGCTAGTTTACTTTAGAATAAAACATTGTATTTTATAAACTACATGTGTTTTGTGTGCAGAAATCTTAATGTGTAGAGTAACTAGTAACTAAAGCTGTAACAGATGAATGTAGTGGAGTAAAAAGTACAATATTTCTCTCTGAAATGTAGCAGAAGTAGGCAGAGTAGAAGTAGAAAGTGGCATGAAAAGAAAAGACTCAAGCAAAGTACAATTTCCTCAACATTTGGACTAAAGTACAGTACTTGAGTAAATGTACTTAGTTACATTCCACCGCTGGTTGTCAGACATGTTCATGTGGACGGAGATTAGTTCTGCTACTGGAGCTAAAATTCATGTGTGGATGGAGGTCGTTGGTGTCTCAAAACGCTGCTTCAAAATGAAAGCGCAGCGGTAGCATGTAGCCTAGGATGAGAAGATGGATACCACTCTCATGGCTAATGATGCTCTTGTACCTGGTGACACTTTGGATGAACTTCTTCTCATCCTGATCCAGACACACGGCAAAAGTTGTCCCATCGTCTCCGCCGTTCACCTGCACCTTGTCCACCTTCACCTCTGAGACGGAGATGTGCTGCCACAGAACATGTGGAGGGAGAGGAAGTGTGAGGAGGGAGTGTTTTTAAGAGGAAGGGGTGCCTGAAGTGTTTACATTTAGAATCACCTGTCCCATTATGTGTGCGTATAAATGTATACCTCTAGGCACCAGAAGGAGAAGCACTTTAATTTCGTTGTGACATTGTTTTACAATGTTTTACAACTGACAAATACACGATTCGGATGATTCTGCTTTTACCTGATTGTAGCCCTTTTTAGACTTGGAGCACTGCCTCTTCAGGACTTCTGTCATTGCCAGCTGCAGGCTTTCTATTCTTGAATCTGGACGGACAAGATTTGGTTTTGGTTAGACATCAAAAAGCAGACAACAGAAACTCAACAATAATAATTGCTGCCGCGTGATCAAAAGACTGGGCTATATCACCGTCACATACCTAGCTGCTCAGGTTTCCTGCAGGCTTTGTAAAGATTTATCGATGTGCAAACCATCTCTGTCTGCTTCCACTGGCTCCTCCCGCTAACAGCCACCTGTAATCGGAAAGACGAGGCCGATGTAAAAATAGCTCCGTCTGTGAACTGTGAATATGTGTTGTGGTTTGTTTTTGCAGGAAATCTTTGAGTGTCAAAGCAGGAAGAATACCTTGTTGTAGGCAACCCTTAATGATAAAGGGACAGCCTCCCGCTCTTCATCAATTCCAAACCTTTTGCTGGCAGCACCTATAAAAAGACACTTTAGACTGTAAGTGTGTGTGTTTGTTTATATGCTGTTGTGGCTGTCTGGGTGTCTCTCAATGTGTAGTCTCATATTGCCAGCTCTATCTCCATAGTGCTGTGCAGTAACGTCTGGCTAAACCACAGATACGCTCCGGGTTGTTTGCACTTCTTTAAAGTGCTCATATGCTCATTTTCAGGTTCATAATTGTATTTAGAGGTTATATCAGAATAGGTTTACATGGTTTCATTTTCAAAAAAACACCATATTGCTCCTCTTTTCACCCAGTGTGTTGAGCTCTTTGTTTTAGCTACAGCGTGAGACATCTCACTTCTGTTCCATCTTTGTTGGGAGTCGCACATGTGCAGTACCTAGGTAAGGACTACTAGCCAGTCAGAAGCAGAGTATGAGAGCGTGCCCTGACACTACCTACGTAAGGACTACTAGCCAGTCAGAAGAAGAGTATGAGGGTGTGTCCTGACAGTAGCTAGGTAAGGACTACTAGCCAGTCAGAAGAGAGTATATACTAGTAACACTAGCCAGTCAGAGCGATAGATAGTAGGTAAATACTAGCCAGTCAGAAGCAGAGTATGAGGGCGTGTCCTGACAGTAGCTAGGTAAGGACTACTAGCCAGTCAGAAGCAGAGTGTGAGGGTGTGCCCTGACAGTACCTAGGTAAGGACTAGAGTCCGGATCGGGACGAATTTTTCTGTCCGAGCCCGGCCCGCGTCCGACAGAACCGTGACCGAACCTGCCCGAGCCCGACAGGCATTAAGAAATTTGTGTCCGAGCCCGACACAGTTACAATTAAAAAATTTTCTCATACTAATGACACATGTAGGCTTACGTTTTTGTGTGGAAAGCCCTTTTTTATTAAGCAACTGTAGGAAGGCATTCGGAAATGTCAACAGATGAGCGCATCAGCGCACACGGGGGAACAAGCGCACGTTAATAAGCTGTTAAAATGTTAAATGTGTTAACCTTTCCTGATCGCTTCGCTTCCGACTGTGGTCAGAAAACCAGGGGAGACTGGTTACCTCCAGGGCCGACGTTATAAAATGAATAACGTCGGGGTTAAAATCCCGTTTCTGGGGAGCAATGAATGAACTTGGCTTTCAGTCTGGGCTTTATTTCAGACACCGCACACACTGTGTACAAACCTTAAACTTATTCCACCAACTCTGCTCTGCTTCCTCTTTCTCTATCTCTCTTCTGCCCACTTTCCACACACACACACACACACACACACACACACACACACACACACACACACACACACACACACACACACACACACACACAGCTCTCTTAAAAGGAGCCGCAGCACCATTTTACAAAATGAAAACACCACATCCAGTATTAAATGAAGTCAACTGTTGACACAATACAGTACCGTGAGCTATTTAAATGAGCTGATACATGGTTAAACCTCATTGGCTCTTACCGGTGTATCTCCGTGTGGACTTCGTCCACAGCAATCCCACCAATCAGTCCCAAAACCTCCCAGTTAGAGAGGAAATGACCTAAACATATTCTTTGTAAAATCTTTACAATCATTCCCCAAAAGAACCAAGCAGACCTGCCTTTTTGCACGATTAAAATTTTCTTCAAAACTTGCCATTTTCAGCTTGTAGCTCGCTAGCTCGAAGGTTTTTATTGTTTCCCGAAGCAAAGGGACCTGACACACCAACTCAACGGCCGACCGTCGGCAGAAAAGCCAGTCGGACTGATCGGTCGGTCATTTCAGATCAACAAAGGTCAGTTTAAAAGATTTTCGTCAGATTTTGAGAGGCTTAGTCAGGCTCATCCCGCTCGTCATTTCCGGGTTAGCTCTCCACCAATCAGATTGGTCATTGAGTCCGACTGCCCGCCCTCCGACCCAGCAAGTCAGGTTGGCCAAAATGAACGCAGACGGCTCCCCTGACGGACGACGGCACGGAACACACCGAACAGACTCGAGTTACCGACCTCGCCAGACGGCCGATTATCGACTCGGTGTGTCAGGGCCCTTAGAGAACGGCAACACACAGAGAGCAGACATCCTGCATGTGAGGCTTTATCCTGGAAATGTACTTCTGTTGATCCAGACTACTCACCCATGGCTTTAACAGCTCTGGTTCCAGCAGTGTGTCCGAGCTCCATAGAGTGAATAAACACTTCCCTTCTCCTCTCTCCTCCAGCTAGGGTCAGCTGTGTGGAGGAAGAAACCAAAAAAATCAAAAAATGAATCAGGTATTTACACACTGTGTGTGTGTGTGTGTGTGTGTGTGTGTACGTGCGTGCGTGCGTGCGTGTGTGTGTGTGTGTGTGTTGCTCCTCTCACCTCGGCCTGGTAGAGCTGCACCAGAACCGGCTGGTCTGCATGTCGGCAGTAATAAAGCACCATGTCGGCCAACAGGGGGAGTCGCTCCACGCTGCCACTGCTCTCTGACTCATCACCTTCCTTACACGCGGTCTGGTTTATAGAGAACACACACACAGATTTCAGACAATACAAATTGTAATGAGGGAATAATATGCATACAGTTGCATCATAACACAGCTTTTACCAAACCAACACCTGGTGTGAGGTGTACAGAACCAGCATTTTCATCTCTGAAAAAGGCAAAATATCACCTTTCTGTTGGGGTAGATTTTAGTTAAATGAAGAAAAGGCTTTTTCATAGAATAACTTTAGTGTCTCTATTCTCCATGACATACAGAACCCTCCTCTTCTCTAGCTCCTCTGCCCCTATTAATAATTTCCCTAAGTCCCTAAGACATTTAAATGACGTGAGCAGTTTTCTGTTACGTTATTGCTAAACCAATCACAATCTTTTGGGCAGTGTCAAGCGCCTGACGGAGCAACGGTGCCTCTGCAAAATAGTCTCGGGACTCTTGTTTTGGTGGATAAAACCGATACTGATTACCAGGGCCCAAGGGGAGAGAGGGCCCTTGAAAAGTCTGTAATATATTTTATTTCACCTGGATATTTTCATTTCCTAATTAAATTTCATAATGCATGTCAGATGAAATGTAAAGTCAGTGTATTGGCTGAATAACTTGGTTGACTGACTGACTACATTTTGTATACAAAAAAAGACTACGGTCTCACTTTGCTAATGTGCCAAATGGTTTAGTCCATCTGCACGCATTTTGTTTACATTAGTTCAGTTGAGCGTCTGGTGGAGCGCAAACTTCTGCTGTAGAAATGTCTTTCTCAAAGAAAGCCAAATCATAAAAGAAAGGAAAGACAGGAGAAGGAGAGAAAACAAAATGAGGGTAAACAATTGGTAACTGACTTCTTTTCAAAGAGAGGTGAGCACAAACTAGAAAACCAAATCCATGGTGCTAAACTGCTTGAATATCTCCGTGACTGTTAGTGCTAAAAACGGACTGAGACAACCTATATAAAGAGCAGAACATACACTTTCAAATGATTATTTGGTTATACATGTAATCTGAGGTAAAGGCTAAATAAATAAACTACACTAGCAATGCTGTTTGCATATAACACACCATTGTAATAGCCTAATTTAAAACATGTTTCATTTTAAATGAATAGGCTATAATGTCTATCATTAGCAATAATAGGCTAATCAGTGTCATAGGTAGCTTGGTAGCTCATCGGTAGATGCATATCATGTCAACATTATAGTTATGTCAGATTTAGTAGAAACAGATGTTAACATTGTGGAACACATGGCCCTCAGTTTCAGAAACTGTCACAGCAGGGAGCAACAGACCCCTCAGCCTCCTTTTTGGATTTGAAACAAGGGAAGCTTATATCAAAATTAAAGCAAACCATGTTTAGCCATTTTGACTGAAAGGTGTTAAGTAACACTAACATCTTAGTGTGTTTTATTATATTAGGTTACAATTAGGATAAGAGGTTAATATCAGATGTATCCTTCATAGAGAAAGATGACAGAGAACATCTGATTGAGGATGATGGGAGTGAAGACAGCAGGGAGCATGAGTGTTGTTCTGAGCACAGTGTGGAAATAAGAGATGAGGAACTGGAAAGTAGGCAGAGCAGTGCAGACCAGTTTTTGCCAGAGGATCCAGGACTATGGCCAGATAAATTAACAGATGATCAGAGAGACACCATAGTACGCAGGCTGGCAAGTAAAGGTACAGAGAAAACAAACAAAATGTAGTAGTAACCACAGTAAAGTAGGCTAGAGGATGTTGAGAAAGGAGGTTTGAAATGTGTGTTATCAGGCTACTCTAAGCATTACTTAGATTACTTAGTTAATAGTTATTACCCTATAAACATCTAGGCCTACAGATTCATGTGTACAGAGGCCTGATTATTATTTTCCTTTTTCTGGGGGGGTCGCGGTGTTGAGGAACATGGGGGCCCATCAGGACTGCCTATGCAGGGCCCAGGGTCTGGTGCTACGCCCCTGCTGCCGTCAGCTGAACAATCCCAGAAACGTTATCGATATAGATTACATCATTGCTAAATGTAGAAACTCTTTTTGTCGCTGAGAGTCCATTAGGTGCTGGAAGACATGGACCTGAGAAAGGGGGCAGTATGGAAGGTACCTGACAAAGGACGTCCGAGGACAGGCTGAGCAGGCTGAGGACATTCCGCTCATACCAGGGGTCGACCATGCCCAACATCTGGGCGATATCATTGGAGCTGTCCTCCAGTATGCCGCCATTAGACTCCTATCACAATGAAAGAATAAAAGGTGATCATTCCTCAATAATCCAAACTAATATACATAAATAACATTTCACCAACGTCATGATTGACTATGGGCGGCACTTCAATACTGCGGCTCCACCGACCAATCACTACTGTGCAGACTCTGACTCCAAAATTAAAAGATGGCTAAGTCGGTAAAGGCAAATAATAGAACAGCTAATAGACCTTTTTCACGGCAGACATGTTGACATGTCATAGTAGGAAAAGCACAGGTGTATTCAAAACCATTAATGATGGCTGCATTCCACTTAGGAGAGGTCCTGGTATTAAACCATTACTGATGGCTGCATTCCACTTAGGAGAGGCCCTGGTATTAAACCATTACTGATGGCTGCATTCCACTTAGGAGAGACCCTGGTATTAAACCATTAATGATGGCTGCATTCCACTTAGGAGAGGCCCTGGTATTAAACCATTACTGATGGCTACATTCCAATCGTAGGAGACCCTGGTATTAAACCATTACTGATGGCTGCATTCCACTTAGGAGAGACCCTGGTATTAAACCATTAATGATGGCTACATTCCACTTAGGAGAGGTCCTGGTATTAAACCATTACTGATGGCTGCATTCCACTTAGGAGAGGTCCTGGTATTAAACCATTACTGATGGCTGCATTCCACTTAGGAGAGGTCCTGGTATTAAACCATTACTGATGGCTACATTCCACTTAGGAGATGTCCTGGTGTTGTGCATGCTGACTCACTGAAATATCTTACTGGGACACTTGATGGAACTGAGCCATCGTTAAGGTTATCAATTTCAGCTGTGCTTTTCCTACTATGACAAGTCAACATGTCTGCTGTGAAAAAGGTCCATAGGCTATTGCTGAGTTCATGCCACCTCGGAATAACAGGCACCGCCCCCCTGGTTACGTTGTTTTTCCGACTGGCAGCGTTCACATGGTCGGGATGCGCGTTCTTCTTCTTCTGTTATATTGGTGTTTGGCATAACAACTTTTTGCATGACTGCCACCAACGGTTGGCCGTTGCCTAGAGCATCAGGTGGGTGAAAACATGGAGGCCACAATAACAAAAGATTTGCTGCTGTTTTGTTATGCATCCAAACAGCACATCGCCAGGTGTGTGTTTGTGTTATCTGCAGGACAACGAACGGGAAAAGACACGGATAATGTGGTGTTTTTTTATACATAGGCCTATTTATGAATAATTTTAAACCTATTATGTCTGTGTATGTTTCTTGGCAGAGGCATTTGTCCACAATAAACAGTTTATTGTCATTGAAATATGTTCAGTGAACCAAAGTCGTCTACATCAAACGTCAGTTGTCAACAACACGTCACCAACTGGGAAACTCTGTTAGCAAAATCCAGCCCGAGTTTCCCACCTCTGATTCCCACAGGAAGTTACATGAATGGTGACGTTTTCACTCGGAAAAACCTTTTTCCGATGTCCATGAACGCACGGTAAGTCTGTTAAGTTCAGACAATGACATCACTTTACTGTAATGCAGGCTTTAAAACCAGGAAAAGACAACACACGTGTCATATCACGATATCCAAAATGTAAGACAATCTGTTTGTTTAAAGCACTTGAATACAAAATTCATGTTGTTTAGTTTCAAACAGTCTAAAGGAAACTCACTATTTACATTATTTACAGTACTTAATTTACAGCTGATATGTGAAAAGGTACACAACCTTATTTGTTTAATCGTAATTTAGTTTTACTGCGAACCGTCACAGGAAGTGCTTTTATTTTGAAGTAGCCTACACGGAAGTCGTCTGTTGTGTACTCTTGCTAGCTTACTGAGATGAACGTGAGACGCTAGATGCAAAACATATCCGTCAAGCTTAAGATGTTCACTTTCTTGTTTGTAAAACTGCAACATATTGAACAGTAAATGTTCACAGTAAAAGACAAGCGTTTTTGGTCGTCATTCGAAGCCATTCCACTACAATATCTAGCTTCATATATCGGTGACGATATAATATTGATATATTGCCCAGCCCTACCCTAGGGGTACGCATACCCCCATTTGAGTAACACTTATCTACAGTATGACATATAGAGGTGAAAACATGCAACACAGACAGATGTTCTCACCACAGCGGCAGCAGCTTTGGTTGAACTTCCCATCGGCCCCTCAGTTGGTGTGTGTCCTCCCTGGCTTCCTGTAATTCTCCTTTTGGTGGGAACAAGGTAAAACTGCAGTTTGCACGTCTTGGTGAGTCGGGGAAATCTGCTCTCTCTCTGCTGCAGGTCGTTGTACGCCCTGGCCAGCCTGCCGGCTTCTCTGTCGCCTCCGAACACCACCACTTTGAGCAGGGTGGGCACCTCCGCCACGTCGCCTTCGTGGTAGCTCAGGATCGGCCTCCTGCGGACGCACACGTGCTTCCGGGGGGCGAGGGGATCCAGGGTGGCGTTGGACGGATGCAGAGAATGAACGTGTCTAGACACGGTCGTTGAGTGCTTGAGCTGCGAGCCAGTTCTGTGAAATTCTTTGGTAAAGTCCCCATGGTGGCCCATGCTCTGGGCCCGGCGGCAAACGCTCGGGCTGCGGGGGCTCTTGAAAAGCGACGAGAAGCGCTCGGCGCCTAAGATGGATCTGGACTTCTTTTTGGGTTTCTTCCTGAGCTTCGGTTGGCTGTCTTGTCCGTCCTCTTTGTCCTCGTGTGTTGCGTCCTCGCTGAAGTCGCTCTCCACCCCCGACGAGCCAGACAGCGTGGAGACGGCGGAACAGGTGGAGAAGAGCGAGTAGCCGGAGTCCCTCGAGGAAGAGGATGCGCTGGAGAAGCGGTGGTTCTGAAGCCCGTCGTCCGCTTTGTTCCCCTCCAACTCGTCTTCCTCATCCACACTGGTGTCGTTGTTATCGTCCTCTTCCACTTCTGTTTTGAGGAAACAGTCTGGAGGGGAGTCCAGGTTGGACTCTAGAACGCCATTCAGAACATCTGCATGAATGTGAAGAAGATATTTTTTTTTTAGAGTTAAAGACACATCTCTGGTAAATAATGCAGGCGTTTGGAGAGTTGTTTAAACTGAACTAATTACCAAAGTTGTCGTTTTCCCAAGAGCACGTTTGACATTTGGGGAAGGGCAGCATGAAAGTCTCCACAGCCCCTAAAGAGAGGAGATCACACACAATTTAAGGAAGCAATACAGTCTCAGAACAATCTCCTTCTTTTCTAATTTCAGTGTCACTTTGGAAGCAATTCTGGATGCCGACACCACATTGTCCATGTACACATGCTGCTCGATTACAACAACAAAAAACCATAATCACACTTACTTTGGTCAACATTGAAATCACAATTATTTAACACAATTACTCGTTGACTTTTACAAAGATGTTGCATTTATTGAACTTTAAAAAACAGTGAAACAGATAAGCAAATCAACAGTCAAAAAACACCTTGAACTGTGAAATTTCACTTAATACTTTTCCATTTTTTGGAATGTTAAAATAAAATATATAAAAAAAATCTATTCAAATGTCTGTTTAGCTGTCGGGAGGGGCCAAAGTGAATGCGTCATTCAGAACACAAAAACAGAATAAGAGTTTAATTGCGAAATAATAGTTTTCCTCGATTACATTGCTTTTGTGATCGTTTGGAGCCGAAAGTCGCGTTCAAAATTGGATTAATGGCACAGCCCTAGCTTAAAATGCATATACAATGTCTATCCTGGGATGCATTTTTATTAACTATGATCATTTTTCATTCAGAACACAAGTCAAAATAAGAGTTCACTTGCAAAACGTAATGTGCAAAATAATCATAACTGCACAGCCCTCACACTGTCTCAGAACAGAAGTTTAAATGCAACTCTTCACACATTTATCTATTTCACATCTATTCTGTTTCACACGGGACACATTTATCTATTTCCTCTTTGCAGACATGTATTACTAGAGACCCAGACTTGAGTAAAAGTTAAAGTGCTCTGTCAAAAAAGTGTCTTGTGTAGAAGTTGAAGTGCTCTTTAAGCACCACATTTAAATGGAAGTCCTAAAGTATTCAAAAAATGTTTGTACTTAAGTATTGCAAGTAGTTTATTTTAAAATGTACTACTCAAGTACTGAAAGTAAAAGTATTGTGTTATGTAGTTATTAAAGAAAGCAGTCAAAAGTTTGAATATATTGTTTATATTATATTTATTATGTCAAATGTTTAGCATAAAGGACACTCACAATTTCTTTGGCTGTAGCAGCAGTACAAGGACAGGAATGTACTGTACAACACCGCAGCATGTCATGCACCGCGGGTAGCTAGTTAGCTAGCGCTTAATGATAGCTCAAGCTGGTGTGCCATTTGTGTATTATATTTGTAACTTACTGTAATACGTTTCTTCAAATTCACCAGTGAATTTTTGAAGGACATTATTTCGCAATATTTCGGGAGGCAGTGTAGGCACTTCATTCTCTATGAATTGTCTTTCACTCCGACAAATGAAAACATGGACTCTAAGTAGGGCTGGGGGTGGTCTCTTTCCTCACCCTCACCGCCACGATCGCTCCAAGTTGAAGTTGTTGAAGGTGGTGTTTCTGGTTCTTCCATCTCGACACAAACTAACAAAGCTCAAGTGTTCTCAATGCAGGCAGGCAGCGGAGCGAAAGGCAGAACGGGAGCACGCGCGGTCTTCTTATAGACCTTTTTCACGGCAGACATGTTGACATGTCACAGTAGGAAAAGCACAGGTGTATTCAAACTCATTAATGATGGCTGCATTCCACTTAGGAGAGGTCCTGGTATTAAACCATTACTGATGGCTACATTCCACTTAGGAGAGACCCTGGTATTAAACCATTACTGATGGCTGCATTCCACTTAGGAGAGGTCCTGGTATTAAACCATTACTGATGGCTGCATTCCACTTAGGAGAGGTCCTGGTATTAAACCATTACTGATGGCTGCATTCCACTTAGGAGAGGTCCTGGTATTAAACCATTACTGATGGCTGCATTCCACTTAGGAGAGGTCCTGGTATTAAACCATTACTGATGGCTGCATTCCACTTAGGAGAGGTCCTGGTATTAAACCATTAATGATGGCTGCATTCCACTTAGGAGAGGTCCTGGTATTAAACCATTAATGATGGCTGCATTCCACTTAGGAGAGGTCCTGGTATTAAACCATTAATGATGGCTGCATTCCACTTAGGAGAGGTCCTGGTATTAAACCATTACTGATGGCTGCATTCCACTTAGGAGAGGTCCTGGTATTAAACCATTACTGATGGCTGCATTCCACTTAGGAGAGGTCCTGGTATTGTGCATGCTGACTCACTGAAATAGCTTACTGGGACACTTGATGGAACTGAGCCATCGTTAAGGTTATACATTTCAGCTGTGCTTTTCCTACTATGACAAGTCAACATGTCTGCTGTGAAGAAGGTCCATAAGACAACTTGATCACTTGATTTTGCTCAATGATAAGCCAGCTTCATCAAACCTGGTGACAGAGCCATCTACCGCTCTGGAACTGATAATGTGGGTTTGGAATGATTCGTAACATTTTTATAATTGTAACGAGTAACGATGCAGCACATAAAAAAATGTATCGGAATAAAAGTATTATGTCATCAAAAATTATACTGAAGTAAAAGTGGAAGTAGGAGAAAAAAATAATCAGTGTTTCCCCACACATAGACTAATGTGTGGCGGTGCCCCTCACTATCAACACCGGCCGCCGCACATTGCATTTCGTAAATCTTTTTTTTTTAAACGCAATTTAAAACACGTTCTTCTGCATTTTAAATTAAATTTATCATGCGTCTCTGAGATTTATTATGAATTGTAAAAACTTGACCCATCATTGTGAATTATATTCCAGAGTGGGATGGCCATCGTTGTCCAACAGGAGATCAGGGCACTGGCATATCTTTATCTATAAGGCCATGCTTGGTCTGTTGCCAGCGTACATCTGTAGTTTAATCACACGGAGAAATGTTGGTTCTTATTCATTGCGATCAAATGATCACTTGCTGCTCTTTGTTCCATTTGCCCGTACAGAACTGGGAAAAAGGGCTTTTGTCTACTCTGCTCCTTCTGCATGGAACTATTTGCAAAAAGACTTGAAATTATCTGAACTTATTTCCTTAAATGCTTTTAAGTCCAGATTGAGAGAACCTGAAATGACCTGTTCAAATTGTAAATGTTTCTAATTATTTGTGTTGTATAACTTTTAAATACTTGTAATTGATTGTGTTTTTGCTGCCTCTTGGCCAGGACTCCCTTGAAAAAGAGGTTTTTAACCTCAATGGGACTTTCCTGGTTAAATAAAGGTTAAATAAAAAAATAAAAGAATTTCCTTTCCCTGCTCTCCGCTCTCTGTCACTTGTGTCTCGCTCACATACGCACACACAGCTCCTCCCACAGTGCGGTGTTTGGTGTTTTAAAGTCGTCTTTCAGGCAGTGCGGCAATAATTATAGTTAGGGTTAAGATGAGGGTAAGCTGCCTGTAAGGCGACGTTGGAGGCTTAAAACACCATTTAGCCCACCGTGTACACAGCATCTGTCTCCATCAAGGAAAGAAGATGGCTGCCGAAATTCACAAGCTCACCAAAGGTTGGTATCTATCTCGTGAACATCTTTACCCAATCACACATTCACAATCACCGACCCGACTCTTAGCAAACAAACAATTGCGCCTGCTTTAGAAAGTTAACTAGTCGCAAGTTTGTGGTAAAATGCTGTTGGGTTGTCGAGGTCAAAACACCATATGTAGCAGCTGTGAATCAAATAAACTTATTATAAATGATGTTATGTCATTTTTTACTTTTACATTGAATGTTTGCTGCTTCAATCCAGATGAGTATTTAAAAGTATTTTCCGCGACTGAAAAAGGCACACGTTGAGGATGAGGACCGGCCTGAACCGGAGGTATCAGTCTGAACCAGAGCTCAACAATCCCACCAGTGTAATTAGTTATGTTATTAATTTGTTTACAATATTTTCAGGCTTCAACTAGTGAAAGACAGGGGAGAGACAGAGAGTACAGATACAGCCTTTTAGTACTTAAGTACAGTAGTGAAGTAGTTTTACTTTGTTACTATACATCTCTGCCACTTGGTCGTTGGCAGTTTATGTTCCAACCCGTTCTCACTCCCTACTCGTAAAATACTGACTCTTGGCGTCAGATACAGACGCAAAAATCACTCTTCAGCGTCCGTATGGAACGCACCGGGCAGAGCAGCACCACGACCGTGGAGCTGTTAGATGACGTAGTATTAAGACAGTAGAGAGTAGTAAAAAAGACCGAAAATCTGCATAAGGAGGTCGATTGGGGGGGTGGATGGGTCAAACAACACAGGACTTTCACCCAGGAGACCAGGGCTTGTGTTCTTGTTGCGTGTGTCACTGAAACGTACATATTGTAACCCCACCCGCCATCATTTCCAAAACCTAACTGTCCTGAGCTTGTGCCGCATGTCAGTTAAACGTACGTGCAGACCCAGAGCGTCAAAAAGTGAGGCCAGATATTCCCGAGTGCCAAGTGCAAATATGACGCCAAAGGAGACTTTTTGCGTCAATAACAAACACCAAAGGCACCAGACCGAGCGTCGCTTTTTGACGCGATAAGATAAGATAAGATCAGCCTTTACTGTCTCATATAGGAGAAATTTGTCTTGGGCAGTCGGTGGAACAAAAAATGGTGACGCATTGCGCAGTAACACAACAAACATACAGTAAACATGCATAAATCATAAGCATACATTATCTCATCCAAATGCTTTCAATGAACACTTTCAATAAACCTCAGACAAGACCCCCCCTACCTTCCCCCACACTCACAGAAGAAAGAGAACCCACGATGGGAGTGAGAATGTAATGTTCATGTGTTTCTGTCTCACCAGTATCTAGGCAGCCATCAGCGGGAGTAGGAAGGGCCACGCTTTCTCTGAGCCTCTCCATGCTGTGTAGTAGACCTTGTCTGGCTGCGCTGAGACCGGCTGTAGAGGCGGCTGTCTCCATTCGGTCGCTCACAGCCTCGCTGAGCTGCTCCAGCTCCTCAGGACGCTTTGTCTGGTCGAACGTAAGGAGGGTTTGTGTTAGGAAAATTAATTACCTAAAAGTTTTAGTCTCATCTCATCCTAATATGCTCTTTCCTTCAAGTAATATCGTCATCGCGATATTCAACAATGTCGCATATTTTCCTTATATCGCGCAGCTCTTTTCTCTTCCCTGTTCACCGATCCAATTTCTGCTGTTCTGTATATTTTGACTGTGCTGAAACTATTTGACCTAAAAGAGTCTGTCTGCCTTTTTCTCTAGCTTAGTTTTAGGAGGAAGCATTTCACTTTGGTCACTGAGTGAGACTTTTTGTCTCAACTCTGTCGGTTGATTCCGACAGAGATTCACAATCACACCTCAGCTAATCAAAGCACTTTTGATTAGTTGGAGCAGATGGTATTGAGTCAATACAAATCCTTTTCCTCCAAACTGTCTAAAATCCTGGTCAGAGACTCCTTCGGGTCAGAGAGAATCCTACAGCTTCTCGTGAACTTCTGTCTCCACTGTGCCGTGAATAAAACTCATCTGAAACAGCCACTGAATTGGAGCTGAGAGAATTTTTTTTCTCTCTCCTAGGAAAGAATTAAAAAAAAAAGTAAACTGTGCATCCAAATCCCATTTGGTGGGTCACCTGCAGGGCAGTGTGGAGCGCCTGCGGGTCGTGATCGGTGCCCAGAGCTGCCTGGAAGCCGTGCACGATGAGGAGGACGGCCACGTCTCTGCTGGAGGGCGCGGTGCCGCTCAGCTGCTCCACCACAGACTGGACCTCTGGAGGGACGTCCTCATCTGGGCTCACTAACATCACCGTCCTGATCTCACACACACACATACACACACAAGTGCCATAAAGAGTTTAAGATGTGTGGAAAAGTAGCCATGTTTAGCTTGTTTTAATAGCCAACATTAATGAATTTGAATGAACTTACATGGTTCTGGAGTTAATCTCAGTGGAAATACCGTGCTCTGTCCGAACCAGTCTTTGAAATGAAATACCTGAAACAAAAGTAGATAGACAGTTTAGTTTAGTATATCTAACGGCATTTTTTGGGTTTTCCATTACGAAAAAAAGTACCTGGTACCTGCTAACAGGTACTTTTTTTAGTACCACCTCAGTCGAGGTTCCAAGCGAGCCGAGGCGATACCAAAAGGTGACGTGAAAGCGACAGAGGGGGGTGTCGTGAGTATAGATGTATAACCAACATAAAAAGATGGAAAACAACCACAAAGAGACACAAAAAGACTACAAACGACCCAAAAAGCCTACAAAGAGACACAAAACGACACATAGAAACGTAAAACCTCTACAAATACTGTAGATCATAAACGAGACCCAAAAATTACCACAAACTGATGCACAAACTAGATGCAAAACCAGCACACAAAAGATATAAAACAACTACGAAAGAACGCAAAATGACTTAAAGACTCTTAGAGATTCTTTGAATTTGGGTGTCCCATTGTCTTATAATCCGTCCATGAGTACCCCCTGTGGGGGAATTTCCAGTTTACAAACTCCTGCTATGTAAGTTGAGTACCCCAGGTCTGATTCAGGTCAGTGTCCAACATAACCTCATAACCTTTCCAGGCAGAGGAGCACTTGAACTTCAAGATATTTGTAGATATAATATCTTTGTTTACCTTAAAGGTTCAGCTAAACTTAACGCCTCCAGCATGAGTTAAAATACACCTTCAGGAACTCCAGAAGTTGGGATAGCAACCACACTGTAATGTGTGATCCTAAATTCTCCTGGATTGAGATTCCATTAAATGCTCCTGTGTAAGTCATTGAAGTCTCCTGCGGCGCCAAGTGCCGGAAGGAGCCACGATACCGCTGCAAAACAGCCTCGGGAAGGAACTTGTTTTGGTGGAACATGTGTACGTTCAAAAGTTGTTTTAGTCGTGCAACAGAAAACTCAGATTGGACAGATAGTCTAGCTAGCTGTCTGGATTTACCCTGCAGAGATCTGAGGAGCAGTTAACCATAGTCCTCACAAATCCACCAGAGGTTAGAACACCAACACAAAGAAAGAGGAAGGGGACGGACATCCGGCCGCAAAGAAGGACATCCGGCGGCACCGGAGCAATCCCGGAAGTGGAACGTCGAAGATAGAGACTAACAGTGAGGTGACATTTTCATCGTGGTGTACGAGCGTAGGTGCTACCTGGTGCTCGGAGCTCCTGCTGGAGGATATTCAGCAGGCGTTTGCTGGCAGAGCTGCACGGCTCCGGCCAGGCCAGGAAACTATGGAACAACTGGTGGGCTTCCTGGAGCACTTCTGGAGCCACATGAGGAGCCTGAGAAACAGAGGTGGGATGTAACTAAGTACAGTTACTCAACTACTGTACTTAAGTACAAATTTGAGGTAAGGCTTTTCTTTTCATGTCACTTTCTACTTCTACTTCGGTTCCTTTTTTAGAGATAAATATTGTACTTCTTTCTCCAATACATCAATCTGACAGCTTTAGTTACTTTACAAATTACGATTTTTGCACACAAAACACAAAGTTTACAAAATACGATGTTTTATTATAAATTAAATTACCCAACAATATTTAGGCCTACAGCTGAAATGATTAGCCGATTAAACACTTAATTTTTTAGATTTTCTGCATTGAGTACTTTTACTTTTAAATACTTTAAAGGTCCCATGACATAGTGCTCTTTGGAGGCTTTTATATAGACCTTAGTGGTCCCCTAATACTGTATCTAAAGTCTCTTTTATATAGACCTTAGTGGTCCCCTAATACTGTATCTGAAGTCTCTTTTATATAGACCTTAGTGGTCCCCTAATACTGTATCTAAAGTCTCTTTTATATAGACCTTAGTGGTCCCCTAATACTGTATCTGAAGTCTCTTTTATATAGGCCTTAGTGGTCCCCTAATACTGTATCTGAAGTCTCTTTTATATAGGCCTTAGTGGTCCCCTAATACTGTATCTGAAGTCTCTTTTATATAGGCCTTAGTGGTCCTCTAATACTGTATCTGAAGTCTCTTTTATATAGATCTTAGTGGTCCCCTAATACTGTATCTGAAGTCTCTTTTATATAGACCTTAGTGGTCCTCTAATACTGTATCTGAAGTCTCTTTTATATAGATCTTAGTGGTCCCCTAATACTGTATCTGAAGTCTCTTTTATATAGACCTTAGTGGTCCCCTAATACTGTATCTGAAGTCTCTTTCCCGAAATTCAGCCTTGGTGCAGAATTACAGCCACTAGAGCCAGTCCCACAATGAGCTTTCCTTAGGATGTGCCATTTCTGTGTCTGTAGCTATTGAGGAGGAGAGGGGGGGGCAAGGTGGAGGGTGGGGGTGTGGCCTTGACCAACTGCCACTTTGTTCGTTTGAAAGCCATGATGACTCTCTCTCTCTCTCATGGGCGGGCCAAATTCTCTGGGTGGGCAAAGCAGAGAAAGGGGAGGTAACCTTGCTCCTTATGACCTCATAAGGAGAAGATTCCTGATTGGTCCATCTGAGCTTTCATTTTCTCAAAGGCAGAGCAGGATGCCCAGGGCTCGGTTTACACCTATCACCATTTCTAGCCACTGGGGGACCATAGGCAGGCTGGGGGAACTCATATTAATGTTAAAAAACCTCATAAAGTGAAACTGTCAGGCCATGGGACATTTAAGTACATGTTCCTGATGATACTTACAATACATACTTTCACTTAAGTAACATTTTCAATGCAGGATTTTTACTTCTAACAGAGTATTTTTACTGTGTGGTATTAGTACTTCTACTTAAGTAAACGATCTGAATACTTCTTTCACCACTACTGAGAAAAAGCAAGTAACCAGGTGAAATAGAGTGTACAGAACAAATTGGGAGTCTGTGCTTGTTCCTCTCCTGATTATAATTTGGACCCGCTCACCTTTAGGAGGGTTGAAGAGAACAGGAGACTGAGGGGCACCACCAGCTCATACTGACACTGCTCTAGCACCTGTTCAAAAAAAATAGTGAAACCTTGAATTGAAACACGCTGTCATTCCTCATATTACACCAAACACTTTTGGAAAATGATGTTGTTGTGTGTTAGCGCTTGACCTCCTTTGTTTTCCTCAGTATTTTCTGCAAAAGGATGAGGAAGTTGTGCGGATCTCTCTTCACAAGTTCCTCCAAACACCAGCGGTTTATGCACAGCCCGGCTGGTCAGACAGACAGAAACACACAACTTATTTCTCCTTTTAGGTTTCATTCAGATGGTAGGCATTTAACATGCTTTATAGATACATTTTAACAACGGATGTTCAGGAAGGTGCCAAACTAAAGGCAAAAAGAAAAACACTTTGCCTTGTCCCTTGTTGTCTGAGCTCATTTATTTCAGTAAGTCTTTCAAAATTAAACTAAAGCATTACACAACATGATACTCCTCCACACTGTCTGTCACTCCAAATTCTGTGTCACCACTTTCACTTCCCATTTGTTTCTATAAGTTGGACAATGTGTTCCTGATTGGTTCGCTGTGTGTGTGTTTTGATGATTTAACAGGTTAAAAATCTACTCAGTGCCTTCATGATTCGATTGATTAATATTTCAGTGAAGAACAACAGCAGCCATGACATGTACACACTGTTTTCAACATTTTGAACTATCTCCACGTGTCTATTTCTGGTGTAAATTGAGGACCCAAGTTGTGTTACATTTTCAGCTCTAGTTTTGTATTGTGTTAGTTTTAAAGACAGGTACGGGATTGGGTCTTACCGTTCCAGAGTTGTTTGTCAGGAATGTCGAGGCCCAGGCCACATAGGCAACGCTCCAGGACATGCTGGATCCGATCCTCAGTGCACGAGCTCTGCTCCATCTTTGTCATCATCTTCTGCAGAGGCATCACAACATCCACAGAAAGATACAGGAGATAAACCGACAGGAAGTCCCGAAATAAAAACAAGAATTACACCCTATTATTGTGTTATAGTAAACCAAAGTATTATGTCTCTTCACTAGTCCAAACTTCCTGTTACTGCTGTAGCCAACACTTAATATTCTTCATAGTTACCCTCAAGAAACAATCAACCACACATGTCCACAGCAAAGACGTCAGGGCAGAAAATACAGCCTGCCCCTTCCTACTGAAAGCAGTGAGTCGCAGACTGTGTGAGCAGACCGGAGATGAGCTGGTCGAAAGAAAAAAGCAGCCTCAACTTCTACTTCTCTACTTCATTCTTAAAATCTGCTGCTGACACCACATTTCACATGACTCAGAGTGGGATGGAAATTAATCTTACTAAAGGACAACTTCCCTTATTGGTCTTATTGGCAAGGAAAGACAAGTATGGAGGTTTTTTTAATTTATTTTTTTATTAAAAGTTGTTTTTTTTTTAAGTAAAGTAAAGACTGTGAAGGTCAGTAAAGGTAAAAGAATAAATTTAAAGCACAAAAAAGAAACAGATCAAGTTACAAACAAAACACATTTTTTGGAATTTGCTTACTAGAAATCACATGCCACCTGGGGTTAGGCTGCAAACGCATATGATGACACACAAGTAAAACCACACTGACCACTCGATGAAATGGACAATTTTGGAAACAATAACATTTGACAGGGGTAATTAAAGCCTTTACTCCAAGGCAGAGCCTGTTTTAATGCCTATTGTGATTAATTTAACAAGAAACATTTGGAATAAGACTGCCATAAGACAAAACATTTTCCTCCTAAGTATATTTGGCTTCCAGGATGTCGATGTGAATACGGAAGCTGCAATTGTGCCCAGCTGTGGCAGATGTGTCACTGCAGTGTTGAATAATGTGTGTAGTGACACGACTGGAAAACTGGGGTCACCTGTGCACGTCAAAACAGGAAAAGGCCTTCCGGGAAGCATGTATGTAATATTAGGACGGGACAGGGGGAGAAACTGCGTCTTAACTATAAACTCTAAAATATATTGAACATATGCTCCAAATGTGTTCATTTAAATTGATTTTAGACAGAATCCCTTTTAACTAAATAAAAGTGGATATTGCTACAATTTGTCAGTGTTTGTTTGGTTGGTTTGGTCATGTATGCATAAGTACAACAAGCTGTAGAAGCTACGTTTCACCCATTTATCATCCATTACTTGAAGCTAAATATTTCAACTGTTTATCCATTACTTTAAAGCTGTGGTAGGCAATTTTTATTTTGGCGGCATTGAGCAAAAATGTCATTATAATCTCACAGCATATTGCAATTCAAATGGTAAATTTTGTCAGATGATGTTGTGGTTATAAAATCATGATTTTAGCAGTCCAGGGCAGCAGCTTGGAAACAACTTGAAAGTTTCTACTGGTTAACATTTAGTCTAGAGCGGCCACATTTCACTCACTATTTCATACTTGTTCAACAGAAACAGAAAAATATGTGAAAGAGAACAGCTTTATTGGCAATTCTGTTGTATTAAAATACTGTATATGTGGACACAGAGTAGGAGAGTAGCAAGTGTGAAAAACTGACGTCATGGCGTCATGAAAAAGCTAATTAGCGCATTAGACATAGACATAGCGACATTTCAAGCAAGCTTTAGCTACTTTCCATCAAAAGTAGTTGCGTAGTAGCACTGAGGAAGAGGTCGCACTCTACTTCAAATGTTTGCTTTCTACCCACTGCAGCTTTAAGCTAAGTGTTTATCCATTACGTTAAGCTAACAATTTCAACTGTTTATCCTTTACTTTTAGCTAACAATTTCTGTTTAGCTAACATTAGCTATTTCAATCAATTGTTTACTTGAGCAGGCTATTCTCTGCTCATTTGCTAACTAGTCGTGTGTTACATGTGGTGTTCAGCAGTTACAGCTGACTTTTCCCCATTCTGACTTTTCTTTTCTTCAAATTTGTTGAATTTGAAACTGCAGAAGTAGGCCTAACGTTACCTGTGGCTGGGAATCACATCAACCTAACAGTAAAATGACTAGCACAGAATATTAAACCATGAAGACAAGCATATCTTACAGTATGTGCAGCAGAGAGGAAGCAGGTGTTACTCCATTGTATGTTGTAAAGCTATATTGTCCAGCTCTGCCGTGCAAACCTGACTTTTACTGCCACAACAATACTGAGCTTGGCTGCGTGGTGTTGGCTTTAATTGCACAAAATGGAGGGAGGATAATGTGCTGTTTGGTTTTTAAGATGACTGCATTTTAGAACAAAACATCATTATGTCATAAATCTTTTCATTATTTTAGCAAAATTTCTCATTCACAAAAGTAAGTTCAGTAACAGAAAACCTCTGTTTAAAGTTGATGAAATACAACAATACATACAAGTTAATCAGCACTCCTTAAACCCTATAGCCTTAAAGACATACTGTATATATAAATTAATTCAGCCTGCACTGCTGAATTCATTTTCTCTAATATATTTATATATTACAGAAAATATATAAAAATAGTAGTATATATATATTTTTCTTTCTTTCATAATGTATTTACCACTTAACTTCTGGTACAGTATATATGCATTTTGTCATTGTACTTGTTTTGCAATAAAAGAGAGAGAGGGGAAAAAGAGGTGACACTGCCCCCCTACAAAGCCAACTTAATTATGTGTATCCCACAACCCTTCAATAATGGAAAAAATATATATACTACTACTGAGACTCAATACTCTATAAAATACTTGCCAAAAAAAACTTTAATCTGTTATTCAGAACGCACTGATAACAGCCTTCTGCAGCTTTTAAAAGGGGAACAGGAAATCTGCAGAGCTTAAATAACACTTTGCAGTTAGATATGATGGACGTTTTGCAACAGAGGCTTGTTCCTAGTTAAGAGGGAGAAGGCCTGTATGAAATGGTTAAAATAAATATATGCAAAGGCTCCTCTGGCCAACCTGACACAAGCATTGGACATATGATACAGATGCATGGAAAATACTATAGATGTGTTAAAGCATAAAAACTAAGATTACAAATTAAGAAGTACATGACTGAGTCTTACCTCTCTGCTGCAGTTATCAGTGTCCTAGATCATCCCAAATCAACCACAGCTGAGGCACAGCAGCGACGGAGGGAAACAATACAGAGACCACATCCTCCTGTGTTGGTGCTTTTTCAAAAATAGACCCTCCGACTGCACAGTCAGAGAGCATGTGCTGCAAAACAGGAACTGAATGAGTCTGTAGGCTAAGGTGGTTTACATTAGACCATCTACTTATGTCATAGGAGGAGTTTGGCTGAAATGGTTTGTATCTGTTCTACCTTTTAGTTTACTTTATTATAGGATGCCCATTAGCTGTGTCCTTATGTTACTCCTCCTCGGGTCCACATTTAAAAACATACATTAAACATTACAGTCAACATAAATGATGAACATAAGCGTATATTAGGCTAGAGAATGAGTAAAACTCACACTTATATGTGCCAATGAATCTAAGCTTACACTGATGACTCTTAACATAGAAACCAGAAAAAAAGTTGAGGCTACATGAAGGTTTGAAACCAGTTTCATGTTACAGTAAATAAAAGAAAATGGCAAATGAGCGACTTATCCTGGGAGACACATACTGTGAAATGACAAAAAGAAAAATAAAAGTCATGAAATTGTGTTATTTGAGCCCAAATTATTTGGAAAGTAACAATGACGTAATGACTTAACTACATTCATCCTCATTTAAAGGGGCGCTATGCAGTTTTGACCATTTCTTCGCTGTTTTCTGGCTTTTCGCTGGCAGGTTTCTCTATAGAGCCCCCCCCCAAGGTAAATTATGCTAAAAAAAGAGTTAACTCAGTGTCCTCTCCCCCTGCTCAGGTGGACAGTTTGTCTCTCAGAAAATACTGTATACAACAAATGTTTGAGCAACAAATTTACTTCCACTTGCAAATTCAGCAAAGTGTATTGATTTCTGCAACATGACAAAAAAAACTGTTTCATGTTTAAAAATGGCTCACGAGCGATTTATCCTGGCAGATAACTGTTATTTGAGCCCAGATTATTTGGAAAATAACTTGACTTAATGACCCAACCACATTCTTCCCTATTTAAGGGTTAACAAAATGTCCTCTCCCCTTGTTCAGATGGACAGTTTGTCTTTCACAAAAGGGTACATATAGGCTAAGTCTACAACAAATACTTGAAAATGAATAAATTGCTGCATGGCAACATGGCAATAAGAAAATAACTCATTTGTGATGAAGATGTCATGTGTTTAAGGCCAATTAATTAGGCTATGAATAAATGTGTTACTCATTTTTCAAAGCACAAGATTTCAGTGCATCAGATTTCTCTTTATTGGGACTAAAGTAGTGTATTTTTTATTTTATTTTTACCTGCAGTGCAAATAATCTGCCGGAAGATGTCGCCGCTCCCTCTCTCTCTCCCCCTCCGCAGAGACACTCAAAAGGCTCCGACTCCTCTCCTCTGAATGAGTGGACCCCCTTTTCCCTTTTATAACAGAGAGGGAATGGGACAGAAAGAGAGAGAGAGAGAGGTGGGCAGAGGTGTGACTGAGAGGACAGGCAGAGGCAGAGGGAGACTCCGAGCCAGCTGGGCTTTTGCCATATCTTATTTTTATTTAGGAATCTCAAAGAGAGAGAGAGAGAGAGAGAGAGAGAGAGAGAGAGAGAGAAAAAGGGGAGAAAGGCTGAAGTACTATAGCAGTAGTTTTTCGTGCGTAAAGGGGATAGGTTGTTCTCCAAATTCTTAGGAGTTGTGCTTCACTTTCAGACTGAGCAGTTTATTTGCAGGCAGTGTCCTGGGTTTCTTTGCCTCGTAAGAATATTTCTTTTTTTCCATGCTTCAGTGCGTCCAACTTTTCCATATATCCACCAGAGCATCATTTACTGTGACAGTTTTATTCTGGTCTTGATTGTGCCTTTATCATTATAAATTCCATTGTTATTAATTATATATTTGTCTCCATTACATTTCAGCGCTAGAGTCCCTGCGGTGCACGGATTACAATGCAAAGGATTGTGGAGGTTTGGGTCACCTTGGTGACAGTTTGCGCGCTGACCGAGGGGGTCTTTGGAGGATACGGGCTGAGCATGTTTGCTGCGCAGTCTTCCCCTCCGGACCCGTGCTACGACGAGAACGGGAACCCTCGGCGGTGCATCCCCGACTTCGTCAACTCCGCTTTCGGAAAGGACGTGCGCGTATCCAGCACCTGCGGCAGCCCCGCCGCCAGGTACTGCGTGGTGGCCGAGAAGGGCGAGGAGCGGACGCGGGACTGTCACACGTGCGACGCCGCGGATCCCAAGAAGTCCCGTCCGCCCGCGTATTTAACAGACCTCAACAACCCGCACAACCTCACCTGCTGGCAGTCCGAAAACTACGCGCAGTATCCGCAGAACGTCACGCTCACCTTGTCGCTCGGGAAAAAGTTCGAGGTCACCTACGTGAGCCTGCAGTTCTGCTCACCCAGACCCGAATCCATGGCGATCTACAAGTCCATGGACTACGGCAAGTCGTGGGTGCCGTTCCAGTATTATTCCACTCAGTGCAAGAAAATGTACAGCAGGCAGAACAAGGCGGCGATTACTAAGCAGAACGAACAAGAGGCCATCTGCACGGACTCGCACACGGACATGCACCCTCTGACGGGCGGACTCATCGCCTTCAGCACGCTGGACGGCCGTCCGTCGGCGCACGACTTCGACAACTCCCCGGTGCTGCAGGACTGGGTGACGGCCACCGACATCAAGGTGATCTTCAGCCAGCTGCACACCTTCGGAGACGAGAACGAGGACGACTCGGAGCTGGCCCGCGACTCGTACTTTTACGCCGTGTCGGACCTGCAGGTCGGAGGACGGTGCAAGTGCAACGGGCACGCTTCAAAATGCGTCAAGGACAGGGACGGGAATCTGGTCTGCGAGTGCAAACACAATACGGCGGGACCGGAGTGCGACAGGTGCAAACCGTTCCACTACGACCGACCATGGCAGCGCGCCACGGCCCGGGAAGCCAACGAGTGTGTCGGTAAGTCATCCCCCCCCTCTTTTGTCCCTCACTGTGGAATAGTTTTAGCTCTAAAAATACTTTTTGGATTAACTGTATCATTCGATTCCTGTGAAAAGGTGCTGTTACAAATAATCATAATCACTGTGTCCTTCCGTTACGCACAGAAAATACGCACCGACCTGATCTTTATTCGTTCATGTGAATTCATTAATTATTTTTTATTTTTCTTACTGGGAATAAACTCTCGCCTCAAACCATAATGTTGTTGATTTTTGTCAGAAATGTTTGTGCTGAAGGCACATATTAATAGGTGGTGATCTGACCTTAAAATAGGCTTTCTAATGAATTTGGTTGTGGCTAAATAAATCCTAGTTGAGGCAAAGAGAGAGAAGAAGGCCTCAAGCTGAAATCCACGACCTAAACGGTAAAAGAACCATTCTGATTATTTAAATCAAGAGACGGTTTAATTAAGGCCTAAATTAAATATCTATACTCCTATTAAATTAATTCAATTACATATTCAAAACGTTTCTCTTTGCTGGTATTATTACAACTTTAATATGTCCAAAACAAACTAAACTACTGCTGACACAAGCACAGAAACAAGCGACATATATTTGCATCAAACGCATTCTTTAAATGTAAATAGATGAAATATAATTTAGGCCTAAATACACTGTAAATTATTTGGCCCAAAGAAATTGATGAATTCAGTAATTCGATTTTGTAAGAGACACTGATATTTATTTATGAAAATCAGCTTGGCCTTTTTTTTTTTAAAGAAAATTAAAATGCAAGACATTGATGAAACAAAGGTTTAAGATATTTTTCATTTTAAAATAAGAAAATGTAGCCTTAGTGTTGTTTTCTGAGTTTCAGAAGCTATATATTCTGTTTTGCAACAAATGAATGCACTTTGTTGACCCCTGATTTTTATCAACATTCAGAAGAAAAAGAAAGGGCAGGAAGTCATTTCAAGGAACAAAGTCTGCCTGTCCGAATGCATAATTGCGCTTTGACCTGCGCTTCCGACTGTGGTAGCGCTTTAATAGGAAGGAAACATGCAGTTGCGGAGATAGACTGCAGGGGCGGGTTGTGTTTCCATAAGCAGGTGCTATTACAGATTGGATGGGCGATTAGGGCGGTTTTATTGACATTTTTGGCACGTAGAGTACAAACTTCCACTTTAGAGCCAGTAAACTATTCAGAGAGGAGGACAAAGCGCGAGGTAATTTGAAGCCTGATGTGAGTTTTTATTCTGTGTTCAGTGTATTTGCTGTGATGCTTACTTTCAGCAGAGCAGGGTGGGGGGGCTTATATCAACAGCTCAAACCCCCCCTGAGCTACAGTGAACCAAACCTGGAAATGTAACAAGTTCCGACAGTGCCATGGTTTGCTTAACCAAACGAAACAAGTGAACAAGTTGTTCCCCTTGGCCTCCGCCTTTTGCCTCCGCAAAGCCAGCATCTCAGTGTATTTTACTAAAACAAAAGGTTGTCACTTGTGGCATCCATCTCGCTGTCAGCGGGAGGGGGCCCCCCTTTCACCATCTCGCTTTTTGTGTGAGCGGTGTCATCAGATAAAAACCGCAGCCAAAAGCCAGACTGAGCATGTCTTCCAAAGAGGAAATAAGGGTGGCCTGACACCCAAGCATGAAAGAAGAAGACGACCCAGGGGAGGGGTTGTTTTCATTGAGCAGTGGGTCCATATGGTCTGGCAGTGGGGATGCAGAGTGCTTGGTGCTAATGATCTGTCTGGATTTCTGGACATTCAGACATTGAGAGAAGGGTGAGAAAGAGAGGTGTGGTTGTTGGAGAGCGGTCGGTTTCACTCACTGGTGGCCGACATCAAGAAAGTAAGACAGAGTCCATTTCCCGTGACTTTGCATGCAGCGCTGTCGTCGTTTTGTCAAAAAGGCATTTATGTTGGCAGAAGCAGCTTTCACATTCCCGTCAGCTGCGCTACAAATTTGTTCATAAAGCCAGGGCCGAGGCGAGAGGGTTGGCACAGGCCTCCCCATTTAGGCCTCACCCACCAGAGCCAGGGGGTGATAGGTATAGGCATGGATGGATGGAGGCCCTTGACCAGAACCTCTGTATGAAGTGTCTGTTACTATTTCTTGTTGGAAAGTCATTCAAAGCGCTACAAAGAGACACAAAATAACCACAAAGTGATGCAAACTGACTACTAAAGAGATGCAAAATGACAAAAAGAGACACAAAACGATCACACAAAGATTTGAAATGACAACAAAGTGATGAAAACTGTCTACAATGAGACAGAATTTAAAAAAAAGAGACACGGAACGACAACACAGAGATGCAAAATGACCACAGAGACACAAAACAGAGACACAGAACGCCCACAAGTGACCCAAACTGACTACAAAGAGATGCAAAATGACAACAAAAAAGAGACCCATGATGAGAAAAAAGACAGAAAATGACCTCAAAGTGACGCAAAACAACTACACAGAGATACAATTTGACAAAAAAACAAATGACAAAATGACATTAGGAGATGCAAAATGGGTGGAGGGCCTTGTGTCTGTGTCCAGGGGCCTGGCTGTTTTTTGAGTTGATATTATTTCACATTCATTCTTTATTTGGCATTCATTCATTCATTAATTCATTTGGCATATGTGTATGATGCGTATTATTGCCAGGAACCAGGGAATCCCCTCTCTTCAAAAGTAAACCCGCCCCTGCATAAAACTTGTAAACGGAAATCTTTACACTTGTCTAATACATTAATGCGGATAATGTTTGACCACGACCCATAATCATTTATGTAAAGGAATGGTAGAGAAACACACACACACACACACACACACACACACACACATATGGTGACACGCCAGGCTCTGCTGTCCCAGGCAGCTGCTTCATATTCTCCCCATGTTCAGCGTAGCAGTGACCCCTGACGGTCCGGCCCCCGCTCCTCTCCGGCCTGACTGATGGGCTGTGAAGGGAACTGTGGGAAACTTCTACTTGCCAAGTGGGTTTTGAGGCAAGCTGAAAATGGTAGCCTTAGTCACTCATACATGTAATTTTGCACATTAGTTCAATTTCAGCTTTGTTTTTGCTGTCGCCGTGCCATGCGATGTTCTGTTTAATGGCGGCTGAGAGTCAGCTGGAGGTTCTTCACGCTTTTGATGTGCTTTCAAAGTAAACGTTCACCTTCACCTGTCTATTCTTACGTTTGGCCGGCGCTTATCTGGCTTTAGATGTCTTTGATATGAAAGAAAATAAGACAAAATTAAAACATCTGGGGATCTTTGATCACAAAGTCAGTTACTATCTGTCCTAGTAGAGAGCATTTTATTTTGTGCTCTGCTCAACGTATTTATTTTATTAAACTTACGTACACAGATCTTTGTGAGGAAGAGCCGACATGTTTGCCACCCACAAGGTAGCTGAATTAGGATATGATTGTATCAATTGCCTACTGGCTCTGCTCCCAGTCTGTGCAGCACGTACTGGTGCTCTCTCCAACAGCTCTAAAAATAGAGTGCGGAATATGAAAGGCTCACAATCCTTTTAAAGAAATTATTTAAATATCGTGGAATAGATTTGAAAGCACAAATGCAAGGGACATTTGTGTGATAAAACCAATAACTTTTGAAAACACCTAACACCTTTTAAAAAATACCTCTTGTATTGTAAAAGCCTTTTTACCCATTTATCTGTTAGTTTAAACTATCTACTGTAACCATTCATCCGTTACTTTTAGCTAACTATTTCAACTGTTTATCTGTTACTTTTAGCTAACTGTTTCAACTTTTATCTGTTACTTTTAGCTAACTATTTCATTCAACATGTATCTATTACTTTAAGCTTTAGATTTATCTGCTTGCTTGCTAGTTTTCACACACTCTCAATCGCAGCGTGTCGCCGTTACAGCCAATATGGATATTTATTTTTTTATCAAATTGTGATTTAATTTTTTTTTTCAAATGAGGTGATCTACTCAACAGTCCTACCCCTGGTTGGAAATCACACATCAAATCAGTCGAGAAAACTGAGAAAATAACAATTTTTGTCTTTTAACACCTACAACCCACTTGCATGACAGCAGCTCAGAGAGAGAGAGAGAGAGAGAGAGAGAGAGAGAGAGAGAGAGAGAGAGAGAGAGAGAGAGAGAGAGAGAGAGAGAGAGAGAGAGAGAGAGACAGAGAGAGAGAGAGAGAGAGAGAGACACAGAGAGAGAGAGAGAGAGAGAGAGAGAGAGCACAAACCAGACCCTTACTGTACAAAGACGCCACATTTACCACAGTCTTACAGAACCAGTGGTTTTCCAGAACCACTTCATATCCAACATCGCATTTCCTGTTTAGTTTACAATTGAGCCATGGTGATTTTAATCACAAGATGGTTTCAGGGATGCACGCTGACAGCATCTCTGTGCTGGATCAGTCTTTGTCGTCCATGTGGTGGCCTGGGACCGTTGACGCTACTGACGGTGAATGTGGCGCCACGGGTTGCCAGGTTGGGCCAGGCCAGGCCTGCTCACCATCTGGGTCATATGTCAGCTCCATGTGACAGGAGAGAAGAATTTCTGTAAAGATGTATGATGTCATAGATATTCTTCTGTCTCACTCGTCCTTTGGTATAATTGGTTCCTCTCCTCCTGTTACTCCTGTCGTTCTCTGGCCTGTCATTGTGTGCCAACGCCAGGGGACAGGCAGCCATTTCCATTTAATTTGTAAGCTGAGACATATTTGAGGGGTTTTGATTTTTCACATGAAGTTAGTCAACAATAGCTAGAGGACAGGACTATTTCTGTGGTTGTTTTGTTGACTTCTGTTTTGATGGGTTTCATGTTTAAATGCATTAGCTTAACATATTGTACACTACAGTAATGAAAACAGGCTGCGTTTGCAAAGTTAATGCAATAGAGGTGAAGATATTGTTAGAATAAAGAAGCTGGTTGATGCCCTGTCATACTGAAGTAGGCCTACCCATGAGCAAGGCACCGAATCCCCATCAACTCTTCAGGCTCTGACCTTTGACCTCGGTCTGGTCAGCAAAGAATTGTTTCTTTCTGGGGTGAATTTAAGCATGACGGACACTAATTCACCGACGTTCAGTGGTAAACATGAGAGAGGACTTTGGTCATGCGGGGAAAAGAATCCTTTCTGAAAGATACATTTGACTGAATGAGAGAAAACACAAAAAGGAAAACAAAGAAAAATGCGTGCCTTGCTGTTGTTGTGGGTTGTTTGTTTGGATCCTCACTAGTGATTATTGAGGCAACAGGCATTTCCTAGGGTCTATAACAACCTTAACATTACAACCTTTAGATGTGCCGTGCAAAATGTTTTAATACGTACATACACACTAGGGATAGACCGATTATCGTCCATGGCCGATTATCGGGCCGTTTGCAGATTATCTGTCAGCGTTTTATTTGCCTGATAACCGATAAAGTTAATGAATTCAAAAGTGTTCTACTTTGGCTCGGCTACAGCTGTGTGTCTGTCCCTCTGCTCTGGTTTCACGCCCCACTGAGTCCGACTTCATGTCCCTAATTTATGAAATAATTGCTTAAAGCATTTAAACAAAGTCTTGTGTTGGAGTTTGTAACATTCAATGTTAATTCATTCATTAATTTGGATTTAAAGATTTTCATTTTCACTATAAATGCATGTTGGTTTAAAAAACTACTAATAATGGGTGCCCGGATAGCTCAGTTGGTGCAGTTGGGCGCCCATCTATAGAGGTTTACTCCTCGACGCAGCGGGCCACGGGTTCGACTCTGACCTGCGTCCCTTTGCTGCATGTCTTCAGCTGTCCTGTCGAATAAAGGCCTGAAAATGCTCAAAAAATCATCTTAAAAAAAACTAATAATAATAATTGGTATCGGAATCGGCCTTGAAAAACCAGTATCGGTCGATCGTATAATAAATGCATAAGTATGTGAAAGAAACGAGATATTAGGTGAAGACAAACACGAAATCTGGAGTGGTTAACAGGAACCAGGTGAGTTGCAGGTTAGGAGACATTTAGGAACTTTTATGGCAGCAGCGGTAAAGTCCCATCAGGAGCAGAGTGCCAGTTAGCTGGTTAACTTGAGCACAGCTCGGGGGGGCACTGGGGAGGAAAACTCACATGGTTTGACCCATGGGAGTGCAGAGAAAGTAATTACAGGCGGTAGTGACCCTGAAGCAGAACTATATTAAACCAATCAGTTTCAATCAACAAAAATCAAATTATAAAGCCGACTGACATGAACATGAAGAGAGTATCTAACAACATCAGCGCAACCGAAACTGTCGGGGCTCACGTGTCGGACTCCTCCCGAGACACACTAACCCAAACCAGCAACAGAAAACTGGAGATGGACTCTGGAAACTGTGACGGGAACCATTGCAAATCGCAGGGAAAAATGTGTTGTTACTAATGATTAAGCTAATCAGTCACACTCGGTGTGTGACATGTTAGCACAGCGGAGTTCTCTGTTGCACTTCATGTTCACAGAGATGAACTGACGTTTCGGAAAAAAGAAGGGACCCTACATTTCTCCGAGTTCTCTGGCCGTCCTCCATAGCGAGGGCAAGAGTACGCAGCCAGCTTTAAAAACCCAACACCCAAACACACCAGGGATTCAGTACCTTTCCTAATACTTCGACGTAGAAGACGTCACACGGATTCAGATTGTCCGGTTAAGTATTGATATCCTGCCACAACCCTTACATTTCAACGCTCTTTCCTCTGTCAACGAGAACAATACTTCTTTTCTTGCAACATAAGCTTATGTGTCTCTGGTAAGAGGTTTCTCTGTATACAACCAGACCATAAAACAAAGAGATGTATTTGGGGGATCCAAATCTGCTCTGCTACAAACCAGTGTCCTTTGGGTAAAGGCTGCATGTTTTGAGGATTTTGTTTTGTTGAGCTCATAATTCAAGACAGACACGATGGTTTGAGCCAGAAAGGTTTCACTCAGGCTTTTAAGAGCATACTGAAAAATCTTGTTCTGCTATGTTGTGGACGGCGGTTTGGAGAGGTGACTCAATGTTTTCAGAGGAGTATGTGAGATTTGATTTAAAGTCGGTCTCCTCCCTGCATGGGATTTTGGATAGAAAAGCACGAATGTATGCAGAATACAGTGGGTTTATTCTCCACTTAGATTATTGAGTTTAACATTTGACTGAAAGGCGATTACTCTATCTGATGGCTTGAGACACACTGTGCCATAATTTTTCATGCAGTGAACAGTAGCGTTGATGCATGTGTCATAACTGGGGATGTAGACGACGAATACCAATACATTTTTCAGATATTAACAGATACGAACAGGAACTGCCAGTAGCCAAAGCAGCGTGACTTTCCATGATGCAGATTTGTAGACAAAAAAACTATTGCCTTGATCAGTTCTTTTTTTTATTATTGATAATAAACAAGTAAACTTTCAATAATAGTACAGGTTTAGACTTTTTAAAACCACAATACCTTATACCTCACAAATACAGAACAAACGGGAGTGTGCCTATGTTTCCACATTTCTAAGAATTTCTTTTTTCACTGAAAATTAGGCCCTATGTTCCCACATTTGCTTTTTCATAGATTTGTATCAGATTTGATCCCCCTTTCTCCCAATTTGGTAGCCAATTACACCCAACCTATTATCCAGTAGCAATGGACTACAGATGGAATGTAACCCTAACTCTAACATAGAGCCTAATTTTAAGAAAAATCTTAGAAATGTGGAAACATAGGGCCTAATTTTCAGTGAAAACAAATTCTTGAAATGTGGGAACATTGGGCTGTGGGAACATTGAGCTATGTGAACTTAGGGCTGACCCCGAACAAACATCCCCACCCTTCCCCATCCCACAAAAAAGCTATTGCTAATGAGATTTAGATAGTTGAGACAATAAGTTCACCCTCCATATGTTTTGAGTAGTTTTTACCAGATTTGTTTTGCAGTGCAGGATAAAGTTTGTCTGATGTTGCACAGGTCTTTACCTCGTCAGATATTGAAGTTTGTCCCTTTTTTACATGACTTGATGGTGAACTGACAAGCTGAAGTTAGGCACTGTTCAAAAAGTGCACGCAACATCGCCAAGAGAGCTTATTTAAAAAAAACAAGCTTTTATTTTTATTTTGACCTCTTCCCGATGCATGCACAAAGCTTTTTTTAAACTATGAACTTTGACTCTTTGAGCTGTAATGGCTGCTGTAAATACCTTTTTTTTTTTTATAATTTTTTAATCCCAGAAAATTCAGACCAACTTCACATTCAACTGGTCCTCCTTTTATTATATACACAACCTCTACATAAAAAAAATAAAATGACATTAATCTTGCAATATAGCTCAATGTGCTTCTGACTTTGATTTTCCCACTGTTAAAACCATCCGATATTCATTTTTACCAGGATCTTAAGTATCAGTGTGTGAGCTTGACTTAAAATTTTTAATTTTTCGTGGCATTTCTGAAAGTTGCTGTGAAAAATGCAACTCGCTTTTGAATTTGTTTGGGGTGTAGGGTTGAAATACAAATTTATGATTTGATTATTACGTGTATTTGATTAATCTGCGGATGTTTTTACAGTTTTCATCTGGGATCCAGAATTAAAATCTGCAGAATTTAGAGTGTTTTTTTGCCTGGGGAGGAGATGTGTCATCTTGAGGTTTATTATTATTATTATTATTATTATTATTATAATTTTTTTTTAATGTGCTTACAATCTGCGGAAGAATTCTGGTAATTCTGCAGGATTCTATGTGGCCCTGGTCATTACTGGAGCATTTATTCAGTGAGTAAGTGTAAACTGTGATCTGAAATGCAATGCAATGTGTTGGGCCTCATCTCTGTTACAGACAACAGTGTATGACGCTGGATCCTCGATGGCTTGGACAGTTGAAATAGTTTGCTCTTGGCTGTTTGTTGTAGTTTGTTCATGAGGCGCCTTGTTGTTCACTGGGCCAAGATGAAAAAGATGCACATGTTCGAGCGTGTGTGTGGATGCTCGGCTCTTTGTGTCCACCGTCTGTCTACATGAAGCTGACTGCTGGGGCTTCCACGGTGGCATCAGGACCACCTAGTGCGTGCGCATCGAAGCCCCTTTCGAGGCGCTGAAGCAGGGCAGGCTGGGAATGATTAATGGGGCCAGCGGAGTGACACGCTCCGCAGCTCAGCTTCAGACCCCCAGCCAGCTCCCCTGCTGCGCTGCCACCCGACACAGCAAGCTCAGTGACAGCGGTGTTTGTACGCCCACACGCAACACACTTCCTCAGTGTCACTTACCCAACTCACCCCCTGTACCACTTCCCCTTCAACCCCCAAAAAGCATTAAGGAACTCTGCAGTGGAGGCATAAGCTCCTTTGGCTGGTACCATCCTCCCTGCTGCGCTGTCGACACAGGGGTCTTTTTACCGCAAGACAAAAGCACCGACTGACAACTGGATTATTTATAGTTGAATAAAGTCTTGATCCTTATTAGAATGAATTAGAATTAGAATTAGAAAATAAAAAATCTGAAAAAAGAGAAAAGTAAAGCATTGTCTGATTTCATAGTGTCTTCTCTCCTCTGTGACAGTAAACTGAAGATCTTGCGGGCAAAACAAGACATTTGAGGATGTCATCTAGGGCTTTGGGAAACACTGATTCACATTTTTCACCATTTTCTGACATTTTATAGACCAAACAACTAATCGATTAATCAAGAAAATAATCGCCAGATTAATCGACAATTAAAATAATAGTGAGTCGCAGCCCTACGTTAACATGTAAATTAAATGTGACTGCTGATTTAAGCCCCTGACACGTCAACCTGACGGCCGACTGTCGGCAGAAAAGCCAGTCGGACTGATCGGTCGGCTCCCCGAGGTCCAAAAAGGGCCTCAGAACACACCGAAGCGACGCCGACTTGAGCGTATAATACGTCTCCATAACAGCAGGCGGCGCCAATCTGTATTGTCGGCCAAAAAATGAAAACCGGCAGCTGACGAACGTGTCATGTGGGTCTGGCTGCTCCTGGATTTTTCAACGGGGCATAATGGCGGCTCGTTCAGAATACGGTCTCATATTGTAATAAAATAGTTCACCGAAACGTGTTTCTGAAAACATTTTAAGCGAGAAATAGGCCGTGCAGTTGCTGAATCTGTCTTCATTTCAGATCGACAAAGGCCAGTTTAAAAGATTTTCATCAGATTTTGGGAGGCTTAGTCACGGTCATCCCGCTCGTCATTTCCGGGTTAGCACGCCACCAATCAGATTGGTCATGGAGTCCGACTGCCCGCCCTCTGACCCAGCGAGTCAGGTCTACCCAAATGAAGGCCGACAGCCCCCCAGACTGACGACGACACGGAACACACCGAACAGACTCGAGTCACCGACCTCGCCAGACTGTCCCACGGCCGATTATCGGCCTGGTGCGTCGGGTCCTTAAGACTCCACCAAGCATCAGGAATGTCCTCTGCTAATCACCCCGCTCCTCTTTTCATTAACAGCCACTTATCTCCAGAACCCTTTAAAACAAACACAGTGTAGCCATAATAGGCCCGTCTTGCAGAGGAAATGGAGTCCTTTCATATTTATTTTTCCGTATAACGTCTGTGTGAGCCTGTCCCAGAGTCTCTATTGCTCCATAATGGATGTCTACATCCTCCTGTGCTCTGCCTCCATCTCTCACGTACCCCAGTGACCAATTCTTCTCCGAGAGAGAATGAGGAACCACTTATTGGATTTGAGGGGATATGCAGCAGGATAGATAGAGGAGAGGAGAACACAGTGGCTACCAGACACCGGTCCCTACGCGACTATAAATATCTACGGTTCCACATCTGCTCAAAGGAGGGAAAACCCGGGGATTCATCAATTGCAATCCTCCCTCTGCACTCTGTGTGTGCTTGGGCTTGAGGCAGATCTCTTGGTCAGACAGGGAGCAGAGGATTAGGCCGCCTTCCAGTCTTCCATAACCAGGGCCTAAAGTTACCTTTTTTTTTGTTATCACTTATTCTTTAGATATAGATTCATTCGGAGTTGTGGAATGTCTGCTTTTTTTTTCTTTTTGCGTCAGCTGTAATCTTGTAAACATATGAGTTGTGTAATGTGAAGTAATGTCTAATGTTTGTGTTTAATGTGATTGTGTACATTTTATTGTCACAAAACAGACAGCAGGACCCCAGGTAAAAATGATTATACCGAAGCTAATATTGATCCAAATAAACAAACAAACAAACAAACACACAGGCTTTTTACCACGTCATTTTCTTTTGCCTCTAAAAGGTGAAATGCTGAAAGGTGGACTTTCTTTTGCAAGTTTACAACTTATCGTGTGTAGGTGGCTTTTTGATGACTCGTGGTCCTTAATTGCTTCTAATAAGTTTTTAGTGCCGATCACAAAAGGATTTAATTTGCTTTCTCGGAGCCATACACACGGCAGTCACTGCACGACATTTGTTCTGTACTGCTGGCGTAAATCAGCCACTCACAAACCTTGGTACACACTTGGTATTAAAGTGTCCTCTTTTACTTTTCTTTGAATCATCCTCTTCTTTTTGTTGGTTGCTTGTTTCGGCTCGCCATCTTCACCCCAGTAATGTGCTGCCACATTTTTTAGCTCAAATCCAAAGGAAATGGCGGGCTTGGTTGAAATGTGAAAGAACAACAGTTGCAAAAACCAATTAATGAATCACTCAAGTCTCATTGGCTACCCGCCAACGCGGCAGATTAACAGTTTCACCTGCCAGTGGCAAAATTCACCCGCATTTGGCACGTGGTTGGATGTTAATTGCAGGCCCTGTCCATAACTCTTCCAGTCTACAGCCCTGCCCACACGAACACAAGTATTTTCAAAACCGCAGCTTGTTCTACGGTTAGGCCGCTCGTCCACACCATAGACTGTAAATAATAATGGACAGAGCATGTGAGACGTCACCCATTTGTTGGTGGAGATCTGCTATGAGTCGTCAAGTTTGCCGTTACGGGTGCAGACATCCTGGTTGCGGATTTGAGGATTTTAGACGAGAGGGAGGAGTGAGGGAGGAGCCCTTACACTCTACGTTACGTTACACACTTTCACTGGCAATCACATCATAGCCACGCCATAAAACACCCCCTGCTTCATCTCCGATTTTAAAATCAACTAGACCATAATTCATAAAATGAACATCATTCTGTGTTGCAGAAGACTTAAAACTAGCGATTGAGACCATACTCATGAAAATGTTTACTGAGGTAACAAATCAAGTGAGAAGTGGGCCACTTTCTCATAGACTTCTACAGAAACAGACCTCCTTTTGTGCCCGCACGTCTCGCCCCCTGCTGGAATTCAGATAGAATGCAGGGTTAAGGCACTTCCGCATTTGCAGCACTTCGCCGAACCGGATGAGTTGTCCATTAATATTAACAGTCTATGGTCCACACGCTAACGCTGTCTCAGGTCACTGAAACTGAACCTTTTTCAAAACTCCTGCCCAGGTGAAGAATTTTAGAAACTGTTGTGTAGCCGGTGAAACCAGAGATTTTGGCTTGTGACGTCAGAGTGGGCACTGTTGTCTCCTTTGTTTGACATCAGATTGCGCGCCGCTATCACCTTACCTTACCTTACGAATCTCTGCAACGGCGGACGTAGCTAAGATATTGCTGCTCATAACTGTGCTAACAGGGCTTGTTACATACAGATACATACACACAGTTCTCCCATTATGTTGCGGAACGGAGGTGTCCGAATGCAATCCTCCGCAGGTCACTGCTTATGACTACACTCCCACGACACAGAACTGGCCGCCATTGTCGCCGGTTGTGGACGAGACGGACGAGACCCCGGTCGGACCTCTACGCGAACTTCAGGCTTCTGATTGGCCAACATGGCTTAACGGTTAGGGTTATGTCGCCACCTGTTGGTTTGGCATGCTCTTGACAGCAATTGATAGCGTGTTTTTACATTTTCATGTGGACAGAGGTTGTTTTAAACCTTGCTTGTGAAAAGGAGGGAAAAACTGTTTATAAAAACTCCTGTGTACGTGTGGACTAGGCCTGTGTGTTTAGGAAAAACTCAGGAGCAGCACAACTCATTTCACATGCATGAAGGTTCGAGATACCTTGATGAATTACACAGAAGCATTTAATAAACACTCAATTGAGGAAAGAATTTGGGTAGGCGGTACAGTTTAACCACGGCGTGTTATCGTGTTGTGCCATCCCAACGCTCTGAAGTTCCTGTCTTCCTGAAGGTGTATTTAAACTCACGCTGGAGGCGTTAAGTTTAGCTGAACCTTTGATGTAAACAGAGATATGACAGGCCCCTAAAACACAGATGCCAAAGCCTAGTTCAGCCTATCTCTCTCTGGAAAATGTGCAAAAGTGTGGCAGGCCCACCGACCTCCAAAAGGAGACCGTCCTGAAACAAAACATTCCCTTATCATACAGCTGCCTAGATTCCCTGAATCTATGGAGGCACAATGTTGAAGTAGTTATGAGTTATGTTGGACACTGACCTGAATCAGACCTGGGGTGCCACTGTCTCAACTTACATAGCAGGAGTTTCTAAGCTGGAAATTCCACCACAAAGTGTGCATGTAGACAGAGCAAACTGCCTGTTGCCGCCCTCTCTTCATCTCTTGTCACCACAGCTACTGTGGAGCAGATGGCTCACAACTCCTTCACACGCTCACACCAAACCGTAGAAAGTCCCTTCCTTCCTCTCCTGATCGGCCGAGATGTACATCAGACGCTTTCCTCACTTCTCGGCTTGCAGTGTGATGTAAACTCAGTCGGAGCGTAGAACAGCTCATAGCATGCATACGTGTGTATGTGTGTATATGTGCCATGTGCTTTATTTAAACAGATAGTGAGGCTCAATTTGTCAAGATAGTGAGTCAGAGATAACATGCTGTATCTGCTTCCCACTTGGGCAGGCAGCTGGGGAAAGAATGACCTCAGAGCAGTGAGCCCAAAAACCATGTTGGAATACACTAAAAAAAAGATTATTTTCGGGTTAAGACGATACCCTGATTTCTCAAACTCCATGCAATCACCTTACGTCGGTTAAAGTCGGAGTTCTCATAATCCGGTTAACAGAGGTAGAGTAGCCTACTCCTTCAGTAACTAGGTTATTACTCCATGTACACACCTTAACCGGGCTATGGTCGGTTTAAGCGTCTGCGCATGCTTCAGCTGCCCTCCAACCGGACATACCGGACAGCGCGCTGTGAATCATAGTCGTTGCTATGACACCATACAACAAAACAGCGTTACTCGAATCAGCGGGCCATCGGCAGCAAAAGAGGCTGTGGTCCAACGCTGTCAACGCTGTTTCTCGTAAAAAAGTGGACGGACCGAGCCGCCCCCGCTGCGGCCACTGGCTAACGTTAATGTTAGTTAGCTAGCTAGCTAACGAAGTTAACGTTAGCTTGCTAATTCCGACCGACACTGGTTACAGATAACGTTATAATGAGCTGAACAAGTTGTCAGTCGTGTGGCGGAAACACTGTGCTGTCCTACGCTGAGATAATGTGTACATTTTTTTATTAAAAAAAGTTGTTACATTTGACTAATTTAGCGTTCAGTCTGTGTAATTTTGACATAGGTCAACCGGAAGAAAAGCATTGTGCGTTTGCAGAGCGCCACCTACTGTACCGGAGGTAGAGTTACTCTCCTTATTATTATTCTCCCCATCGTCCCCGCTCATGTATATGGGGAGAACTCTCATAACCCGGTTATTCACTTAACCAAAATAATCAACATTTCTGTAAATGTTCTAGTGTTAGCCAGCCGGCTAACTGTAGGCCTCTGGCCAGATGTTTTGAGACCTGAGAGATAAAGGTAGCTGCAATGTGTGGGTAGGATTTCAATTGATTTGTGCAAATGTGAATATTACAAAGATTTTTTTATTTTTACACCTACCTTCTATCTGTAAAGTGTCCTGACATAACGTCTGTTATGATTTGATCCTATAAATAAAATTTAATTTGAAGTTCTGTCATAAATGAAAGTTAAATGAATTCCATTCACATGGGTTAGATTGACAGAAGAGGCCCCTCACGCTGGATGTCGTCATTACTCTGAGGCTCATGGTAGGCCTATAGCATTTGCTTTACTCATTCCGACCGTAGTTTAAGTTTCACTGGTTTCCTGCTAAGATGGCCAGCTGTTGGCGTGCTTCAGGAAGAACCAAGCCTTTTCCTCTTCAGCTCAGTACCATGTCCTGGAAGCCACCTAACAACCAGAACAAACTTTGAGATAGCTTTGCTTTGGACACAGTAGTAATACAGCCTCTACAATGACCTCTCAGTGTTTCCATGAAAACAATCATTAACCTTTTAATTCCTTAACTTGTTCCTTCATATTGAGAGAAATATCTAATATATTGAGAGCCCAGTGTTCAGGCTGTGCAATTTCTTCTGAGGTGAGCTGGTGTCATGTTATGAATTGAACAATTGCTTAGACCTGTGCAGAGAACGCAAACCATGTAAGTGCAAAGCAGGGTTGGAAATTAGCACCAGCCAAATGCTGGTAAGATATGCAAGTGGCTGCTAGATTTGTTCACTCACCAGCCAAAAAAACTATGGTAATCTATTGAGTGGCTGGTAGATTTTAGAATCCACCAGCCACAGTGGCAGGTGGACCAAAAACTTAATTTCCAACCCTGGTGCAAAGACTCAGTGAACATATCTCATGAATTGAATACAAATTGGAAAACTGCACTTCAAATTATTCTCTGATCGTTGAGATATAGGGTTAAATGTGTTGATTCAATCCTAAAACACACGGGAGAGATATTTTTTGACGTGGGGATGTGGCTCGTTATAAATAGGCCCTCGGAGAAAAAGGGAAAAAAGCACAATAAACATGCCAGAAGAACGATGGATTGTCACCTCAGCTTCATGATTTACAACCTAGTGGCTTCCTGCCTCCCATCTCCCTTATTCCCTCTGCAGGGAGGAACACGGTGGAGAACACACGTGCCGGAGTGTTAAAATAACCTCCCTGCTCTGTGGGGAAGATTTGGACCTCAGCCTAACACTCGCCAGCAAAGTCCCACAGCAACCTGGCCCTGTTTAGATGTTTCATACGGGTTTAGTCTGGAGAGCGTCCCCTCCGACCACAAGCTCAATTATGCTGCATTCAAGTTTACTGTAAATAAAAGCTTCCAACTGGAGAAAACTACTCATGTCAGCCTCAAGTTGGTGATTTTGGTTAAGATAAGTGAGTGATTTTCAGATGTCTCCGTGTTGTATCAACACTCAAACCAAAATCCCTATCATCCAAATTACTTATAAGACACAAGGAGTAAGGAATTTACAGTCATTTAGACAATTTGGTTTAAAAGGTAGAATAGTGGTGCCACTGATTACAAATTTGATGCTATATCTGTCATCTGTCATACCATCTTTCCCACCAACTAAACTTGTAGGTAAACTTGTATCGGTGATAGAAAACAGTGATTCCCAACCAGCTCCACTTGTAGCCCAGGGGTTTCTTCTGTAGTTGCCAGTTGGTACGTGGATTGTTGATTGTGGAGTGTAGCTTCACTTGAACAAAATAAAACTTTGATTAAAGAATATATATATTCACATATTGAGCTTTTGCGAAAACAAGTCCTCCAAACCATACGAAAAATATGGGTCTTTTATTTCCTACTCTCTAATACGACCCACAGGAGCATTTTCCGTCCGCATATCTAAACCAGAGAATGTAACGGTCGTAAGTTTTAAACGTGGTCAACGTTGTGAAACGGTCGACGTTTGGTTATGTTTAGGCACCTAAACTACTCAGTTAAGTTAAGAAAAAAGGTCGTGCTTGGGGTTAAAATCAGACGTTACTTCTCCTGTTTGTTCCGCAAAGTTTTAAAACAAAACTCGGCGATTACTTTTATTTTTATACCGGACATGAATCCCGGTAGCCTGGGTGAAAGTCATGTTTGTTTGACCCATCCACCACCCCACCCTGCCTCCTTATGAGGAACTTGGCGCTCTTATACTTCATCATCGTACTTTCTGCTTTGCTCCTGTCATAACTGCTACGGCCACTAGAGGGCGCCACCACTAGATGCGGAAGTATGAGTCGTAATTGCTCATAGAAACGACCTATGGGAGGGTTTTTCGGTGGAGGACAGTCGAAACTGCTGTAGTTACCAAGCAAGAAAAAGTTATGGCAGTAAAAAAAAGAAACGTCAAACCTTTAAAACCTGTTTGTGTCCATGCAGTGCACTGCCATAGACTATACTGTAACAACCTCCCTCAGAAACAGAAAAGTTGGAACAGAATTTGCTTATCGAGCTTAATGACCGTCGACCTTTTCATCACCTCTCCCATAATGTTGAGGAAGGAAAAGGGGCAGCACTCCAGTGGGCCTGTTTCCACACCTACGCTGTGGGAGCACTCCAGTCCATTAATGAAAATATACAAGGCATCAAACACAAACACACAGAGAACTTCAGAAATAAATAAGCTTTAATGAGATTATTACTCAAGAGAATATCTTAACAACAGTCACAGAAGGCGCGTGTAATTGCTGACGCAGTTGCGTGTCTGTTTATGCACGCACAAACGCACCATGCACACAGAGTAAAGAGGAAGTATTCCCCCGACAACGCCCCACGTTCCTGCCAGCCAGCGACAGCAGGATGTTCCTCCACCAATCTATCAGCTTTATGCTTTAATTGGACATTTTAAGTCCAGTCTTGTTTCCTCTAGCTGTCACTCAGGAAACAAACCTCACATTTGATAATGTGACTCAATTCCAGATTTCGCTGATTGTTACATTTAAACACTTGAACTCTGATGTGGGGAGGATCAGGCGTAAGAGAGGCCCTGACAACAGGCCTGGACATCTGAGGAAAAGCTAAATGAAAAAGCTAATAGCCGACGCTGAAATTCATGCTCCGCTTTCCCACTCTTCTTTGCGTTTCCCTTTGTCCCATTTGCTGCTATTTCTTCCCATTTCTAAACACATTGCTGCTTTAATTGGCAAGTTTAGAGTATACAAAGACGAGACAAATGGGTGATAGAAAACGGGTGACATGCAACAAAGATCCCAGACGAGTTTGTTGCAATTACATGGCATACGTTCCAGCGAACTGAACCAGCAGTACGCCCACTCCCGCCTCCCCTGGAACGCTCCCAACCCTGCAACAAGAGGATAAATGGGCTGAGATACGCTGGCCATTATGTATTATTATTCATAAGAGGGTGTGTTATCATTGGCACCACCTAGCAGCGGCTGTTTAGAAAAGAGAGTGAATAACTCTGGTCATTACTGATTGCACAATTACGACATGTCAGCTCTTTTTTCTTGTATGTAAAACAGGTCACGGTTCAGATTAGTCTGGGCTCACACTGCGTACGGGTTGTGACATGTTTCACGATACTTTGTGCAAATGCAGTACAACGTGATGGCATGTAATATACATACAATACAGTCGAATTCTCAGAGCAGATATTGATTAAAGTATGTGGTATAGAGAGGCGAAGTGCCTCACCCTTTAGTGGGACCTAATTTTGGAAAAAGTATGTACGGTAGTGAACGGCGAGAGACAAAGTTATTTGTTTTAATGGGGCCATGAATTAAACATATGCTGTTCGTCAATTTAAAGTGATTTAAAATGTCCGGATGTAAAGTTACTGACATGAGCAGCGGGTCTTGTTCGTTCTTTTGCTTTTCGGCTGATAAAAAGACGCCGGATAAAACGCATCAAATAAGATAACGTTACATGTTCTGTGGAACAGAGCTAAGCTGGCTAGCTAGCGAGCAAGGTGACGTAGATTGTGCGAGACCAGAGATGTAGCTCATTGAGCGGTTTCACGCAAAACCAAGTGCAACTACGACAAACCTACGACAACCTGTGACTTCCTTGACTTGCAGAATTATCTTTTACATTCACAAACGTAATTCATGGCTCAATTCAAGCAGGATACAAAACTGATTTGTCACTCCCCGTTCGCCAGTAAACATATTTTTTCCCCCCAAAAGAGGTCCCACGGTGGTCCACCAGAAAGGGACTTTGCCTCTAGGGTTGGGTCCCTTTTGCATCTGAACCAATACCACTACCGATACCGGTAGCTGGAATTCGGTACCGGTACCCCATGGTACTTTTTTCGGTACTTTCCCTCTGTAATTACAAAAAAATATATTTCAGTTGTAAAAATAATTCCTAAAACCTATTTACTTAGAACATTGTTATTTATTTAGAATATTTTACACTGACAGAAATAAAACCCCTCCCTCTCTCCTCCCAAACCCGTCCCTACAACCTATTAAATTGAATAATTATTCTACTCTTATTCTTGTATTTGTATATTATTCTATTTTAGCCTGTTTTATCTTCATCATGACCGTTTTTAATTGCTTTAATTTACTTTAATGTTTCATGTCAAGCATTTTTGTATTGCCCTGTTGCTTAAAGGTGCTGTAGAAGTGAAGTTGCCTTGCCTTGCAACCTCAGCCTGTCAGTCAGTCCCCAGGGCACAGAAACCACCGTTGGGCCTGCTCGTGTCAGAGGAAGTGTAACGTCAACAGCACCGCGACCGCTTTCGGCTCGCCATTAATATCATATCACGATGAAAGGTGTCTCCGTGAAGTTTTGAAAAACTGCAACCACACTTGAAATCGCTTTATCGGCATCGGCGTGACTCGCTGTGACTTCAACAAAACTGCAGCGCCGACGTAGTTTACTCCGTCTGCACCTTTGCACGCGCGTGTGTCAGACCTCTGCTCTCTGTCAACATGCAGAGAGGACAGATAAGCTTGCGCTTACTGTCAGGTACCGAAATTTGGCACCGTTTGACTCTACATGAACCAATACTCGGTAGTACTGACGTGATTCGGTCGGTACCGGTAAAAGTACCGGGTTCGGTACCCAACCCTATTTGCCTCTTTATACAGCAGATAAATCTGGCGTCATTAAAGCCTCTTAGAAAGAACTACTGTTGAAATAACCATTCACCACTAACAGCTCATTATTAATACGACCCACACACATTAATATCGGCTAATCTTAAATTTCATTGCTAATGGGGCATTGCCTGAGCTGATGTCACGTTGCATTACCTAATGACACACAGTATACTGCACTGAGACGGAGCCTGCGGTGCTGCTCCGGCCAGCTTGACTTGGGTGGCTGTTTATGTTGAGGCAGTGCATTCCCCGTTCGCCAGGCAACCGAACGGTTTACGAGCAGTTACTCACACAAAAGCGCGGGGCGGGCTGATTGCTCAGCTAATTGATCTCCACCAGAGATCACAGAGCTGTGCTCGTAAAAAGAAAGGGGAACGCCTCCCATGACATCACCGCATGGTGCATGGCGAAACGAGCCGTGCAAGTCAGGGGAGAGACTTATTCCCACACTGAGGGAAGCAGACTGCAGAGAGAGGAGAGACAAAGGGTCCCATGGAAATCACACATTCACACTTAAACACCAACACACACACACACACACACACACACACACACACACACACACACACACACACACACACACACACACACACACACACACACACACACACACACACACACACACACACACACACACACATACACAGACGTCCACCTATTAATCAACAGCTACAAATGGGCAGAATATTCAGCTTCTAATCTAGAGCGGCTGGTGGCATTAAAGCAACCTTTTTAGGCCTCAAAGCAATACAATAACATACACATGAGCTGCAAAAGCCTTGGAAACCTTTGTAATGCCATATTATCTACAGTATAGTGCTGGCTTTACAATCTTATAGACTAGTTTCCAACCAAAATGTTGACTGTTCTTACTGTAATATGCACAGGGGAATTCCTGGGCGGTCAAGCTTATCTATAGAAGTTTGCATGGAGCTGATAGGTATTTAGGCTACATCCACACTAATACATTTTTTGTTTAATAGCAAACCTCTTTTTCTAGGTTTATGCCTCGCGTCCACTAGTCCAGAGTCCTAAAATGGAGACATTTGGAAACACTGATTACCCGTTTAGGAGCATTTTACTAATTTAATAATAAAAAATAAGGTTGGGTTTAGGAAAAGAACATTGGGAAAGGCTTTAGTAACACACAAAAAACGACAAAAAAAATGACAAAAACACGACGGTGACCAACATCACACGCTTAGGAAAACAATAAATGGTTGAGTTTAGGAAAGAAACATTGGGGAAGGCTTTATTAAAAAAAAAAAAAAAAAAAAAGGGTTGATAAACGCCACACACAGGACGCGATCCCGGCTCTCCTGGGTGAAAGTCCTGTGTTTTACCCATCCGTGTTGATTAACACGCCAAAAAGCGATTATGCGTCTTGATAACACACTAAAATGGCATACGAATTGGCGTGTCATACATACGCCACTAAAATCAGTCTGGACATATAGCTAAAACAGCAATATGATCATTTAGTACCTGCACTCTGGCTAAAACTGTACAAACCTAGTGCCCAGCAGACTTTTACACAGATATAGAAACGTGCTCAGACCTGGGTGAAGTAGGAGAGCGAGATGGCTTTAGATAGTCTTTCATCTCGGAGGATAACTCAATTCATTAGCTCAGCATTTACCTTTTCATCTCTTATCTGGTCTCGGGGCACAAAGTGCACTCTTGTGTGGTTTGGCAGCTCCTCAGAGGTGAAAGGTGAGCTGAGTGATGGTTCATTATGTTTCTCTGTGCAGCTGTTATGGTAGCAGAGCAGACACAACTCCCCATAGGGAACAGAGGTGTTGCTGCCAAATTGGCCTTGATGGCATCATTAGATTGATAGCATCTGTCCTTATACAACCAGGCAGATGCAGCTAAACTGCTCTGTTGGCCTTTGCCCTTGGTATCAGTTCTGAAGTGGACCAGTAATAGCTCTTGCCAGAAACAAATCAATGTCATGTCACCTAGAGGCTTCTGAAAGGATGTTTTGAAGTTTGTGTTTACTGCTCATTGCATCTGGTCTGGCCACAAAAGAAATGCAAAATGGTCCAGGTTGGCAAAGTTGCATCACCATGATGCTTGCTTAGGCAAGGTAATGCAGCTATATTTATAGAGCACATTTTAGGAACAGGGCAATTCAAAGTGCTTTACATAAAGCATTAAAGAGCAGTCAAAAACAATTAAAAACATGAGTTACAGATTGCCGGACTAATTTCCGGAATCAAGCCAGAGTTGTGATTATCAATGTGCCAGAAGACATGCCCGTGGGTTAACACTGGCCATAAACTAGCCAGAGTGATGCTAACGGGAGCAGATTCTCAGCTCAAATGTTGTGGGCAGGGTGAAGTACGGCTGGCATCCAGGCTAACGAAAGCCCCCAAAGCTCTGGCATCCGCCCCGTTCAGCACTGAGGCAGGTACAGCAAAGTGAACCAAGTATTCTCATTTGTCAAACATCCTCCCGCCTCTAGTATGTGTCTCATTAAAACCACGTCACACATACTAACTCCTCATGCTCCAGCTCCATTGTTTGCCTTAGCTATGCTAACTGAATCATAGAAGGTGGTCTTTAAATCATTCTCCTATTGGCTCACAAGTTTTGATGCTTTATTTGTTTCTGTGACACCAAGGTGACGGGGGTTGCTGGTCATTGCGTAAACCCTGCTCCGTACTGTGCGAGATAGAAATCTCCATGTAGCGGCTCCCAATTGTCATTCTTTTACTGTTTACATTTTTGAACCTCGGGTGAAATCATCAAAAGCAGTCCGGAAACTTGTAAAAGGATTAATCATCTGGCGGGGCTGTGGCAGAAGTCCTTTGTTGTTGCACTCGCCCTCATCACAATCCCAGCTGCCGCAGTGATGTGTGATCGAAATGTTGATTGTGGGAAAACGTGCGTCTGGTGGAAGTCGCAGCCGAGGGTGACGGATCGTAGCTTTTTATGTCTGTGCGTTACCGAATCAAACGTGCTTCATCAGAGAAAGTCCACGAAACCCTTGTCCGTTTCGAGTTTTGGCTTCAACAAAGATAAGCCTCAGCGCATCCTGTTAGACCCTTGGCAGCAGATTCCATTTTCTGTGACTGATTTATTGAACCTTTACAGCAGAAATCAATTTACTTCCATCAGATTTACTTCCAGCCTTCCAGTATTATAATGATATATTTGTGCCATCTGTTTTTATGGAATATGATGTGACCTGTAACATCTCAGTGATGTCTTTATAATCCTACAGAGGAACTACTTCCAGAGAATGAAACCTAGTCACTGACTTAATCATTGCCTGGTAGGGATGTAACGATACACTCAACTTAAATACGGAAAAATAAAGAAATGCGTACTCACTTCATGGATATTAATGAACTCTTTTGACTCTTCTGCAACATCCCCCACATATACAATACAGGTGTTATGCAAGCATTGCGTAATCTTCATATGCTTTGCAGTAAGTCCTTAGAATCAAGTACTTTTGATGTAAATTCAACAGTGTGTGTGTGTGTGTATGTGTGTGTATGTGTGTGTGTGTGTGTGTGTGTGTGTGTGTGTGTGTGTGTGAGCTCAGTGAATGTAGTAGCACACTAAACAGCTTAACAGTCATGCATCCACCTTAAACAAAACACGTGAAACTGTCTCATAGAGACATTCAGAACACTACAGTTTCTGTAATGGTGCGTTTCTCTGAAATATCCAACCACTAAACCAACTTCCGTCGTACAAATATGTTTCTGATAATCTGTTAAGGGCCAAGTGTTGTCTTTTCCTCCGATCGCAGGCTGTGATGGACCCTGTTTGATCTGGCACACGTCGCCAGCTCACGGTATGAGCGACTGCCCGGGATTATACACAGTGAGAGAGTAATTGGTCCTGAATAAACAACAATTGTGCTGGAATTCCATCTCTCTCCGTGTCTGAAGGAGCGGTGCATTCTTCAGTCGGCACGGTTAAACATCTGACACCTGTTGACAGGGTTGGTAAATATCTGCAGTCCTTCAAACCGTCCGTAACCAGATTTCATCAGCGATCATCACGGACCGACGTTTGATTGTTTCTGAAGTGAGCTCTTCTCTGTAGACGGAGCGAAAAACCGCCTCCACCAAGCTGTGGGATGCGTAATTTCCATCCAGTATGCACACCCACCACGAGCGCTTCCTTCACTAAGCCTGATAGATGGCACTTGAACATAAATAGATTGGAATAGCATAGCTCTAAGTAGGCCCTTGAAACCAAATGAAGCAGACCCAGAAAAGACACCTTGGTACTCTGGATGTCCAGTGCAAAAATCACAGTAAGCTACTGATTTGCAGTTACAATGCCTTTTATAAATTCAATTTATATTCAGAATTTTGATTTTGTTTTTCACTTGAATAGTGAAATTATGGGCAATAAGATTCTATTATAATATGTGTTTACTAACTCAACTTGCAACATGACATCATGACTTTGTGTAAACGTACACGCCACTTTCCTAAAGCCAAGTGGCGTGTTTTGAGCATTTTGAGCTATCCGTGTGTATGTCTACGCTGTACATAGCGGACGGCAGTCTGCAACGTCACAGCGTAAACATAGATGCCACTTTCACACGTGGCGTGTTATCGCGATGCTACGTATCACGAGGCTACGGTTGGGTTTAGGAAACGTCACACGTGGTTTGGGTTTAGGAAAAGAAGAACCAGTTGGGTTTAGGAAAAGAACAAACGTCAAAAGGAAAGGTCACACGCGGGACACAATCCCTGCTCTATGGGTGAAAGTCCTGTGTTTTACCCATCCTCCACCACGACCAACCTCCCTACGCGGATTTTTGCCCTTTCATACTTGCGTCAATTGACACGCAATCGCAAGGTAATGTAAGTCAATGGGGGCCAAACGGATTGATAAACACGCTTAAAATCGAGTATGCGTCTTGATAACACGCCAGTAATGGCATACGAATTGGCGTGTCATACATACGCCACTTCATGAGAGCAGCCTGCAATTTGGATCATTTATTGATACTGTTCTAGTATTTAAGAAACACACTAAAAAGACAAACGCTTTCACAAGCTGGGTTGTGTTACATTAGACGGCAATACAGAGAAACAAAGGATTTATTTGTATGTAAATGTCACACATTAAAAGGTAATACTATTTAGGTTTTTTTAAAGTTAAAGCCACACAAAACGCTGCGCATAAAAAGACATACACTTAAAGTAAGAGCTAAACAATTGAATACTTCGCTAAGTGATGGATATATGGTTGAAATGGTGGATGTATTAAGGAGATCTGGATACCGTATTCAAAGATGGCGCCGTATCCATTCCTATAAAAAGTTGCTCGATTTAATCATATTGGTCTTGCATACTTTCCTACTTTCATTGGACTGAATGGATCCAATTATGATAATAAAAGTAATTTCAGAGGGTTTGTGGCACTCAGAAAAATGTCTTCCCTGTTTTACAGACGCTCATTTTTATGATTGTGTAGCCTACAGGAAAAATGCTTTGTGGACTAGTGTGCATCACGTGATGTTGCAATATTTTGTGCAAGTTAGAATCTATGGCCCTGGCCTTGGCTCTGAAATATCCCTAGCATATATACCGGTAAGCTATGTATTGATAAATCCATGGCGCTGTCTGTGGTGCTGAAGTAGCAGACGGATTTGAATTTGCTTTGAATTGGGGGGGGGTATTAAAACATACAGAACCAAGACCTAGCTAGTCATTAGGTTCGTCCGTCCCCTGTGTTAAAAATTAACAAATCGCCTCCTGGGTGCATGGGTTCATCTGACAGGACCGTGGGAGTACGCTTGAAAACCTAAAAAAAGGCTCTTCACTTAGTGATTTCACATACTTTTTACTTACAGCCCAAACTGTTGAGGAACAAAACCACAAAGGTTTACCTGCGCCCTGACTTTTCAATAGTTCCTAATTCAGTTATCTGGCAAACGTGTGACAGATGTTGCGAGGGGCATTTGGAGCCTGTTGCTCTAAACCCGGCTTATCAGCGCTCAAGCTGTTGTCGCTGCTGGACGACAACTACAGTGACTGTGTGGGCAGAGCGGGGATGTGTGGGAGAGATAGCACAGCGCTTATTAAAGGGCCTGGAGACAGCTGTGGAGATAGCGCTTATTAATCTCATGACGCTTTCACACACAAGTACTTTTTTTTACCTTTTGAGAAAGTCTCCAAAGAAACAGATTCAGATTGAAATATTTGCCAAAGACTCACAGACTTCTATTTCTATTTGCTTGCGCTCGAATGAAACACAAGAAAAAGATAAATTATGATGTGTAGCCCGCTTAGTTTTTTTTTTCTCTGACTGTAAAAAAAAAAAGAAGTAATTGTGTTCTTTGATAAACACAATAAACACATCTGTCTCTTAATATTAGAGTAAGATGAAAGTACAGTACCAGCATCTCTTTCTTCAGCACGGACAACTAAGAGCATTCCATTTCCTATTCATGAAAAAAGCCCCATTGTATTTTCCCTAACACTTCCCTTAAGTGGAGATAACATCTGGGATAAGAAAGCGGGAAAGAGTAAGAGGGAAAGGGAAGGGGAGGAGGGTGGGTGTGTGTATATGTGGGTGTGTGTGTGTGTGTGTGTGTGTGTGAGTTCTTCAAAGCTTGGTGTAGTGTGTGTTGGATCGGCCCTGGGGAGGGTAATGTGGGAGATAAGCCTATGACAGCTGCCAAACACGTGTGTGTGTGTGTGTGTGTGTGTGTGTGTGTGTGTGCGTGTGCGTGCGTGCGTGCGCACGACGCCACCCCCATTAAAAAGGAGTGTTTCTGAATCCCAACCACCTGCCAACTCTGGTCCCTTTTGGCAGGTGTGAGTTGGTTTGTACGTGATTCAGACCACTGATGAACGTGGAGCATATGTGACAGTCTTATCGCCAGCATCTCTATGTAATAACATTAAGACGGCCGCATCGATGGAGAGATTACCGAAATGTGAGGGCTGCTCATATGATTGGTCCGTGCCTGATTCAGCCTAAAAAAAAGTGACCTAAAAGGTAAAATATTACTAACACGAGGATGACAGAAATGTTATTTCATCATTCTCACTTTCGTTATCATTTTTATTTTCTAATGGATATTTTATTTCAACCCCAACTTTTATCACAGCAGATTGTCAACAGGCTCTGTGTCACTGCAGTGTGGGTATCAGCTCAAGAACTGCTACCAGATTTAGTCAGTTAGCTGCGCCTGTTAGCTAGAGCAACAATTGAGTCATTAAGTAAGTCAAGTAATTCTGAATTAACCAACATAAGGCTGCTACTGTAAATATACACAGTACACAAAAACCAACCTCTTTAATTATTTAGCTTATCAAGGCGGCACATGCAGGTTTCATGTGAGCTTTTTTTATTACTTTGCATCAAAGTGAAGAGACAGTAATAACGGCAGCAGCTAACGTTAGCTGGTTTATTTGTTAGTTACCTCTGCAGCCTTTTTGGTTGTAAAGATGTTTCTAAAAGAAACTGTGAAGAACAAAATGACCACGTGTCTTTTCTCTGTGGTTGCTCTAGCCAACAGGCGCTAGCTAGCTAACACCGCTAGCACTTTCGCTTCACTTTTATGCTGAATAATAAGAACAACCTAGCATAGTTAGTTAGTCGGCTAGGTGGGTAAGTTAAATAAAGAGAGAGGTGTAGTTACTGTGTCTGTGTAGCCTGTTGTGTTCAATTTCAGCAGTTTGTAGTTCATTCATAATTACTTTGACATTGTTGTTACTCTAGCTAACGGGAGCTAACTGGCTAAACTTGGTAGCTTGGTTGATGCTTCAACTAGCAAGCTTAGCTTGGTTGATGAGCTTGCTAGTTGAAGAGAGGAATGCGGCCATGTAAATGGCTGAGAGGTGAGAGGACTGGTGACAACATCACTGTCACAAAAAGTGACAGTAGAAAATGACATAAAAATGAACTCCAATAAAACTCTCATTTTAAAATAGAAACGTTGGAATAATATAGTAATGACATTAGCTTTAGTATTTCTTTTTCATTTTTTTCAAAAGTTGTTGGTTCAGTAATATATTTTGCACAATTCATTTATTAATGTAGGTTCCATAAGAGAGGTCTGAAATTGTGTGTGCATCAGTGCGTAAGGAATATGAACTTTGGGGTCAATATTAACGAGTGAAAATAGCAAAGACAATAAATCCGCACTCTTTCAGATGTGTGGGAGAGCGGAAGAAAGTTTTCCTGCCTGAAATCACCAGAGTTCAGAGGTTAAATTCACAAGCAGGTGGCCAAGCGAACGAGAGCCTGAACCAGGACGTTTCTTTTAGAGGCTCCATTATTCTCAAGCCAGACCAAAGCAGGCCAAGCCACTCCATCTGTTTCAATAACCTGTTGTCTAAAAATTACAAACTCAAACCAGGAGATTGAGACTTTGTGATGTCTTTCAATTGCTTTTTCTCAGGAGCTGCGTTTGGCTGCGCACCACAATTTCAAGTTGGAATTGGTCATTGTGTGTTGAGTTCATCACTGTCAGATAACAAGCATATACAGTGCCTTGCGAAAGTATTCGGCCCTCTTGAACGTTTTGACCTTTTGCCACATTTCAGGCCTCAAACATAAAGATATAAAACTGTAATTTTTTGTGAAGAATCAACAACAAGTGGGACACAATCATGAAGTGGAACGAAATTTATTGGATATTTCAAACCTTTTAAACAAATAAAAAACTGAAATATTGGGCGTGCAAAATTATTCAGCCCCCTTAAGTTAATACTTTGTAGCGCCACCTTTTGCTGCGATTACAGCTGTAAGTCGCTTGGGGTATGTCTCTATCAGTTTTGCACATCGAGAGACTGACATTTTTGCCCATTCCTCCTTGCAAAACAGCTCGAGCTCAGTGAGGTTGGATGGAGAGCGTTTGTGAACAGCAGTTTTCAGTTCTTTCCACAGATTCTCGATTGGATTCAGGTCTGGACTTTGACTTGGCCATTCTAACACCTGGATAGGTTTATTTGTGAACCATTCCATTGTAGATTTTGCTTTATGTTTTGGATCATTGTCTTGTTGGAAGACAAATCTCCGTCCCAGTCTCAGGTCTTTTGCAGACTCCATCAGGTTTTCTTCCAGAATGGTCCTGTATTTGGCTCCATCCATCTTCCCATCAATTTTAACCATCTTCCCTGTCCCTGCTGAAGAAAAGCAGGCCCAAACCATGATGCTGCCACCACCATGTTTGACAGTGGGGATGGTGTGTTCAGGGTGATGAGCTGTGTTGCTTTTACGCCAAACATAACGTTTTGCATTGTTGCCAAAAAGTTCGATTTTGGTTTCATCTGACCACAGCACCTTCTTCCACATGTTTGGTGTGTCTCCCAGGTGGCTTTTGGCAAACTTTAAACGCACACTTTTATGGATATCTTTAAGAAATGGCTTTCTTCTTGCCACTCTTCCATAAAGGCCAGATTTGTGCAGTATACGACTGATTGTTGTCCTATGGACAGAGTCTCCCACCTCAGCTGTAGATCTCTGCAGTTCATCCAGAGTGATCATGGGCCTCTTGGCTGCATCTCTGATCAGTCTTCTCATTGTATGAGCTGAAAGTTTAGAGGGACGGCGGGTCTTCGTAGATTTGTAGTGGTCTGATACTCCTTCCATTTCAATATTATCGCTTGCACAGTGCTCCTTGGGATGTTTAAAGCTTGGGAAATCTTTTTGTATCCAAATCCAGCTTTAAACTTCTCCACAACAGTATCTCGGACCTGCCTGGTGTGTTCCTTGTTCTTCATGATGCTCTCTGCGCTTTACACGGACCTCTGAGACTATCACAGATCAGGTGCATTTATACGGAGACTTGATTACACACAGGTGGATTCTATTTATCATCATTAGTCATTTAGGTCAACATTGGATCATTCAGAGATCCTCACTGAACTTCTGGAGAGAGTTTGCTGCACTGAAAGTAAAGGGGCTGAATAATTTTGCACGCCCACTTTTTCAGTTTTTTATTTGTTAAAAAAGTTTGAAATAGCCAATGAATTTCGTTCCACTTCATAATTGGGACCCACTTGTTGTTGATTCTTCACAACAAATTACAGTTTTATATCTTTATGTTTGAGGCCTGAAATGTGGCAAAAGGTCGAAACGTTCAAGGGGGCCGAATACTTTCGCAAGGTACTGTATATATACACACACAATATGTCAGCTTTTCAGGAGCTAAGAAAAACAAACGTGTGTTTTGCTGCTTGATGACACTGCATTTGGTTTCATGAGTCTAAGAGTTTGGAGTTTCTCAACTGACAGGGGACTATGTTACTATGCAACTGGAGTGAAAAAAATGAAAATCAGCAAAACTGGAGCTACGTTGTTTCAAAATACTGCCACATGGGATTGTTTAAATTTGAGTACTGAACATATTACTTCATTTAAAAGCATTATGACTAGCTGATCTGCAAAATGTCATGGTAGAGTTTCTCAGCGTCTCTCTCTCTCTCTCTCTCTCTCTCTCTTTCTCTCTGTCTACCCAGCATGCCACTGTAACCTGCATGCCCGCCGCTGTCGTTTCAACATGGAGCTGTACAAGCTGTCAGGCCGGAGAAGTGGCGGCGTCTGTCTCAACTGTCGACACAACACGGCGGGACGCCATTGCCATTACTGCAAGGAGGGTTACTACAGGGACATGACCAAGTCCATCTCTCACCGGAGGGCTTGCAAAGGTAACAGGAAATTCAATTCTATTTCATTTATAGTGTCAAATCATAACAGACCTATCTCCGGAGACTTTACAGATAGAGTATGTCTAGACCACACTCTCAAGGACACAAGACTTTCACCCGGGAAACGGGTGTTCGTGTCCTGGAAGTACTACTTAAGGGAAACGGTGTTTTAACCCAAACCACAATCTTTTTTTCTCATCTTAGTCGCTTTGGTGCCTAAACGTAACTGTTGTCGCCGCATGACAGTCACCTCTTGTCATCTAAACTTAACTATAACGACCGCTAAACTTGCCGCTTGTCACGTGGCCGGTTGTCGGTTGCCGTAATTTCTTTTGATATCATACGAATTGTTGTGCATACGTTTTCATACGAACCTGTTGATGAGAATGCGTTGCAGGCAGGGCAATATCAGCAACAGCAGTAAAATGCTGCTTAAACATCAGTGCGTCAGTGTTAACAATCTACTACTCTACTTTTTCTGTAAAACAATACTTTACTTTTGATAAATGAACTACATCTTCAATACAAAGCTATTTAGGGTCCTCTGAGACAAACATAACAAACAGAACAGAGGTGGGAGCTGATCGACTGAACAGAGCAGTGGAAACAACCCGCTAATCGCCCCCCTCCCCTATTCATACTTGCAACACATTGCATAGGCTCAAAAAAACAACACACACAGGTGTGAGCACATACGTCAGGCTTGAGACCAAGCGGCCGGGGATTAACGTGTGGGGAGACAAAAGCTGGGCTCCTTCTGTCTCGCAGCACCTCAGGGAGTAAAGGCAGGCTCCGAGGCCCTGAGCAAACAAACTGCTGTCACTCAGTTACTCAGCCTATACACTCACCGGCAAAATATCCCATAAATGCACAAAATACGTGTGCATATGCCTGTCTCTGACTATGTAGTCTTGCATTCCCGGAACTATCTCCACAGCGCTGTGGAGTAAGGACTGACTGCACCACAGATACATTCTGGGTTAGGAGATAAAAACGCTCTGGGTTGTTTGCATTTCTTTAAACTAGGGGTCGGCCGATAAGACCGGCCAATACCGATATGCACTTACAGTAAAAACGAAAATCCTTTAGTCAAAACATTTTGAAAGATTGTTTAAATGCTTTAAACAATTATTTAATAAAACTGAAACTTTAAACATAATGCACAGTCAAAAAAATAAAAAAATGTAAATTAAAATAGCTTCCTAAAGTTTAAACATGCTAACAGTTGGGGCGACCTGTAGCTCACCCAGTAAGAGCGTGCGCCCCATGTAGGCTGAGTCCTACAGGGGCCTGAGTTTGAATCCGACCTGCTGCCCTTTGTTGCGTGTCATCCCCTCTCTCTCTCCCCCTTTCCTGTCTATCCACTGTCAATTAAAAGGAAAAGCCCCAAAAAGTAATCTTTGAAAAAATAAATAAACATGCTAACAGTTTGTTTGCAGACTGCTTACAGAGCTGTAGCGGAGCCAAACTAGTGCACTTTTTAATTAATTAACTTTATCAGTTATCGTAAATTAAAACACCGATACACATAATCTGCTAATTGCCAAATATCGGCCCCAGTAATCGGCCAGGCCGATAATTGGTTGACCACTACTTTAAACCAATCACAATCGTCTTGGAGGCGTTAAGCTCCGCAGCGGCGGTGGCTCTTTTTGACAGTGGAACATTTGCACCCCGCAAAAGAAAACGCCACATACAATACTGTTGACACAATCCAGTAACGTGAACTATTTAAATTAGCTGGATACATTGGCTCTTACCAGTGTATCTCTGTGTGGACTTCGTCCACAGCAATCCCACCAATCTGTCCCAAAACCTCCCAGTTAGAGAGGAAACGCCCTCAACATATTCTTTGTAAATCTTTACAATCACTCCCCGAGAGAACCAAGCAGACCTGCCTTGTTGCACGACACACAGAGAGCCAAAGGTGATGGGCAAAGCCTGACATCTGGCTTTATCCTGGAAATGTCCTTCCATTGATCCAGACTACTGACTATGTGACAGCATGTTTGCCTACAAACATTGAGGTTTATGTGAGATGCTGTTTTTGGACGGAAAGTCTGTTTAAAGTCTGTGGGGAAAAAAACTTTTTAAAAGTTACTAACTTCTTGGCAGTGGCTGCTTTTAAACAATATCGAATCCCATTGTACATTTACATCACAATTGTGTGCGTTAAACAGATGCACATATATTGCTCTCTTGAGCAACATGCACCGCTGAGCTATGATTGGCTGGTGACGGGGCCTCAGGATGCTTATCCTCCGGTGGCCCCATCCTTGGTATACCACTGGCTATTTAAACACAGGAACAGCAACGTGATATTTCCTACCGCGTGCTGCAACAGTCCGCCCCTCTTAATTTACTCTGACTCATTCAGCTTGCATCAAATGAAGGAAAAGGCACGAGCAACTGGGCCTACAAAAAGCGTTTTCAGAGTTGGGTATTTAATATCAGGGATGGCGCTCAAACAGAGCACCGGGGTCAATTTACCGCATGTGAACACAAGTTTGATAGATCGTTTGTACTTAGCAAAAAAATGACAAATGGTTCTTTGCAGCGTTGTTTCACTCAGCCAGGCTAAACATTTTCACAAGCTATATTTGAGGAGTAGTTAGTCAGGGGGATGGAGCTGGGAGCAGGTCAGCGTAACGGAGTTTCTCACTTTGCCTAATGTTGTAGAAACATCCATAGATCTTTGTAAAGTCTTTCCAAACAGCTGGATTAGTAACCTGAACACTCCAAGCCCCTCTCCCCATCTCTTCATATACCCAGCTCGGTGCTCTGGGATCAAACCTAAACAGCCTGATTGCTGCCTTTCTCCTCAGGTGACAAAAACAGGGCAATGTGACATTGGTTAGAAACCACTATATTTATTGTTCAAATCAGCCAACCATCCCACTCTGCTGTTGTTGGACAGGAAATACAGCGCTGCGCCAACACAGCCAGGAGGAAGTCTGCTTTCATTCTCCATTCCTTAACCCCCTCTCTCTCGCCAATACTCAAAACGTCTCAAAACGATTTGCTTAATAGTTGAAGGTTTAGTGCACTATACAGCGCCTACATCTCCAGTGGCAGCATGGAATGCCTCATGCTTTATTTCCCAGATTAACAACTTCACCCCTCATCAAGCGCAGTGTAAACACTGCTTTTTTTTCCCCCCATCCCCTTGTACGTTAGGCAGTCTAAGCCTTTAACTAGGAGTCCACAGAGATGAAGCTGGTACATGGTTCACTGCACCGCACTCCTCCGAACCCTCTCAGCAACCATTCAGCTCCTGCGAAGGCAGTGAGGTTGTGGATTTACATTAGGGGACTTTTGAGATTCTACCTGTCATTACAAAACAAATGACAAAGTAGTGTTCTGATATTTTATTGCATTTTAAACATTATTCAGTCTTTCACATTTAATGTAGAGTCAATCAAACAATGTCTCTTAAAGGAGTAGTTTGACACGTTTTAGCAGCCAAAAGAAAACCCTGTTGGTAGAAACAGACTTACTTAAAATCTCCCCATGATGTAATTTTTATTGTAAGCTGTGTTAGGTCAGTGATTCCCAACCAGGGGTACCCCAGAGGGTACTTGTACAGTTGCCGGGGTTACGTGCAAAGATTGTAGAGTAGCTCAACTAATTTGAAAAAAAAAGAGAAGAAATTATGTTTTGCTTAATTCAATTCTGCTTATTAAAAATATATAATATATAAAAAAAGGGATTGTGTTGCTGTGCTGTGTGTTGTTCATTCATTCACCATCCGAACATTCATTAACAAAAGAAAATAATGGGACAAAAAGAAATCAAGGGACATTTAGAATAGATAAAAATGTGCGATTAATTGCGAGTTAACTATGACATTAATGCGATTAATCGCGATTAAATATTTTAATTGTTTGACAGCACTATATATATATATATATATATATATAAGCTTTTAAAAATACAAATAAACAAGAAAGAAAGCCAATAAAAGCACAGCACAAAAGCAAAAAGATTAGCAACAAAACAAAGCACAAAGCCGAACAGGTTACAAGATAAAACAACAACAGAGCTTAGAGTACAACGATAAGACAAGACCCAACTGGTGAGGGCAATATTAAAAGAATAGCCACATATTAACAAGTCAGAGTATGTGAAAGTATGCGACAACTAGTTAGCAAGCAGGCACAGAAGTTTAAACAAGGCAGCTACAAGTAATGACTAAACAGTTCAAATGGTAAACTAAAAGTAACGTTAATGGATAAATGGTCAAATGATCAAGCTCCCAGTAGTAGCAGCCTGGTAGGCTACTAGTAGTATGATTGCTGACCAAACCAACCCTTAATATTGATAGTTTCGGGGTGCCCTGATAGCTCAGTTGGTAGAGCAGGCACCCATATGTAGAGGATTACTCCTCGACGCTGCAGCCCTTTGTTGCAGGTCGTTTCTCTCCCCTTTTATGTCTTCAACTGTCCTGTCAAATAAAGGCCTAAAATGCCTTAAAAATAATCTTAAAAAAAAAAAAAAAATACTGACAGTTTTGTATGCAATTGTATGAAAAGCTTAACAATATCCACTTTTATATAACAGACTTTTCTTTATATAAAAGTGGATATTGTTGTGGCCAGGTTGGCTCGGTTGGTGGAGCAGGTGCACGTATGTAGGGGTTTGCTCCTTGACGCAGCGGCCGCGGGTTCAACTCTGACCTGCGGCCCTTTGCTGCATGTCATTCCCTCTCTCTTTCTTTTCATTTGGAACATAGTTTTGAATCGATGAAGGGGTACGTAAATTAATCTGACAGGGCATTGGGGTACCCCAGACCGAAAAGGTTGGGATCTACTATGGGTGGGAATCACCAGAGGCCTCACGATACGATATCATCACGATACTTGTGTCACGATACGATATTATTGTGATTTTTAAACATATATATGAACAATATTCTGCAACATATTGCAATGTATTACCTTTTTTCCAACTTCAAATGATGTCCCCCAAAAGGAAACTTTGTCAACATCTGTTTCATCTAAAAAGATACATTTCTCTGTCTGTTCATCTCACTTAAGTTTTATTGCTGCAAAATGGGAGTGTCAAGCAGACAAACTAACCAACACATATATAATAAAAGATCCATACTTGGCATCTGTGCATCGACACAGTATATTGCCACGGAAAATATCGTGATACTATACTATATTTTCCCCCCACCCCTAGGAACTACATTGTTATGTGATGATTATTTTATTGCATTTGTATTTTTCATTTAACGAACTGGATCCCTGAAGATTTCACCATTTTGCTTTCAACAAATACACTCGGAAGACACTTTTACGATCCATGTCAAGTAGAAGAAAAACAAAGAAGTTTAGACCTTTTTAAAAAACAGATTTAATAAGCATCTCGTTATGTTCATGAAGCTCCATAAATTCCAACTAAAAGCAACTCCAACCTCTACTGGACCACTTCAAGCACATTTCAAATAACTCTGCTGGTACATATAACACATGCAGGCTAATAGGGAGGCTGGGCTTCCACTTCAAACACTGGCTTTATGGTAAACGCTTGGCAGAGCGCATACACACACACACACACACATACACACAGAACAAATTTCTCACATTTAAACGTGCCATCCTCCCAACTAACAGCTTAAACAGACTTTGAAGTGCGTTCCACTCATCCATTAATGGGAAACATTATTCAGGCAGTATTTGCAAGGAACTCTTTGCCAAAAAGCTTTACATTGGAAACTCAATCTGAAGAGCACACAGTCTGTCTGATCACAACGGTGCCGAGGACACAAAGCCGGCTCTCAAGAAGCTCAAAGACACATGCGCCCGTTTGCAGACGCACAACACGTGCATTTTGCGTTACACGCAGTAGGCCGACGCAGTGCGGTGAGGGTGAAATACTATAATTAATCAAGTTATTTACTCTCCTGCGTGCCTTCCAGAGCCGACCTAATGAAAATCCCATCGTCATTATGGGTGGAGGAAAGCGGTGTAATTTGATTGAGGTTTTCTGCTGGTGCAGGGCCCAGTTCCCCATCTGTGGTGGTCTGGAAGGAAAAACACAGCGTGCTCTAATGTGAATGATTTCTCACTAGGTTTTCGTGTCAGATGACTTTTTATTGTATGGGTTATGTAGAGTCAGCAGAGGGCAGGGCGGAGACACACCGTAGCCATTTGAAAGCTGATATTTGTTTTGTAAGGGCACTGGTTTTGAAACCACTCATGTTTTTGTTGTTTTGGGTACAATCAAGCTTGATGTTCTTGTGCTTTTTTTTTTGTAGCGTGTGATTGCCATCCAGTTGGAGCAGCAGGGAAGACGTGTAACCAGACAACAGGCCAATGCCCCTGCAAGGATGGAGTGACGGGAATCACCTGTAACCGCTGTGCCAAGGGCTACCAGCAGAGCCGCTCTCCCATCGCCCCCTGCATCAGTAAGGCCCACTTGTACCACCGTTAACACACAATGATCGGATCCAGAGAATGAATCCAAGTTGACTGAGCAAGCAACAACCTCTTTATAACGCAGAGCCTCTGGTTCAACTTTCTAATGAAGGATACAAAGCTTCGATACCAAAACCCCATCAGCGATATCAAACCCTCAGAGAACCGCAGGACAGGACCTGAAAAGGACAGGACACGTTTGTAATTCATAAATTCATGGCTCACACGATAAGATATTTTGGGTAGATATTTAGCTGTTCAAACCAGAGCCTGGATAAACAGACCATTAGAGCTTGCCTAACATGGCCTTGTGTGCCTTCAACACCATTAACGGTCCGTCTCACAATAAAGCGCCAGAATGAGTCCAAGGGAATGATGGCTGATATGTTTATTGGCTGTATCTGCTGCCTGCAGACTCCAGGCCCTCGGCAATAAGCGCCAGCGCCTCGCAGAAACGGAGATGGGTCGCTGGTAGCTGCTTTCGCCAGGAGCATCAGGTTGCTGGCTGGCGTGGTCAGATAAGATAACAGTGATGTCTGGGAGGAGATGTACACACTAACAATTGTCCACTATGTTGCTGGGGTTGACATTTCTGATAAAGTTGTGTGTGGGGAAAATTGGACCTGGCCTCTGTGGACTTGTTTGGCCAGAATCCACAACGATAATTTAAACTGCTGGTATAAGATTTCTTTAATTTTGTTGGAAAAGTAACAAATGCGGTGTAAACGTTGGAGGAAATAGGGGTTCTGGAAGAATATATTCGGTTTCTCGTATATGTTTGAGATAATGTCTTTTGGTTTTAATAGCACAATATAAACTTTTTGTGATATCTAACTCTCTGCCAGCTCCGACTTTAACAAGACCCGCGGCCTTGGCTCTCTGTACCTTCAACATACCGCAATCAGGAGGGAGTGGAACATAATAGGAAACTCGCAGTCTTGTTACACACTTTCCGGCACATCTGTGTGTCAAAATCAGCTGCCATTAACGAGACATCTAATTAAATCCATCCCCAAGTGTAATTCATATACGCTCTGAGGTTTTTCACATGGCGTGAAATTCTGCTCTTCGGGGAATAATCACAGGAAATTGAGCTACGTGTGTTTCCCTATCAGATAAGTTGTATTCTGCTTATGCAATTCTGCAATATGATCACAACATAAAGTCTATCCATCTCTTTGTCGCAGAGATCCCAGTTGCATCTCCGACAGCAACGTACACCAGCTACGAGGAGCCGTCAGGTGAGTAACGGCACATATTCTGCTCATTCAACAACAATAAAACAAAACCTCTTATGGATTATAGCCCTATTTTTATGATATGTTCTGTTTTCAAGCACTGGCACAATTTAGTCCTATTGCTCCTTCAATGTACTTTTTGTTATTTTATTACCATGTCCTTTTTAATCACTGTGCAACTAAACTAAAATAACTGCTCCTTCACACATGTAACTATGTGCACATTTCTACACATGCATGTTTTTCCATCCATTCATAGCGCCAGTCCCCGACTAAACGCGCGTCAGTGAGGTCTGAGTGCCGCTGATGTGAACTCCAGATATTTTGCCAGTGCTCCCTGCGGCCTCGTTGCCTGTATTCCCAGCCGGCTCAGCAGGCTCGCCCCCCCGCCCCCCTCCCCCGGGTCTCAGCCCTAATCTGATTACATGCTTCATTTGCACCAGTTTGTATTTCAATCAAGGCTGGCTGCGCCGACAGTGACGCCCTGCCCGACCCTTTTGTCCGTGTGCTCTGACGAGGGTGTCCGTGTTGGACTGCTGACATTAGACGATACGCAACAAAAATATTTACCTGCAGCTTTACGCTGACCCAAACTACTTCTCAAGCCATCCCACTGTCACAGGCAAAATTACAATAGAATAGATGAGATGTTTATTTCCATTTGCACAGGTACAGGGACATACATTGTAATTCTTGTGCATTGCTCTTGGAGTCAGTTCTACAAAAAATTATTAGAAATTCAATAAAAAAAATACAATGAAATATAAAGCTATAAAAATATAAAAGATAATAATAACAATAATATATATATGTGCATACATATATATATATATATATATATATATATATATATATAAATACGAAGTAGAAGAACAACATCAAGAGAAAACAGCTGTGTAACATAAAGTTATGATTGCAACAGTGCAACAGAAACATACAGAGTATAAAAAATATATCTGAATGAAATTATGAGTCTTGCTAGAGTTGGGGCAGGCTCCCGACGCTGCGACAAAATCAAACGAGTTTGGTTTCATTGTAATTTTGAAGTTTTGGCAGCAAAATCTTCTAGTCTGTGACTGAAAACTCAGTGACGTGACAGATTGTCTTTAGATGTACGATGGCGTCGGACTTTTCAGCGTCTTTTCAGAGTCTGTTAGCGTATGGTTGGCTTCAGTGTCATTTCTGTGTCTGTCCTTTAACGGCTGATTATGATGGCTATTCATGAATGTAACTGACTGGCCAGCAGGCTGTTAATCTCAGCTGTTTAGGTATTTTTTTTTAAATGACAGCGTATCAGTTAGTCTTTATTGCAACGATACAGGTCGAATAGGCTGAGTCACCTCTGATCATCAATCAGTGTCGGACGAGAGTGGCGCCACTGACTTCATCCAGCTTTGTTGTGAGTCCCACTTCCTACTGTAGTGCCTGGCGAGGCTGTGTGGAGTTTGGATTCCTGTCAGAAAACTCCACACAAACACCACCCTCCAAATTAGTAGCGGTGTGGTCCCCGGGGGGACCCCGCAGAATGAACGTGGCACTGCCGCAGCGACACACAAAGGGGGCGTTTGTCCCCACAGCGGGAGATTGGACCTTAATGAGAGCGGTGGGTGTAATGGCCCAGTGCAGCGATTGCGCTTAGGGGCTAATGGGCAACGTCAGCTATCAAAGGGAGGTATGATAAAGGCCCCCAGGGGCCAGCGGGAGATAAAGAGCCCCCCCCCGCCCTTGGCACTTCATTTACATGGAAATCAGGCATGCTCGATATGGACTCGTCAAATTCATTTACTTTGGGATTTCCTCTTTTCTTATTTCTCCCGCCACCCCAGAAAGCGGCCCGGCATTCCACCAGAAATGCTTTCTCTACATACATGAATTCGATCCTCATCCCACGTCCCAAACTGCTTTTTTTTTTTTGAGAGAGAGAGAGAGAGAGAGAGAGGGAGGAGAGGGGCGTTTTTTTCTTCCTCAATCATTACCCGGGCAACCTCATTCACACAGAGTATAATGGGGAAGAAAGGGGAAGACTGGACAGAGGGCTGGAAGAAATAATGAAGTTTGTCCATATTCAGGCGAGCTGAAAGGTCCCCTCTCTCTCTCAACTGCTTCCCTCCTTTCTCTGCAGGCTGCCCAGCCCAGCTTTCCCACCCCCCAGAAAAGAGCACAAGGCTTATTGCTCCGGAGGCGGAGTGGAAGGGCGGGGGGGGGGGGGGGGATCTGGTTCCAATTTGTGTCAGTCAGTAGAAAGTGGGAGGGAACAAATTATTTCAATTTTTAGTTTGGCCTCTGGTCTCACCTCCAGCTCCCTCGTTAGAAAAGATAGCCGGCGCAGTGACAGAGCGACAGCCTCGGCCGTCGATAGTCCGTCCTATTGTCTGGCGAGGACTCTAACCCCCGCCACACTGAGTGGATGTTAATGCTGGTGCTGGTGTATACTTGCATTTCTCATGAATCCATGTTGTTGATGTCTGTGTGAAATTATTGATAGACACACACAAATTGTGTGTAGGTTATATTGACGTGATTATTTCCTGTAACATGCGGCCACTTTTCAAACCCCTGGAGGGTTTTTAGGCAATTCTCCTTCACATTTCACTTGCAAATTATATATTGTATCTTTGTGATTTTTTTTTTTTTACATGTGTAAATAAAGAAAAGAAACGAAACTAAACGAAGTGACACACAGAGCAAGAGCTGCAAAGATGAATTGATTAGTTGTCAACTACTTTATATGCTTTCCGATATATTTTATTTTTGATAATCCATCGGTTTGAGTAATTTTTTTATGGAAAAAAGTCAAACTTATCTGATTCCAGCTTGTTAAATGTGAATATTGTTCTAGTTTCTTCTCTCCTCTGTGACAGTAAACTGAATATCTTTGAGTTGGGGACACAACAAGACATTTGAGCACGTCATCTTGTGCTTTGGGAAACACTGATCCACATTTTTCATCATTTTCTGACATTTTATGGACCAAACAACTAATCGATTAACGGAGAAAATAATCGCCGGATTAATCGACAGTGAAAATAACCGTTAGTTGCAGCCCTACACAGAACAATTAGGCTCGGCCAGTGGTCGAGTGTTCACTTTCTCGCCTCCTGTGGCTGAGATGCTGCTCAGGGTGAAGCTAATTTTCGGTAGGTCACTAGCTAATACCCCACGTGACCTCCTTTTGTGCTGGGGCGACCCCTGCAGCCTTCAGAGCTCTCACAATGCATGCCCGGACACTGACGAGCCGGGAGGAGTATAGTAAGAGTGTGTTGGCACACACAGGAGGATCTGTGTAAGCTATAACCAGTTTCACAGTGGCACTTTGAAGGCATCATAGAGACCCTGGGGGCAGAAAGAGTGTGACGCGTGGGGCCGCATGTAAAGTCCATCCGGCTGGAGTCTGGCCTGATGATGCTGAAAAGCGTTTTCCCTGTCATAGGAAGCCTTTTATGAGTCACAGGATGACCTTTGCGATCTAATTTGCCTCTCTCTTTCCCTGTCACCTCTTCTCCCTAGATTGTGAATCTCACTGCAAAGCGTCCAAGGGAAAGATGAAGATCACCATGAAGAAGTACTGTAAAAAAGACTACGGTGAGTGAGTCCAATATGCAGAAATGTGCGCTGCCAGACGTCCGCCAGCAGTCAAGCGGTCAGATGTCTCAATTAATCTGAGACCGCGAGCAAAGCCAATCCACTCTGCCGTTCTGTTTCTGTGATGTCTTACTTACACAGCCTCAGGCAATGTCCGCTAATACGGATTCATCTGAAAACATATCTTTTCTCTCCGCTGTGGGCTTCCATACACACAAAGCAGACAGTTCCCACACCTGGAAACTGAGGTTTTAAAAAAACAAAACAAAAAAAAACATGGATAATCATGAAGTCTGCACCGTCGGCCAACATTATGTTACCTGCTAATTTTGTACGTTGACACAGCTGATCTGATCACCCAGTACTCGTGTGTTCGTGGTGTGTTCATCGACATACTCGATCTCTCTTTTTTCTGATGTAAAATAACTGCAAGAGTATGAAAAATATTATTTCGATAAAGAAATAATCCACTAATTTTCCCGTGTGCATGCAGTTTACGAAATAGGATGTTTATGTTGGTAGAACCCCCAGTTTAGACGCATATTTTGAATACGTTGTATACATCTCCAGCGAAATAAACCCGCAAATGCTATATTTGGAATAAGGCCCAATTCGGAATATCCTTTTATTTTATTGTCATATTTGGAATAATAGTGGGATATTAGTGTGTATGTAAACATAGTCATTGTTAGGATGGGTCAGCAGCTAGCATTTACCCTCTCTCTCTCTCTCTCTGTCTCTCTCTCTCTCTCTCTCTCTCGCCCCCCTCTCTCTCTCCCCCATCTTTCTCTCTCTCTCTCTCTCTCTCCCTATCTCTCCCTCTCCCTCTCTCTCCCACCGCTGCCCACCTAGAGCCAGGTTCACTCTGAGGTTTCTCCCTGTTAAAATGAACTTCCGTTTTTTAATACTAAAAATAAAATTGAATTAAATTACAGTCATATGCCGGTAGACATATACTGTAACCACAGGCCGTCAAAACACCTGTAGCGTGTGATCAGCTGGTGTAAAACACAGATGACCGAGAAGGACGGAGGCAACAGGACAGAGCTTTAGAGGTGCTGAGAAGCTGGATTTTGTTACCCTTGTACAGAGCCAGGCTGTCTGTTTGCCCCTGTTTCCAGTCTTTGTGCCAAGCCAAGCTAAGCTAAGCTAATGGACTGCTGGTTCCAGCTACATATTTAGGGTACAGAGATGAGAGTGGCATCAATTTTCTCATCTAACTCTCAGCAGGAGAGCAAACCGTATTTCCTCAAATGTTGAACTACTCCTTTAACAGAGCAGGGTTTGAGGATTAGGATGTGTGAATCATTTTTTTAATTTGAGCACTAAGATGTGTTGTCTATCCACTGCAACTAAATGTATTGTATTGAGTAAAAGCCCTGCGGCACCTCTTCCCTGCTCGGTCGTAGAAGAGTCAAAGCGTAGATGTCTTAACTGTGGTAGACGGAACGGACCGCACACGTATGGTGGATACGCTTTGTCCAACTCAGTCAGCCTGAGGCATTTGGCAAAACGTTTAGACGTTTAAGAGCAAATCCCAAACTGATAAGCGAAGCCAAAACACACACACATAGTAATCACATTATGTTGTCAATGAATCCAGAGAACAAGTGGTGCAGCTGAAATAGATTTAACATTGTAGCGCCAGGTAAATAAACATCACATCACGGGGTCTGAAGTGATTTATTAAAACGCGGGTACCACCAGAATAAAGCAGAGACAGCCGCGTCTAATCAATCAACCACTTGGAAGAAGAGGGAGATTTGATACGTGGTGATTAATGTTAGTTATATTTCCAACAAAAACCACAACAAAGGGAGAGTATCATACCTGTAATTCCAACACACATAAATACTGTACACGAACACGTTTCTCTTTGCACTGTCCCACTGTGAAGCTCTGCTTTCACTCACATGGCAAATGATCCACTGCGATCTTTGGATTTTCTGCACCATTAATCGTAGCAATATAATAGTTGATCTGTTACTGGTGGATCCCCATCTGTAAAGCGCAGAGACACGAAAAAAAACGTTGAGGCAGATCCAGTGGTACACAGGATGTAGTCTCCTCTCAGCCAAGTTTTTGCAAGTATTATATCCCTAAAACCACAATAAGTGTGCTTCTGTAAATAAAACCTACATTTTTCTCGGTTAAAACGGCTCCGCTAGAACCCTTGTAGCTCCCCTCATGTTGATTTCTTTCAGACATGCATAACTTGTCTCTGGTTCAAAATCATCATCGCTGAAACTTCATCGTTATAGGCTTTAAACGGCATCCAACTGAAAACTGGCCAAACATATTTTACTCCCCTCCCACAGTTGAGTCGACAGTAAATCAGTCCATTTTTTTGTGTGTGTGTGTGTGTGTGTGCACTTTGCTATGAAGCCAAACTCAGCAATGATTCATATTTCCACTGATTTAAATCTTAATCATCAGCGCTGAGACAGGCTCTGCATCTATATATCAGTCAGGCGGATTCAAGCATAGCGGGCGGTTCCTGTTGCTTTTCTCTGAAGTTCCTCAAAAAAAAAATAGAGTCTGGAAGCAGATGATTGGGCTTCGGCAGTATGGCAGACATCATTTCTTAGCGTGCATTCCCTCCGCCTCGGCCTAATTCATTTCTCAGGCCTGTCGCCTTGCTTTTGTGGGGCTTCAGAGTCTTTCTTCGGGGGCCACAACCCCCATGTGTGCGCGGTGATGCAGGCCCACCCCCCCCCCACCCAGGGGGTCACGGGAAGGGGCCCTCTGTTTAAACACAGTTGTGCGCTCTGCCGGCACGGAGCATTCCTCGGGGCACAAACAGGTGGTAAATTAGGCAGACGGTGACGGATTGCCACCCCGGAGAGAAAGAAATATGTTTTGTTTATTCAATTTTTGTTTTTCATCACTGGCGTAGCTACGGAGACGGAGGACACAAAGGGATTATATTCTCGCCTGACACCCTCCTCTGCACACACGCACCCTCCCCTCTCCCTGCCACCGGGAGGACAATGAATCAAAAGGGCCGCGTGTTTACCGACGCTCCGGGATAGCGCTCAAAGGCAGGGCCCCCCAGACTCCGTGGTCACCCCTCTGTGCTCGCCCAAGGGTAACAGGTCCCTGATCATTCACTCAGCTGATAACCAGAGGGGACAGGGGCCTCAGTGCGGTAATTAGGCGAGCTCTAATTTCATTAGCCCTTGCTTGTTGGTGGCATGCCGTGTCAAGCTGCAGCACACCACCCAAAGAAGATAAACCCAGCTGGAAGTTTGGCTCTGAGGGAGGCTGGGTTGGCAGCCATTGTGCGCCAAGTTCAGGACCATCTCACACTTCTCTCCTCTCTCTCTCTCACTGTCTCACCAAAACACTGTCAGCATGCACCATTTTGTAATAGATTGTTATGACCCTGTGCTCTCAGGCTCTCTCTCTGCCGTCTATTTAGCTCAAACCAAGTGGCAGAAGGTGTGTGTGGATTTGTGTGTGTTTAAACACACTGCGCCGACTGAGAACATACTTGAGAAAGAAAGGGGAAAAAAAGAGGCAGACACTGACAAGAGATACTGGACGCTGTAACCGAGTCTCCTCGGAGAGCGCTATCTTCGCTGGATTCTCACGCTGTGAAGTTGGATGGAGCTCTGGGAGCAGAACCCGGATAGCTCATGAGGTCGGAAACACATCACGATTCTCCTGGAACTTTTTTTTTTTTTCTGTGGCTGGGAAGACAAATAGTGGCCCCTCCTGCCTCCCCCTCACACACCCTTTATGTGTCTGGATGAAGGAGAGGGCTGCAATGAATGGCAGGGCTGTGAGAGCTCGCTCTACTCAGCCCAACAAACCTTCTTTCTTCTGAAATTGTGTGCAATTTGCTCACACCATGCATTGACACACACACATACTCAAACACCCCTCTCCTCCGGTTCTCTTCAGTCTTGGCAGTCATTTGGGTTCGACTGACAAACACTGAAAGTGATCATGTTCAGCCAGAAAGGCAAAGAAAAGGCTAACCTACCTAGCTTTCTGATTGAAATGAGAAGGAAATACATTTTATTATAATTACAAAAGTATTTGGTTAACCATTCCCCCACAATGTGCAGGGTGTTCTCATGAACCATTCATACATATAGCTATGAAAGGTAAGGCACTGTAATGCGTATGTATTTCACGTATTTATTACTGTATGCACCACATTGACTGCTGCAAAAAAAAACTCATAGGAAGGAGGTCGTTGGCTCCTAAAACACAGGGCTTTAAAGGGGGGGAGCTGAGGTCATGTCCCGGAAGAAGTTAAGGGGAAAACACAAGACTTTCACCCAGGAAACAGGTGTTGGCGTCCCGGGAGTACTGCTTAAGGGGACAGGTGTTTTAACCCAAACCGCAATCGTTTTTTCTAATCTTAACTAGTGGTTTTGGTGCCTGAATTGGAGTGTGGTCGCCGCGGGACGGTCACCTTCTGTCGGCTAAATATAACTGCAACTGCGTCTGAAATGACCGGCGTCTCGCGGTGCTCTGTACCCGGCGCGCAGTCACCTTTTCTCTGCTAAATTTAGCTGTAAAGACCGCTAATCTTAACGGTCACAGGTGACCGGTCGGCACCTGACCGGCCGGCGATCGCCGTCATTTTCGTCACACGAACCCGTTTATGAGAATGCGTCGCAATGTGTGACCCTCGTGTGCCGAACACAAACCACAGGAGTTCCCTAATCATTAATTGTTAAAAGAAATTACATCTGTTATTGATTGAAGATGAATAGATAAAGATAACATTGTAAGATTGTTACACATCCAACTGATTAGGTGCATCTTGAGTCTTTCCCATCATCTAATTTGAGTGGACCCCCCCCCAACACACACACACACACACACTTAACCGTTAATAGCACATTCCTAGCTAAACCCACGGGGTAGAGCACTTCACTTCAAGCACAGATTAGCTTCGTCGCTGTTGAGCTGTTTGCCTCTTGTTGCAATCACGCTGATGAGGTAATGGCTGCTTCGTCTGACTGGAGAATCCGTGCAGGGGAGCTTCTGCGAGCAGAGCTTTAGTCATTTCCTGGTATGAAAATATCTGCTACAAGTGGTGTCCCAATAGTTCCCAGGTTTAGCTGGATTTAGCCCGAGGTCGTCGATGTTCAGAATCCAGCTTAACGCCTGATAGAACAGTTGGAAAGGTTATATTGTTAGCAGATGTGATATCTTTCTATAAAAAATAAAAATCTCTTTTGGCCGTTTATTTTTTGCAATAAAGAAGCTGATATCCACCTCTCTGTCCTCAAACTCTGGTCACCTGAAGGAAAAGTTCTAGGCCTACTACTAATAATAATAATAATCTTTATTTATAGAGCACTTTTCAAAGTCCACGTTACAAAGTAGGCTACTACTACAAAAACGGCAAAGTGAAACAGAGCAGTCATAAAAACATAAGGTTTGAAAAAAAAAAAGAAGACTATTGGGTGTATAAAACTGGTAAAGTGTACTTAAGAATAGTAAAAACATTTTTAAAAGAAATATAAGACAGTTCAAAGGAGGTTCAAGCTCAAATAAGATCAGAAAAAGGCTCTCTGATAAAGGTATGTTTTAAGAAGGGACTTAAAGTCAGCCGGGCTGATATCCTCGGGCAGATTGTTCCAGAGCCTCCAGCCTTTTAGAGAAATGTTTCTCGCTTACATGGAAGTGTGCTTTCAGATGTTCTCCGCCAGGAACCTTTGTGCTCGCACAGGGAGCGCTATGGCAACTGTTGCTGTAATAGGGAGTATGCTCAGGAGCACAGCGAGGAAAGGTCAAAGGTCAGAGATGAGGAGGGGGGCGGGGGACCTGTGACAAGCAGCAAAGTCAGCAATTTCTGGGTCATGTTTATACGGGAGGTTTGATTGGACCTTTTATACGATGTTGTATAAAAGTGGCATCTGCCTGTGTGCTGCCTCAGACAGATGCCAGCACTTTAAAAAAGCAGGTGTTACACTTTATGTCACTGGTCCGATGTGATTTAACACTATTAACTGCATGAAAGGAGATATCATTACACAATTGTTTTCATACCGCTGAGCTGTTTGCATTCGTACTTCCACTTGGAGTCCCAAAAATGCTTTCATTTTTTAGTTGTCCTGTTATGAATTTGTTCTACGTATTGTTGCTGTTGTCGTCCTGCAGGCTTTTCTCATGAACCCTTCTTACATAGAAAAGTAATGCTCTGCCATTTGTATTTATTCAAAGTATTTATTGCTGTACGCACTACATTCAGTCCCTCCAGAAAAATGCGGAGTTGTTTTGTGATTGTTGTGGGCAAAAATCCTTGATTATGCGGCACGTTTTCTTAAAAAATGCGATGGAATATGCTCTATGATATTTATGCAATTTTATGCAATGAAATTGCGGGAACTTGCAAAAACTGCGGTTTGATGAAAAAGAGAAAAAAAAGTTATTCCCCCCAACACCCTGCTTTTTGATGATGTTCACGTCACGTAATTACGTCACTTCATAACGTTCCCATGGCAACAGGGGGAAATGGCTGCTCTTGTGTGAAGTAAACGCAACATTTTTCAACTTTCTGCTAAGATATATGTGACTTTTTTGCAACGAAAATGCGGGGATTATGAAATCATGCAATAGAGTGGATGGAAGGGTCCTGAAATGCTGCGTTATTGACTTTAGACCAGGCTTTTTGGCGCAATCACTTCCCGCTGCCTCAAGATAGCAACACGCCCAGAATGCACCTGAACAATACCTCCCTGTAAGACCAGCACGCCCAGAATGCACCTGAACACACCTCCCTGTAAGACCAGCACGCCCATGGGCGCAAAGATGGGCGCAGGTGCATTTGCTATTTGCTAAACGCGGGCACTGGACGGGAAACTGACAACTGCGTCGGTCTTAAACTAGCAAAGACACTTTGCGTCGGGCTTTGCGCTGCGCCGGGGGCAAGATAGGACCCTCTGTGTTCATGGAGGTGATTCAACCCACTTTTCTCTTCTCCTCCATCAGCTGTCCAGGCGCACGTTCTGAAAGGAGACAAGGCCGGCGAGTGGTGGAAGTTCACCGTCAACATCATCTCCGTCTACAAACAAGGCGAGCACCGCATCCGCCGCGGCGACCAGCTGCTGTGGGTGCGCGCCAAGGACGTGGCCTGCAAGTGCCCCAAGATCAAGCCCGGGAGGAAGTACCTGCTCCTGGGCACAGACGACGATTCCCCCGGGCAGAGCGGCGTGGTGGCGGACAAGGGAAGCCTGCTCATCCCGTGGAAGGACCTGTGGGGCCGCCGGCTGAGGAAGTTCCAACAGCGTGACAAGAGGGGAAAGTGCTAAGAGTTTCGAAAAAAATTAGAAAAGGTGGAGGCAAAACAGCGTCTCCACTGGGATGAATGCAAGGAAGAGGAGAGGATGAATAAAAAAATAAATAAACTGGAAGAATAAAAGCTAGAAAGACACAGGTGAAAAGTAGGAGAGGTGGAGAAATGACTGAGTGCTGCTGCTCTGAGTTGGAGCGAAGAGATTAGTGTTTTTAGGAACTTTTGTGAAGGAGCTCATTCTACAGTTTTTGTTTCGGTTTGTCTTTCAAGCTTTTGTTTTGTTGTGTAATTGCAGAGTTTGCACCTAATGTTACAGATATGTCACACCTGGACTGTTTTACCCATGATGCCGTTGTTGTTTTTTTAAAGTCCCTTATTTAGTTGATTTAAAGAGCAATGCATCTACCGTATCACCCTTCTTTTGTATTTTAAGAGGATCTATTTCCACTGTGCTGTGTAAAGCAATATCTCGTTAAAAGAAGAGACATTTCTCGGCATTGAGGGACTCCACTCGTGTATGATAAGTTGCCCTTGTAAGCTGCCAAACTTTGGATAAACCTTTTCAACAGCTGAAAGTGAAAGATTGTGAAATTATTCTGCGGAAAACCTAATAGGTGCCATCTTGCCTGAGAGCTCCTCTTCTCGTATGCGAGTGAAACAGCTGGTGTTGTGGGAACGAAACGCCACGATGACCCTCTGCCCGCTCTGTGTAAAGATCGTATGTCGCGTCCCAGGCAAGTCTCTGCTCGGCGCTTATCGATGTATCAGCAGTGTGTTGTGGGCGTGACCTCTGCAATGTAAAGTAACCACACGTGCAGACATACGTACGCGTTATTTTTAGTAGATGATGCCGTAGCATCGACTAGATGTAGAGTAGACGTGTCAACCATGCACTTATTTTTAGCAGTCGCAAGTTTTAGAACGTGAGATACGTTCACATGTTTAGAGTGGCATCCAAAAAGAAAGAAAAAAACCATACTGTACCATATGATGCAAAAAAAGCTGTATAGTTCAAACCCTGCTTGCCTCACTGATGACTGGTCTGTATAGACTGATGGTCGACTACATGCACATAATATTCCAGTTTTTGTCATTATTCCGAAAAAGACAGTATTCCGACTAATATAGTTTATATGGCTAATGAAAGTGATTATTTCACTAATATTCCCGTTTACATGCAGCCGTGAAAAATAGGAGTGTTCCACCGGTGGTGGTCTTGTTTGACTGTGCGAAAGCAACCTCCCTCTTTCATTCCTTCGACCACCTTCTGTTGATATCCAAGTCTTTCATAATGTTTAAAAGTATCTGTGTTTCTCTTTCTTTTCTTTTGGCCATGCCTCTCTACCGCAGCCTAGTAAACTATTGGCTGGTTGGTTTGTCTATAGTCTACATCCACGACGTTCCACTTCCGGGATTGCTCCGGTGCCGCAGGAAATTCCTCCGGATGCATTGTCTTTTCACCGATGTCCGTTTCCTTCCTCTGTCTCTGTTTTGTTGTTCTAACCTCTGGTGGATTTGTGAGGACTATGGTTAACTGCTCCTCAGATCTCTGCAGGGTAAATCCAGACAGCTAGCTAGACTATCTGTCCAATCTTAGTTTGCTGTTGCTCGACTTAAACTACTTTTGAACGTACACATGTTCCACCAAAACTAGTTCCTTCCTGAGGCTATTTTGCAGCGGCTCTGTGCGGTGCTTAGCGCCACCCATGTCGACTGTGATTGGTTTAAAGAAATGCCAATAAACCAGAGCATGTTTTTCTGTGCTGTGTGGACTAGCCAGTCCCTCCTCCGCAGCGCTGTGGAGGAAGGTCTGGCAAAGCGAGACTAGCTTGCGTACAACAACCATAGCAACGCACAAAGCTGCATGCAAGCCGTAAACAGGCAAGAGGCCGTAAACTGTCGCAAACTGCAGTAAAAACCCTGATTGAGATGCAGATTCTGAATGCGCTGTATACATGTTCAAAGAATGCTTCTAAAACCCGAATAATACCGGCATATCCCACGTCTTAATCAGAAAATGCTATATTCGGAAAAAGGCCTTATGCCGACCTTACACCAAAGAACTTTTCAAGCGATTCCACTGTTGCAGACAAATTTTGCTTGAGTTGGAGCACACTTCCTCGTTTGGTGTAAGGTGGTCACAAAACTCAGTCCGAGCTGTCTTAAGTCAGTCTTTTTCCCATCTTGACATTCCAAGAAAATCAAACGAGTTTGATGCGTTTGTGTGATATTATCATAAGTTTGAAGTCTTGGTAGTAAAATCTTTTAGTCTATGACATTATGACAGATTGTCTTTAGATGTGAGATGGTGTCAGACTTTAGTCCTTTCAGAGTCTTCTAGTGTATGGTAGGCATTAGTCGGAATATCCAAATGGAATATGATGTTTACATGACCTGTATCAAATTCGGAATATTATCGGATAAATTCGGAATAATAGTGGAATATAAGTGTGCATGTCAACATACTCAGAACCAACCCTGTTCAAGAATTTAGTGTTTATTCTCTCATAAAGGTCTACATGTAAGTTAGATGACCCGAACATTTACACGTGAGAGAACTGATGAAGAAAAGCATCTTGCGTTGTTAAAAAAAAATAAAGAAAGAAAAAAATAGACCTACCAAGCGATCCTCATACCACTGACGTAATGCATGCTCACTCTTTTACTGTAGCTGCCTGATAGCTAACGATGATTGTGAATTATGTACACATTTAATTTGTATACGGTATTCAATGTTGTGGGAAAATAACCTGTGGAGTGATAAAATATCACAGATGTTTATTGTACAGTTTGTTCAGCACGCTGTGTCAAATGTTTGTCACCTCAAAGCGACTTTTTGAGGACTGGATTCCATTCTCAAGATACTTGGTACTCGAGAAAAAAGGCATGACTGATTGTCTACGTGTTATATAGCTGTATAGTATTACTTTTTTTTTTGTTTTGTTAAACATTAACTAGCTCTATCTCCATGTGAACTTAACCAGAGTTTTAAATACTAGAGGTTTAATAAAAGAAACAGAAATAAGTAAATGTGAGAGAAATGTCTCTCACGAAGAATCCGTTTACACGTCACAAAATAAAATATTAACACACACACACATACACACACAAATACAAGAGTACACTTCAGTACTCTGTGCATCATACTGTATGTATTTGAAAACTTCAACGCACTTCTAGAGTCTCTGCCAACGCATTTGTACGGACACACTTCGACCTGTTTTTCAGGCGTGTTGCAGAAACCAGAGTTCTGCTCTCCATGAATATTATATCTGAATAATTATCTGCTCATGTTTATACATCGGCTTGTAAATGTTGTTTAGCAGTGTCCATTGCAAATGGTTTGCGTAATGTCTTGTAATACTAATATATTATGTTTATCACAAATGAATATATTTAATGACACATGAAACTATGTGGCTTTCGTGGTTTTTATGTTTGATCTTTTTATTTTTTACCTTTTTTTTGCATTTGAATTGTAGATGGCTGTAATGAAAAGTATTGATAATTGTTTGGCTATTGAACAGCCTGATAGAACTGAAAATTAATTCATCTGAAATAAAGCTGTAAAAACAAAACAAATTGGGGATGATTCCAGCTTAAGTGACATTTTCAGTTCTTTTCTTTTCCTGTAATCAAATGTCATTACTTTTAAACATTGCAACACACCACATGCAGACATTGAAACTACTGCGATTGCATTTACAAAAACAAGGTGCTTCGATTAGGGGTGTCACGATATCGATTTTAAATTGACAATCGACTGAAATGAGAGGATTAGCGATTTATCCAGTATTTTATTTCTCTCTCCACTTCGTCTACTTGCTCATATCTGTAGCTAAAGACACAGTTTAACGTTAGCTTACTGGCTGGTAGCATGCAGCTAAAGACAGTGTAACATTAGCTTCCCGGCTGGTAGCATTTAGCCAAAGACACAGTGTAACGTTAGCTTACGGCTGGTAGCATGCAGCTAAAGACACAGTGTAACGTTAGCTTACCGGCTGGCAGCATGCAGCTAAAGACACAGTGTAACGTTAGCTTATCGGCTGGTAGCATGCAGCTAAAGACACAGTGTAACGTTAGCTTACCGGCTGGTAGCATGCAGCTAAAGACACAGTGTAACGTTAGCTTACCGGCTGGCAGCATGCAGCTAAAGACACAGTGTAATGTTAGCTTACCGGCTGGTAGCATGCAGCTAAAGACAGTGTAACGTTAGCTTACCGGTTGGTAGCATGCAGCTAAAGACACAGGCTAGTGTTAGCTTACCTGTCGCCTACAGTTTGACTTTTCCAGACACCTTGGTCATTGCCAGAGTTGGAGATAATGGAGAAACAACAGAACTGGAAAATCCTTCTGCTTCCCTGAAGTCACCGGTGTGGCCACATTTAGCCTTCCCCGTCAGGGAGTTTTGGAAACAAACAACCAACAGTAAAGTGTGTGTGCTCTGATAGGACATCATGGTGCATTCAGGTGCCCCTTGTTAAATTCATGTTGCATTCATTGCTCCTCGTAAGTTAAATAAATAAAAACAAGTCGTGACACTAAAATCAAAAGTCCAATCGAATGGTGGATTTGGAGAATGGTTAAACCCCTACCTCCGATACAATGTAGAGGCACCGGGACTGTTTAATTCACAGCTTTTGTCAGTTGTACAGTAATTGTAGAAGAAAGAATGAATCTTTGTGACACATTTTGAAACTAACAATAAAGAAAAAATAATACATTACCTTTACTTTTAACAGATAATTTTCCCATTGTAATGATGTTTACGTTATAAACCTCCGAATATGTGAAGGGGACGTTGTCGTTGTGACATAAACAATGTGAAACCAATAGTTAAGCAAGTAAATGAATTAAAACAAAAGCCTTTGCCAAAGAACTTCAACCCTCTCCTGCAGCGCAGCTCATCATTTGTGTTGGCTCCTGAGCCTCTACTAACTTCACAGACAATAAGGACTGGCTGTACGATTGCTATAATGCAGGCATATTACTAAAAGGGTGATATCACCAACGCGTCTAATCCAAACCGCAGATGTTATTGTTGTAGCTGGGAGGTTTTGGCATCAGTGGAAAGCCCTTAAGTTATTCCTTTGGGAGCTTTTCACACAAAAACACAATTCTGAACCGGCTCCAAATGAGCGTCCATCTGTCTTGGCGCGAGGACAGGGGATTGATATACTGCTCCCACAATGCCCGGTGCAAAATACTCCAAAGGGGCCGACCAATTACACAGTCACTGCTGAAAGCTTAAGCTGTGTTCTCCATTAAAGGCCACCAGGATTATTACCCATAAAACCGCTCCAACTATTGGTATGATGGAGGAGAGAAAGCGAGGGATGAAGAGGCCAGTGGATGGAGGTATGTTTAACCCAAGTCCTCCAAACCATACGACGATTGGCCGTTTGTTTCTACCCTTTAATAGGACCCACAAGAGCGGATTTCGTGCTCATATCCAGGGACGATTTTAGCCCTAAACTTAATCCCGGCACCCCTAAAAAATAATTGCTGTGTTTATGTATTGTGTTCTGCTTTGGGAATATCGCAGCATCGTGAAAATAAACCCAGAATCTAGATGCCGAGATAATTCAACAACAAAAAAATCTGAGCCATTTTTCAGAAAATAGTGCTTGTCAGCCAGCTAGTCAAAATTGTATAAATCTCTAGTTTTCCAAAGTTATTGATACTGCATTTTGGAAATTTTCCATGGATACATATCCAATTTAATTTGTAATACCACCTCACCTTTGTAGTAATGGCCTTATGGTTTAGCATTAAAGTAGATTTTCTTAGAAATGTTGTTGCCTTTCTAGTTACATAATTCAGTGTTTCCCCTACCATTATGGTCCAAAATGATGTTAAAATGCACAGTTAGCCCAGTAGAACAACATTTATGCTCCGAATCAGTTGGTGAGTTTGGAAACTTGGAGCGAATTGACCTCGGCTCGGTTTTGCACCTGGAAAAATCCAAGCGTAATTTTGACACGTACTTTTCCTTTTCAGGAGCTGTTTCCTCTATTTTCAGTGTAGTTAACTCTGACTCCAAGGTGAGCTTGAACATGACGAGTGAGGCACGGCACGTCAGGCGGGTTGTTTGGGTTGGGTTGCCAGGCAGTACCACGACATATCCTACAGTCTGGACCATAGACTTGTATACATGTCTATGGTCTGGACATATCACAGAAACCGTGAAACACACAATTAGCGGGACAAATTACCAATCGGGAGCAGGGCAGGACAAAGGGTTCAAAGTAGGGAGAGTGTTGGCAGGTTTGTCATTCAGACCCTGCAAGATGTGAACAATTTCCCCTCTGCTTATTAAGGCCGACTGTTGCACAAGCTCTCTGTGATTCCTCTCATGATTTGGGCGGGATGGGAGAGTTGAAAAGAGATCTGGGTGCGTGTGTGTGAACTTACCTCTCAGTACGTGTCAAGATGAAGCTGGAACAACAAACACACAGACATGATATGATCGAAAGCTTTCGGCCTTCATGATTCTGTTCTACAGATCTTATGTTGAATCTGTCCTGACCTTCTCCCTTCTCTGTTGGTTCGGAAATCTTAACATCAAGTCCAAAACTGCACTGAACAGTTGTGAAGATGAGCAACAAGATATTGGGTGTCCAACAGTGCACATTATCAGACCTGTTCCATGGACGGATAGTCAGGAAAGCTAATGCTATTTGCTCCGACAGCTCCCACCCCTTATTCCCTGAATTTCAGTCCTTGCCATCTGGCTCCTGTCGATGTCTATCTGTAAGGAATAACAGGTGCAAGTACTCCTTTATACCTGCATTCATTTCCTTCTTGAATAGGGGTCAGGGTAAGAGTCTTCTTTGAACTCTTGGCTACCTTGTTTCTTTCTCTTTTTTTTCTTTCTTTATTCCTTGGTTAGTTATATATTCTAGTCCGTTGACTGTGTTGAGGATGTCAGAAACGTTGATAAAAAAGGGTTGGTGATGTAATGTAATGGATGCCGATGTTGTTGTTGACGATGGTCATTGTTGATTATATTGTGTCAACTTTGTAGGCTGATTTGCACTTTTCCTACCCTATGAAGGTCCCTTTGACGCCGCTATCCATGCACCTTGTACCGGTATTTATATGTCCTCGTACAGTTCCAGTTGTGTTCCAGTTGGACTGTGTGTAGAACTTGTATGTACAGACGTGCTCAAATGTGTTGGTACCCCTCCACAAAAAAATGAAGAATGCACAATTTTCTCTGAAATAACTTGAAACTGACAAAAGTAATTGGCATCCACCATTATTGATTACATATTTAATAGAAATCCAACTTTGCTTTTGATTTTTTATTCAACATAATATTGTAAATAAGAAAACAAATGAAAATGGCATGGACAAAAATGATGGGACCGCTAACCTAATATTTTGTTGCACAACCTTTAGAGGCCATCACTGCAATCAAACGTTTTCTGTAGCTCTCAGTGAGACTTGTGCACCTGTTAACAGGTAGTTTGGCCCACTCTCCCTGAGCAAACTGCTCCAGCTGTCTCAGGTTTGATGGGTGCCTTCTCCAGACTGCAAGTTTCAGCTCTTTCCATAGATGTTCGATAGGATTCAGATCAGGACTCATAGAAGGCCACTTCAGAATAGTCCAATGTTTTGTTCTTATCCATTCTTGGGTGCTTTTAGCTGTGTCTTTTGGGTCATTATCCTGTTGGAGGACCCATGACCCGTGACTGAGACCGAGCTTTCTGACACTGGGCAGTACGTTTCGCTCCAGAATGCCTTGATAGTCTTGAGATTTCATTGTGCCCTGCACAGATTCAAGACACCCTGTGCCAGGTGCAGCAAAGCAGCCCCAAATCATATCCAAGCCTCCTCCATGTTTCACTGTAGTTATGGTGTTCTTTTCTTTGAAAGCTTCATTTTTTCGTCTGTGAACATAGAACTGATGTGACTTGCCAAAAAGCTCCAGTTTTGACTCATCTGTCCAAAGGACATTCTCCTAGAAGGATTGTGGCTTGTCAATATGCATTTTAGCAAATTCCAGTCTGGATTTTTTATGTTTTTCTTTCAAAAGTGGAGTCCTCCTGGGTCTTCTTCCATGGAGCCCACTTTCGCTCTAAAGCGACGGATGGTGCGATCAGAAACTGACGTATCTTCACCTTGGAGTTCAGCTTGCATCTCTTTGGCAGTTATCCTTGGTTCTTTTTCTATCATTCGCACTATCCTTCTGTTCAATCTGGGGTCGATTTTCCTCTTGCGGCCGCGCCGAGGGAGGTTGGCTACAGTTCCATGGACCTTAACCTTCTTAATAATATTTGCAACTGTTGTCACATCAACTGATGGAGATGGTCTTGTAGCCTTTACCTTTACCATGCTTGTCTATTATTTTCTTTCTGATCTCCTCAGACAACTCTCTCCTTTGCTTTCTCTGGTCCATTTTCAGTGTGGTGCACACATGATACCAAACACACAGTGACTACTTTTCTCCATTTAAATAGGCTGAATGTGTGATACTAATTAAAGAAACTAATTAGTTTGAAATATCACTATGATCCAGTTATTTATTATCTTTTCTAAGGGGTACCAACAAATGTGTCCAGGCCATTTTAGAATATCTTTGTAGAATAAGCAATAATTCATCTCTTTTCACAGCTTATTTGCTTTATTCTATGACATACCAAAGGCATGCAAGTATCCATGATAAAATAGCTTTCAATTTCATCACTTTTCAGGAGGAATGAAGCATTATTTCAATGAGCTGTAAGGGTACCAACAAATTTGAGCACGTCTGTATTTATGTCTTGTATGTGTTTATACTTGCTGCACACCTGATCACCCTTCGGGGACACAAATAAAGTTGAAGTTGAAGTTCACACTACGCAGAGTGGACCGAATGCAAGGGGTCAGGTTTCCATCAGCAGCAGCACCAAACTTGGAACTTTCCACACGGATGAATCCCCTCCAGTCTCACCGCTTCCATTGTCTCCCTGTTAACGGAGAGAGTTCTCCTCGGAAAACAAAGCCAGGCAGGGCGGCGCTGCTGATGCGACACGCTGAGGTTGTCCTGTAGCCGTGGTGGCGGGGCGGCCCTCTGCCCTCTGATTGTCTGCTGTGCTGACAGCTGCCAGGAAATGGAAACAGCAAGTGGTTGAGTGAAACAGCTTAAACTCCCATGACATGTATTCAATATGTCTGCTGTTGCGGACAGGATGGAAAAAAGACCCTGATTTCTTTGTCAGATTGGGCCCATAAAAACATTTGGAGGATCTGAATTTATGGCCTTTTCCTTACTTTTCCTTACCCCCTTGTTTTTCCCTGAAAGGTAAGCGGCGTGTTATGCGGAGTGTTACGAGACCGCTGCGACGGTCTGCAACGTTGAAACAACATCACATCAGGGATTGTGTGACTTTCATGCGTTTATGCATTGAGCCCCCCCGCCCCATGTCTGTGTTTGGTGCAGCGCATTTGGACAGTTTAAGCAAATTTATTTTTGTTGACTCAAGTTTACAGACATTGTCCCCCGCATACGATGCCAAGGCTCTGTCAAAGCTTTCATTTATAATTGCCAACGCAGCCAACACAACCCCAAATCACAGAGAGGCCTAATATTATCACACAACCTCTGTGTCTGGCAAAATATGGTTGGTAATTGGAATTTTTACTCGACAAATTACCGACATGGCAAATTCGCACGGGATTATGCAGACGACTTCCGCAAATATTTTTATCATCAACTTTCAAAAGCAATACTTTACAGACTTTTAAAACTTTACGAAAATGTATTTCTTACAGCACAAGTTTGGTCTAAAAACCACCAATCTATGGACTAATCTACAGCTCCTAACAATCTATTGAAAAAATGACCCTCGTGGTGGGACAGGAAGCATCACAGGCTGCCTAATCCCATTCACACCCCCTCATCAACGGGCCCGACAGAGCCTTCCATAGGAGAGGAGCAAAAGGAGGCATTCAAATAGTCCAACGACAATCTTTTTAGCAGGTAATTACAGTGTATTGACAAGACATTCATTAACTGCAGTGTAAATAAACAATGTTTTAATGACTATGACTGGTGTTTTTATTACACGGGGAGGAAGAAAACTAATCATTGAGATCTACCCCTGAGAGGCCTGTGATACTTAAGTGGATTAGTTGTTTGGGAAGAAGGAGGAACACCAGAGGGGGATCACAGAGGCTGATTTGCATCCATCACCCAGCAGCCACGAACCTTCAGCGCCACCATTTCTAATCTCTATTCACCGATGAACGCAGCACCGCCTGTCAGAGAAGAACGTTACGAGTGCCACCACATTTCATTTTAGTCGGGGAGATGCAATCATTTCAATCAAGTTCCGTCAGATTTCAAGTCAGAATATATGCATGAGATCCCTACTACTGCCAATTTAGCAGGAAAACTGTATGCAATCACGGTCTTTTATTTTTTTCTGAAACCCACTTGGCCCCCTGCTCCTTCTTCTTAACCCTCCGTAAAACCAGAGCTGCACCACAGATGCTGTTTTGTTTGCTCCTAAGCACCCGACTAAACACCGAACAATTTAACACTGCGTTTTCTCAGCTGACTCAGCTCAGCTCTCAGCTTTTTCCAGCCCTGTTTACTTTGCTTCTCGCGAGAAATGGGGAAACAATCATAACATTTACAAATGCGGAGCAAATTTTAATTCACGCTAATGTGCATGAAGATTGCCAGAACACATAAAATAAACTTTCAAAATAAACCACAGGAATTTGGCTTGCCCCTTCCCCCGCTAAATGTATTTCACACGTCACCTATTTGACTGTAATCTATTTCCATTTTCCACTCCCTTTTTTAACGCCGTCTCCGTCTTCCATCCGCTCTTTTGCTTCCCAGCCTTCATTCACAGTCCAGCTTCAGCAGAATGGGGGAATGGGGCTCCATGAAACAAAGAGTGAAGCACCTTTGGAGATGGAAGGAGGGCTTAAAGAGGTACTTGATATCAGCCCACTGTGTGACCGCCACCACACACACATACATGGGCACATACAGGCGAAAAAACACACACCCCGAAAACAACATATATGTGCACACACACACACAACACACACACACACACAATGAACGGGATTCGCATCATAGCATACGAAAACGTATGCACAACAATTCGTATGATATCCCACGAAATCCCACGACGATCACGTGACAGTTAAATTTAGCACCGTGAGGTTACAGTTGTTCCATAGGCCGTTGTTTATCCCAAAATAGGTGACAGTTCTGCCATGAACACAGTTAAGTTTAGACACCAAAATGACTAGTTAAGATTAGAAAAAAGATTGTGGTTTGGGTTAGGTCTGGGCAATATATCACTATCATATCGATATCACGATATGAGACTGCATATCCTCTTAGATTTTGGATATTGTAATATCGTTAACATGGCTTAAGTGTTGTCTTTTCCTGGTTTTAATGGCTGCATTAAAGTTTACTGTATTCAACTTAACAGACTGTTCTGGCTGTTCTATTATTTGCCATTACCCACTTTGTCGTTATATCCGCATTTTTGATGATTATTTACCAAAACTTTTGTGAAGATATTTTGTTAAAGCACCAATTTTATACCCTACAATATCGTCGCAACATAGACATCGAGGTATTTGGTCAGGAAAATCGTGATATCAGATTCTTTCCATATCGCCCAGCCTTAGTTTGGGTTTAAAACCCCGGTCGTCTTCCTGGGTGAAAGTATTGGGTTTTCCCCTTAACTTCTTCCAAGACACAAACCCCCGCTCCCCCACTTGAAAGTCTTGCGTATTCTTTAGGACCGACCCCTCCACCCTGACTTTCTCCCTACGCCGTTCTTCGGGCTGTTATGCAGCTGCAGTCAATGTGGTGCATACAGCAATAAATACGTGGAATACGTATGAACTACAGTGCATTACATTTCATAGTTTTATGTACCAATGGTTCATGGGAACAGCCTGCACACAGACACACAACTCAGACTCCAAACTTAATACACCCTGTGCTTTTGACACCTTCAGAGCCCTCTCAACCCCCCTAACCTCTTCACTTACTCATTCACACTCTCCCAAACTGCCTCGCCATTTCCCTTCTTTCTTGCAATGCACATGGTTCAAAAGCTGTAATTCTGGCTTACTAGATTGGAGCACAAAGGCTCTTCTTATGCATCCCACTTGTGAGAGGCCTCGATTCCATCCTGGATAGGAGAGCGCACACAGACAGAGTTAGTCCTCTCTTTTTTCTCATTACCATTTCCATACAGGATTAAGCCACTTGGCTTTTGGATGGTGTGTACTATATTTTTCACCCGTCCCACTGCCCCCACTGCATTCTCAACCTCCAAGTTAAACGATCGGTAAGACCATCAGCTCATAAACTAGCTCTGCTAAATGAATCTATTCACGCACACTGCCAGGTCCGGAGGATGCCGGAGCGGATGGATCTCATTGGAGTCTGCAACACGATGAGGAGAGTCCTTCAGTTGTCTCACAGTAGCGCCCCGCTTTCCCCCCTCCAGACTTTAACGGGGACAAGAGGACACCAAACAAAGTTTAACACTAACACTAAAAGCTATTTGACAATTTATATGCTGTTTGAATGTGACCTCAAAGTCAGACTCGGCTTTGGATTCTATTTATGGTCTTAATTTTTTCTGCAATAGCCCTTCAATGTATTTATATTCAGTGATAATCGCTCTTTACGGTATTCTTTAATGTTTGTGGCGGAGTCTGCCATTTCCGTACTGGATTCAAATTGCCCACTTATCAGGATCAATGCAACGTGTACATGTACAGTGTTACTGTTTGTAATACTACCTCACTGATATCAGCCTCAGGCTAGCTACACTACTACGTTTTCATTTAAAGCAGCGTTTTGAGACAAAAACAATATTTGTCCACACAAGAGCTTTAGCTCCTGTAGCAGAACTAATCTGATTCCATATTAACACGTCTGACAACAGATATCACATGACCATTCTCACACACTGGGCATGTGCGGCTTGGTGTAAACAAGAAGGAGATTGTCTGATGTTACTCTGCGGTTGAAAATCATGGATGTGTAAGTTAAAAATCCAGAAAATACTTTGGAGAAAGAAGAACAACAGTGAAAAGAGCAGGGATTTATCAGCTTGGACTGACGACGAGGTGGAACTGTTACTGAAAGGTATGTAAGCTACCTAACCGATAAGACTGACTCGTTTCCAAATGTCTCCGTTTGTGTCCGTCCAGACTACAAAGCAATCCCGGAGTTTTCAAACCAAAACGGGGCAGCAGAGTTTCCAAATGTCTCCGTTTTAGGGGCTCGGAAACGTAAGTAATGTGGACACATAAACTTAGCAAAAGATTTCGTTTTTAAACAAAAACGTAGCAGTTTAGATGTAGCCTCACTGTTGACTATTCACTCTCCTGTACAGCCATATCACAGCTGATTCAACATTACCACTGCTGCTGGTTCACATTAAAATCACTCAACCAAGAAAACACGGGATGACTTTTATTGTGAAGCAGTCACAGGAAACGCAGTCTTTTTGTCAAATTGACAGGATTTAAATAAGGATCTTTAAACTTGTTGGGTTATGCAATCAATAAAACTTAAAGTGATGGTTCGGAGTAATTCACCCTAGGGTCCTTTGCACCATGACCTCGAGGCAAACACCACCCCAGAAGCTTTTTTCACCAGGGTCTAACATGGGGCGAGTTAGCGTAGAGTAGCGTTAGCCGCTGAATAGCTTAGCGCGGGGCTAATGGACCCACGTTTGTATCTCTTAAATGAGCCCCACTAATAATGCCCAAAATGATACCAAAGGTCTACACTAGTATATATAGGTTATGCACTCATAAAACGATGGATTGGAAAGTTTGTGAAGTACCCAGAAGTTTATGTAAATAACACTTGCCTGCTGGCTTCTGCTCTTTGCTGTTTTTGTGCTGCTGTAGAGAGACGAGTGCTTAGGGACATCTACAAATTACAACCCGAAAAGAGATGCAACAAAATATTTTTTAATTTAACTTATTTTTTAAAGTAAGTGCTGTAATATAACTAGCAGGAGACAAGTAATAATTGAGGTAAGTTTGGAGACATTACCTTATTTAATCATTAAATTAATAAATATTTTTTGTTGTATCTCTTTCGGTGTAGTAATTTATAGACGCGCCCCTAACTCTTCGTCTAACTGCAAGTAGCAGCAGCAGCAGCAACAGCAACAGAGAGCAGAAGAGAGCAGGCAAGTGTTCATAAACTTCTGGTGTACTTACAAACTTTCCAATCCATCGTTTTCTGAGAGCATAACCTATATATACTAGTGTAGACCTTTGGTATCATTTCGGGCATTATTAGTGGGGTCATTTAAGAGATACAAACGTGGGTCCATTAGCCCCGCGCTAAGCTACTCAGCGGCTAACGCTACTCTACGCTAACTCTCCCAATGTTCGACCCAGGTGAAAAAAGCTTCTGGGGGGGTGTTTGGCTCGAGGTCATGGTGCAAAGGACCCTAGGGTGAAATTACTCCGAACCATCACTTTAAAGAGCCCCTATTATACTCCTTTTCAGTGGCATATTTGGACTCTTGGGGTATACTAGAATAGGTTTACATGCTTTGATGTTAAAAAAAACATCATGTTTTCATACTGCCCATTGCCGCATTGCCTCCGCCTGAAACATTCTGTCTGAGCTCTTGGCCCCCCTTCCTGAAAAGCCCAGTCTGCTCTGATTGGTCAACTGGCCTACTCTGTTGTGATTGGTCAACCGAATTCAGACAAGCCACTGGGCGTGCTGTGCTTGTTAAGGCAGCACCAATGGGCAGCACATATGAAAAACTGGCATGGTATTATCAATCAGTGACATCACTAATTGAGGAATTTCAAATAGGAATGTGAGTGAGACGTTTTCAGACAGTTGAGGAAAAGTGCTGTCTGTGGAGGGAAAAGCTCCATTTGGAGTGAAATGTGTTTTTTGTACTTTATACAGTACATCTATTGCATACACCAAAACTATATAACACATTAAAAGACTGGAAAATTCAAAAAAGCATAATAGGGGCACTTTAAGTTGATTATTTTTGCTGTGTGTGAGAACGTATGATTCATTTTCATGGACGTGAAAATGATAATTGTAATTACCGGTTGATGTAATGTTTTTATTATGAAAGAAGAAACTAGACGATATATGGAAAAGGAAATTTTGAGTTTTTTCTCCTCGCTGCTCGGCTGTATCCCCCTTTCCTTTCGCTCCTCCACCCTCCCTTCCTTCCTTCTCATCCGAATACATTAATATCTGAAAGTGTTGGCTTGGACCAAAAATACTCATGGACTAAACAAAGTGCAGAGTGACTTCAGGGTCTGGGATCTTCAAATAAACCCTGCCTGGGTGTCATGGGGACCAGGAAGTGGAATTAACTGCTATATTAGCTGACCTTCATCTTGTTGTTTGTCCCAACCTGCCTGGCTGGGCCCCGGGCTGGCCCGTAACCACGGTCTCCGGGCCCAACAATGCGGGCATTTCCCTCAGCGAAAAAAAAAACACAGGCCTCGGGGGTTTACTGAGCAAACAAGGCGAGCCGTGCCAAACACTCCTCGCTCCCACATTTCACAATCACTTTTTCTATCGCCATTTTTCCCTCTTGTCTCTCTCTTGTCCATCCACGGAGTTCTGAGAAGCTACCAGACAGTTCTGGGTCGAGTGTGAGACAGAAATGTAGGAAAGCACTGACCTATGTTGAGATTTAGTGTTAGAAAAATTCTTCATGTTGCCGAGGTAGAACTCTCGGGATGTCTCGCTTTAGTTTCCAGAATGGCTGCAATGTGAATGTAAAGCATTTTCTCTCATAAATGTTGAATCTCTATAACATGAGGATATTATGATCAATATGAATACTTCTACAAAATTTGCAGAGCGTGAGCAACCATTTTGTAAAAAAATCCCATCAACAAAAGGGACAGTTCACCCTAAAATTAAAAAAATACTTATTTTTCTTCTTACCTGTAGAGCAATTTATCAGTCTAGATAGTTTTGGTGTGAGTCGCCCAGCGTTGGAGATATCGGCCGTAGAGATGTCTGCCTTCTGTCCAATATAATGGAACAAGATTGCACTCAGCTTGTGGTGTTCAAAGTGCACCAAATAATAGATTTGAAAAAACTCTCAGACCTGGTTGTGAGCAGTTTAATGTAGGAACTAATTTCTTTCTACCGAACTACACTTGCCAACTGTATCACCGTGCAGAAGGAAGCGTTAGCAAATAAAATCTCTGCTTGATAAAGGAGGAGTAGTTGGTGCGATATTTTCATATTTGTTCTTAGTGCTAAATTCAATTTTCCATCTAAATCCCTGCCATGGATGTCTTCATAATTATCTAATAGTATGAAGTGTTTTAAAGCTGAAGATGCAGTAACATGAAATGAACCATGGGTGTACCTCAAGGATCAGTGTTAGGCCCCCTATTATTTTGCCTATATATTAATGATCTTACACAACAGTGTCACAGGAGAGGATGGCAAATGTATGGAGATGATATATACACATGTATCCATATCTTCATTTGATATTTTAAATTAAATATTTGAGACTAATTCAAATCTGGATCAAAATCCAATTCAATTTATCATTCAATACAATCATTATTGCAGGATTCTGCTATTTATTTTTTGTATGTCATTCCCCATCTCTCTCTTTTCATTTCCTATATAATAAAACCATGAATTAAATGTAGATCAATGCATTGAGAGTGATAAATATAGCACTACAGGTAAGAGGAAAAATGTGTATTTCTGATTTTGGGGTGAACTGTCCCTTGAAAGGATCAAAATATCCCAAAAGTTCTACGTTTTTCTTAGACGAGAAGATTGATACCACTCTTGTGTCTGTCAGTTAGATATGAAGCTACAGCAATCAGCCAGTTAGCTTAGCCTAGCATCAAGCCTGGAAACAAATGAAAACAGCTAGCTTGGCTCTCTCCAAAGGCAAAAAAACAACAACTTTCTTTTGCTTTAACGATAAATCATATTCAATGAAAACGTCTTCATATACTCTTATAATATGACCAGAAACTGAATTTCATTTCAACAAGCTGTATGTTTTAAAGGTCTGGGTCTGCTTTCGCCATTAGTCAGTACAGTATGTTGTTTCATCCTACAGAACTTGACATAAAAGCCAAGTAAAAGCAAAGTGGTCCTGAGTTGCTAGTAAACCAGGCTCCTTGCTTGCTCGGATTAATACAGGAAGACATCAAATGGTCAGGAAACAGAACTGTTGTATAAAAACCAAGAGTGAGCTGCAGGAGAAGACTTTTATTTTACTACAAGGCCATGACTTTTCTGTATTTTTTTCCTGTAACAAAAGCACTGTATTAAGTGATCTCAGAGGAAGAAAAATCAAGAGCTGAAAAGATTTATCGATAAGTTATCAACTATTAAATTAGTTAGCCAACTATTTTGATAATCAATTAATCGGTTGAGTCATCTCTTATGGAAAACATTCTCTGATTCTCTGATTCCAGCTTCTTGAATGTGAAATTCTTTTTATAGTTTCTTCTCTCCTCTGTGACAGTAAACTGAATATATTTGAGCACGAGACATTTGAGGACGTCACCTTGGGCTTTAGGAAACACTGATCGACATTTTTAACCATTTTCTGACATTTTATAGACCAAACAACTGATCAAATAACCAAGAAAATACTTGAAAGTAGATGCAGCCCTAGACAAATCAAAATGTCAATACGAATAAAAAACAAAGGTAAATAATACAATATTATATTTCTGAGGTTTGAGGCTTAAAGCCCAAATCCCTCCTCGCAGGGTATTAAATAGTGGACGCAGAATGTCAGAAATACGACAAATATCAACGCTCAGGATCAAAGAGAGGAGGAGGAAATTGTACCTCCTGTTAAGATACGAGGTCTGATGGTGCTATTTGGTCAACTGTGCGTGTGTGTGTGTGTGTGTGTGTGTGTGTGTGTGTGTGTGTGTGTGTGTGTGTGTGTGTGTGTGTGTGTGTGTGGTGTGTGTGTGTGTGTGTGTGTGTGAGTTACAGAGGGCGGGCGGATTCAATCTTGTCGCGGCATCAAAGTAGGCCGGCCATCAAAAGCCCAGCATCAGCACGGGGATCAAACCTGTCTCAGTCACAGCAATCATCCACAGGGTCAAAGGAGGAGGACCTGGGTCAGATCTCACACAAACACACACACACACACACACACACACACACACACACACACACACACGCACACACACACACACACACACACTCACCTTCAGGATGGTGTCCTTGGGCTTCTTGCTGTATTATGATGAGAATTATTGGATCCATATTTTCAAAGAATGATCAACAGAGTTTAAACCAACCAGGAAAAATGTTCTTACTTGGTTGTCAATTTAGGTTTTTAATTTTTCTGCAGTGCGGCTGGATGTAATACATCAACGCATTTGCATGAACGCAAGATATTGTACACATTGCATACTAATTTGTATGATCCTACAAAATTATGGCCGATCACGTGATGAATGCGGTAGCGAGAAGTCCTTCTCAACAGATAACAGGCTTTCTTCATCGGGTTCCATGTTTGAGCTGCTGTTACTCTGGCGGGGGAGTAAGCGCTATTGGCTACCTCAAACGGCAATCAATATCCGAGACAAGTCCCTCCCTAGCTTGGTGTTTTTACCGGAAAAACGTAAACATGCTAAATCAAATAGCGCTCTGACTTCCGCTTCACGAGGCCTTTAAATTTAGCCGAGAAAAGGTCACTGGTCATTCCGATGGAATCGTAATTTTTTAACCGATTCCAAGTAGGAATCGGTTCTCGATGCCCAACCCATGCGGCGATGACAGTTAAGTTTAGGCACCGAAACCACAAGAGCGGTCTTGTACGGCAGTAGTCACTGTGGTGTGTATAGTAATAACTACGTAATTTGTTTTCCTAAATCAGTGCTATTGGTCACCCTTTACGTCTGTGTGGGTTTTAAAAATATTATAGCTTTAGTGCGTAACTTTTTGATATTAATGAACGTCCGTTACATTCAAGCCGTTGCCAAATGAGTTGCTACAAAGCTAATTAAGACTATCAGCACCACACAACTCTCTCTGGATCTCTCAGTATGGCTATGTTCAGAAGATTTTTGCGTCCGGTGACTTTCAGGCGCAGAAACTCGAGTGATAGTTAATGACCTCTTCTGAAGAGTCCATCATGTGTTTTTAATCCTCCGTGTCCTTCTTGGCTACTAGCAACTGCGTGGAGGAGGGATGGGGGCTTGTATCATGTGGACGCGCCAACACTGTTATTGTCATTACTTAGAATTCCTCCTGGGGGAGACAGAAACTACGCTCTATAGCTTTAAACAGTGACGAGGCAATTTTGTCTGACTTCATCTAAGGTAAACAGCTCAATGAAATATTTTTAAATTAGCGTTTTTTTTCATTCATTAATTTCCTATTTTTTGACACGCAAGATTTGTACTGACAGCGACAATATGCTACTTCAAATGAAAGTAGCATGGTACTTTAAATGAAAGTAGCATGGTACTTTAAATGAAAGTAGCCTGGTACTTTAAATGAAAGTACACGTTACTTTCTGAACATCTGTTCAGTTCTTCTCTCAGTGACAGCAGTAAACATCAGGTGGACCATTTTGTTCCAGTCCAGTCAGGCCCGTCCTTATCTATTAGTACGTAAAGAGTTCATGTAGGAGCTGGTGCACTTGTTGCACAGCATTAAATGAACAACAAGGGATTTTTCAACATAAATATAAAAAAGGGAAAGCTCTGTGATCCCCGCTGTGAGTGACTGACCAGAGGCAGAAACCGCCCTTGGCTTTTACAGTCGTCTCTCTGCAGCCAGGAAAGGAAAAAAGGCTCAAAGCTCCTTACTCACACACTCTCTGCTCATCCAATCATGTTTAAGATTCCTGAGTGATGTCTGCTCCCATCTGGACAACAGCTCCTTTTTTCGATGATGAAAGACAGGACAGAATGTGGTAAACCTGTATGGGGAAACTGATGCCTGCTTTTTTTGTGTGTGTACCGATAAAGATACCTGGACCGTGAAATGCTACAGCAACAGGCAGATTTGTCTTAGTCAAGACTTGTCACACAGACTGGCACATGCACACACAAGATAACTAGCCATGCTTCTAAATCAACAGGTCCCCAATTTGTTTTGCCTGGGAAAACAAGCACTCCACGTTCAGACCAATTTAACAGCTAAGCTGTCCTCATGCGATTGAGGCAAACGTTGATAAGCCGAGTACTTCTAATGACACGAACTCATTACCAGAGTGTGTCAGCGCATCTCAATGCATGTAGATCTCACAGCGGGGGGGGGGTGCATAAATCTTTTAGCACCATAATAAGCATTGTCTAAACACGTGTCCTGCAAATTATCCACAATTATTTCTCTGTAACTGAAATAACAAAGCTTTTGATTGTATAATTGAAACAATGTTGAGTGTGTCATGCAAATTTATTTAAATAACGGAATTAAACTCTTGTTTTGATCTTTCCAACTCTGGATTTTAAAAGGGAATTATTTATCTTGTTTACACGCTGATATTCATCAAACACGTATTAAACATATTTGTCATGGAGCCGCCAGAGACTGAAAAATGTCCACAAAGAGACACGGAACATCTAGAAAGAGACACAAAATCACAATAACTTATTAATAATGTAACTATTAATGATGTATGGTTTATTATGTCAGGCCAGAGAGTCTTAAAGTGATGGTTTGGAGTAATTCACCCTAGGGTCCTTTGCACCATGACCTCGAGCCAAACACCCCCCCAGAAGCTTTTTTCACCTGGGTCGAACATCGGGAGAGTTAGCGTAGAGTAGCGTTATCAGCTGAATAGCTTAGCGCAGGGGCTAAAGGACCCACGTTTGTATCTTGTAAGTTACCCCACTAATAATGCCCGAAATGATACCAAACGTCTACAAGTAGTACAAATAGGTTATGCTCTCATAAAACGATGGATTGGAAAGTTTGTAAGTACACCAGAAGTTTATGAACACTTGCCTGCTCTCCTCAGCTCTCTGCTGCTGCTGCTGCTTAGGGCCGTCTACAAATTACTACACCGAAAAGAGTTACAACAAAAATATTTATTAATTCAATGATTAAATAAGGTAATGTCTCCAAACTTACCTCAATTATTACTTGTCTCCTGCTAGTTATACTACAGCACTTACTTTAAAAAAAAAAGTTTAATTAATAAATATTTTTGTTGCATCTCTTTTCGGTGTTGTAATTTGTAGACGTCCTAAGCACTCGTCTAAGCAACAACAGCAGAGAGCAGAAGCCAGCAGGCAAGTGTTATTTATATAAACTTACTGGTGCTACTTACATACCTCAATCCATCGCTTTATGAGTACCATAACCTATTTGTATTACTTGTAGATGATGTGGGTCATTCGTGAGTATTAAAGCGTCGATCCAATAGCTATTCCGCGCTAACGCTATCTTACTCTAATACTCAAAAAAAAAAAAAAAAAAACTATGGTACTCTAAAGGATGAAAATTAAATTCCATCACTTTAACATATTTCTTTTACAAATGTTGTAAATTGGCACCCCCTTCTTCTTTAGTTTTTCCGACGCGCCCATTGAAACGTTTCGAAACCCACCACTGGAAGTTGTATAGTTTGTTTGGCAAACAATGGACCAGGATTGAGTCACATTTTATTTCCTATCTTGTTCTCATTCTCTGACTCATTCTCACCTCTGTCTTTGTTATCTAAGCAATCATCACAGAGGCGTCGCCGACCTCTTCCTTCGCTGATGCTTGTTTTTCCTCCCCTGCAGGAACCCCCTTAACCACTTTCAGCAGCCAACCTTTTCTCGGAGGCTCTCGCTAACTCTGTTTGACACTAAAGACGGTCACTCTGTTGGGTTTACGGAGGAGGATGTGTGTGATCCGTCTCTGCTTTGATCCAGACAGAACTCGAGGATGTTATACACAGGCGAGGAAGAGGGTGGCGTCACGTTATCTGTGTTCTCTGGACTGCGCCAGTCTTCCGGTTTGGACAGGACTGGGCAGCGTAAGGGACTCGTTACAGACACATTCCCCTTCAATTTCACATGGAGGTTTTCTTACTACATCACAATGGGGCGACGAATGGGGCGTAAAGTGATGCACACTGAAATTAACAGTAACATTTTGCCACATTAAGCTCCAGATTTATTTATTTTTTATTATATTTAGACTCATATTAAAAAAAAAAGTATAACAATAATACATTTATTTTATATACCGCTTTAAAAGGTACTCAAAGGCACTTTACAAGGAAGGAAATACAATAACAATAGCAACTAGAGATAAATATTAAAAAGGTGCAGCAAAACAGCATAGAAACAGGATACGAGAGAAAATCTGGCGCAATGTTGCTGTTAATTTCAGCGTGCGCTACTCTAAAGTCGGCGCCCATACATCACCACTTAAGACGGCACTCTTTACAACTGCAATGTGTCCCAGGATGAAACAAAACTTTCACTGGCCGGCCTGTCACGCTATCATGATTTTTTTTAAAACATCTCTATTTATCTTTTATTTTGTCTGTAACCATCTGACAAGCATCTTTTTAACATTTATTTCTTGTAAGCCTGGGTCTAATCTACGCTTCACATCCATATCATTGAATCAGATTTGTTGTTGATGTTACATCAGATCCGACAGATGAGTTAATGACGCTTCTGTGTCAACTTAGAGGAAGAGACAAGGTCAAAACCTCGTCCAGACCTTGACATCCACAGGAACAACGCTGCTGATGGAGCAGGGTGGGGGTGGGGGGGGGGGATTACCGGTGCGACAGCTGAAACACATTGAAAGATGGTAATCATTAACCACTTTAAATAAGACGTCAGATCGGAGAGGTCAAGACTGCATCAATAATACGGCGAACCGCAGGCACCGCAGTCTGTACGTGACTTTTACTGGGGCAGGCAGATCATATGGAATAGATAGATGTGAGCCCCAAATCCCTTTTATTAGACTATTTCACCTTGCGTGCTGCATCGACAAGAGGCAGAGTGGAAACAGTCTCCGTGTAGACTCAACAAACTGAATGTGTGTGTGTGTGTGTGTGTGTGCGTGTGTGTGTGTGTGTGTGTAATAGAGAGCATTCCTGACTGTACAAAACCAAATGAACATGGTATGTGTATCCGTAACGCGCAGATTTCTATGTCCAGCATGCGTGTGAAGCTCGAACCGGGTTCCGCGCTCTTCTCTCCAGGGGAGGTGTTGTGAAAAACCTTCGATGGACGTCTCTCTCTTCCCAGCATCTGGCTCTTAGAAGTGTCTGCGAACACATGGAGCCATTAGTTCCACCTCCGGGTGGACTCCCGCCCGATCCACACTGATGTGATCTCACAGGGGCCCGGGCCAGCCCTCCCTGGGGACCCATAACCACCCAGGCACCAGAACAAATAGCTCAGCGCTTACGCACACTTTCTTTATGGCAGGTGATTCCTTGCCCTGTTTCCAGAGCGTTGCAGGAACTTCAAAGTATCACACTCAGACCGTTGTTCTCACCCTTGGCTTCCTCATCTCTAACCTGCCACGTCGTTGGATTCTTGGCCGTAGCTAGAGTGAGGCAGCCACAGGGTGAGGTCACTGAGCTGGGTGTCTACGTGTGCTTTGATGTTAGAGAAAGGAATTGAGTAATTAAAATATAAAGTAGTCATATATACTGAAGGAAATATAGGAAATTTCTGCGCTACTGTCTAGCAGAACTCCCCGTAAAACCACAACGGATAAGTAGATAAGCATATTTCCTAAAATGACGAACTATTCCTTTAAGAATAGTCGCCTCTAGGAAGAGTGCCGGGCTATGAATGCAACTGAACATAGCGGCCAAACAGTGGAATTAAACTTCCGTGCCCGTCACATGATGCCCCCTGGTCCAAACAGACTTTTTCCCATAGACTTACATGTACATGGCGAAAGAGACGTCTGTAAATCCGTGGATACATTCTTTGGAGTCACAACCCCGCGAAATGACTCGTTACACTATCAGAATTTGATCCATTCGGTCCGATAATATTTGGAAAGCCTAGAGATTGATGATGATGATGATGATTTAATCATTTAAAGGGGCGCTATGCAGTTTTGGCCATTTCTTCGCTGTTTTCTGGCTTTTTGCTGGCAGGTTTCTCTATAGAGCTCCCCCTACAGCTTCAGAATAGATATTTGGCAGCTCCTATGTTTACTCGTGTCTGACTCCTTTCTCTGTCAGTCTGCCATTTCCTCTTTCTCTGTTCCTCCGACAATGCTTTCCTAGCTTTTTGCTTCTTTTTGTCCGGCTCAGCCATGACGATAGTGTGTATGTGTGCAGTGCAGTGAAGCAATTCGTTACATCGCGAGACCTGACGCTGAGGCTGCCGGCTCACCGTGTGTTTGACTGTTCAGTACTGTTCATATTTACATTTAAAAAGCAGACATAAAAGTATCTTAAAAGTTACTTTCCCTAGTAACTAATTACTTTTGATATACAGTAATTGGTAAAGTAATTCAATTACTTTTAAAAGAAGTAACTGTAACTAATTACACATTTTCAGTAACTTGCCCAACACTGGTCCTAGCTGTCTGAAATGACAACATTCACTGGCAGATTATTTCAGCTGTAGCTACCTAGCTAATTAAACTGACGTAAGCTTCATGAGTTGAATGAAAGTGCAGCGTAATTGTTGTTGCTTAGGGTAAAATTGGTTAATCATTGTCCGGAGGAGGGGTTTAGCAAGTTCAGAATATATTTTTCTTTCCTGTCCATCAGATTTGATTTTGTTTGACTTTAGCTCACAGCAAAGCTGGTATTGAGTTTGTGAGTGCCACGGTCAGTCATGTTGGCTGCCCAGTCAGGTGTTGAAAGATGGGCCGGTAGGAGGCAGAGAGGAGGAAATTGATGGCAGAGGGAGAGATGCGTGAGGAGTGGAGGTTACTCACCAGCTGAGGAAACACGGCGGCTGGCATGGCCGAGCTTTTTGTGGTTAAAGTCAGCTCGGGGGCCAATGAAAATGTTTGTGTAGAAACGTTTAAAACATCCACACAGGAAATAAGAAGACTACTCTTCATTAACAGGAAACATACATCCTCTTACACACACATCACACAGCGCAGCAAAGGACACATTCTTCCTGACACCGTGGCTCGGACCTGTAAATGTGCTGGTCTTCCACCATAGGAATTCAACTGTCACAATAGCACAGTTAGCTGTTGAAGGCTTTACATGTTGCAGTGCACTGATTGAAGAAGCAGATACAACTGTTTTCTTTATATCCTGGAATTAATTTTGAGTCCTACTTTGCATCGTTGCCGCCTTTAGGTGCCCGCCACTTTCATTTCATGCCAAAACCTGATGAAAACCCATCTGAATGCATGAAACATGCTTGATATTTAATAAATTGCAGTGGACATTAAGTCAGATTTATTTTTTGGTCACACTGTTCATCACGTGCTTTAGGGATGGTAATGATTGACCATCACCCTCTTTGGATTGTCTCGCCATTGTGGGACTGATGAACATCGGCAATCATACCATTGCTTGTAAAACACTGCTTTACTCCAAGTCTCTGCTCTCAATTCAGTCTGCTTTAAATCTGCAGGAATTAGACCTAAAACCTGGAAATGAGTTAGCATTTAATTACAAGAACAGTTAGCAGGCAATCAGTGCGTTTACATGCAGTTTAAGAAAACCATTATATTCGGGTTAAGGCGATACCCCATGTCAACACCTTACCCCGGCTGAAATCTGAGTTCTCATCCCCCAGTAAACAGATAACTCCTTCAGTAACTGGGGAATTGGTGCATGTGTAAAGTCCTGTGTTGTTTGACCCATCCACCACCCCAACCAACATCCCTATGCAGATTTTCGGGCTTTCATGCTACTTGCTACCATACCATACTTGCTCCTAATGCTATGTCATCTTCTCATTCACTTTACATTGGCATTGTTTTAATTTCCACACACTCCGTGCCACCACCATGTAATGTGGTGTTAACAGTTCGTGATCATTTCACGGAATTCTGTGAGACCAGGCTGTCCGTAGGTTATAACTGCCACTCCACTGCAGCGGTTTTTGACCGGGAAATAGAAGAGAGCCATTGGAAGCAAAACAAAAAAGCAAAACAACACAAGCTTTTAACGTTTAAACCAACGGAGGACAAACAGGCTTTTGGTTAGATTCCTGAAGTTAGCTCTAAAGTAGTCTATTGAAGAATATATTTGGTAGAATATAAGTAAGAGAGTCTCAAGCCACCTTGACCTTGCTTTCTCTGAATCTAAAGGCCTGGGAGTGATAGTGATAAGACTTGTGGGGGGTGCAGCTGGATCGCAGTCATTAACACAGTATCAAAATTAACTGGCCAGATACGCAGAGAGAACAATGGTCTAGTGATGGATCTGCGCGAATTGCGGTGGGAACCGGAGGCCTGGACCAGGTGCACTGATAATGGCACATACATCGTTGCAGAAGGAGGAATCTGAAGAAGGATGAAGAGACAGGGTAATGTTAGATCGGGCATTCGGAGTGTTGGAATTTTAAATTCAGCGGATTTATGAGGACTATTGTTGACTGCTCCTGAGATCTCTGCAGGGTAAATTGAAACTATCTGTCCAATCTGAGTTTTCTGTCACACAACTATTTTGCAGCGGCTCTGTGGGGAGTTAAGCACCGCCCATGGCGATTGTGATTGGTTTAAAGAAATGCCATTAAACCAGAGCACGTTTTCCTCCCATCCCCGAATGCTATGTGGAGTAGCCAGACCCTCCTTCAGCGCGCTTTGGAGGCGGGTCTGGCAAAGCGAGACTAGGTCTCAAGAAATATTCTTGTTGTTGTTCTACAGCATAAAATAGGTCAGTGAAAACCCCAGTCCTAAGTTTTGAAACTTTTAGGTGTCCTAAAAAAGGCTGACAGTAGCTAAATGATATCTATACTGTATACTTTAAATGTCACCTTTAGCTTAGTTGCGGTGCTTTGAAGTCATGTGATCATGGTGTAGTTCCATCAGCTCTTACTTCTGGCAATTGCATTTACGCTTCAAAGATCATTAAGGGGTGTTCGTGTTGTGAACATGTTTATATCATAAACGTTTGCTTGCCATAGAGCTTATTTCCTGCAACAATCCAAAACTCCCTTGGATAAATCCATTAAAATTAATGAACAAAGTGACGCCGTAGACTTCGACGGAGACCAGTGAAGGATTTTAGAAGCACTTTCCCGGTGCTGGCTGAGCGTTACTGAGCAGCCTCCAACTGAGCTTGAACACGTAGATGTGACGTGAGCAACCTGTCTGAAAGTGTGAAGTCTTCTGGTAGCTGTGCCGAGAGAAATCTCAATCATTCCCAATCTTACAGAGACGGAGAGCATAGGCACAGGCTAATTATTGCTAACTAAAATGCTAGTTAACATTAGTAATTAAACTTAAACAGCTGATGTGAGTCGAAACTGCCTGCGGCCTTCTCCTGACTATACGGTAATTCCTCTACTATGTGACAGTAAGTCTCGTGGTTATGACACAATCGTTAGCCTGTTTTTACAAAAACGTCTGCTATGGAGCCTGGAACTTGAGGTACATTGTCGTGTTTCTTTAGAAATAAACAATGGACAAATAGAGTCTTTAAACGCTTCAGATGTAAAGCCATTCTCTGTCAAAGTGATGCCAAAATGAATGGGAGTCAATGGGATGCTAACGGCAGGTGATGGCTTGGTAGCATCAAAATGTCTCCGTAAGAGGTACGCTTTGCGGATGCTCGCTTACCACCTTGGATAAATCCCATTGGCTTTTTGTCCAGGGAACCAGGCCAATGTTAACTTTCGGTTTGGCCTACAAAAAATATGTCATCCCTGCAACACTCTGCTGCCATCTTTGCCAGTGGAGAGAAAGGCATGTCATTTTATCGGCCAGGCTAATAAACATGTCAGATCCACATTTCCTGAGGCATGAAAGGAAATAGAGAGGAGGCATTACTGCTAATGGAATTACAGAGACATGTCACAAAGAAGCATGAAGTTTGTAAATGCCCTTTTTTTCTTCTTCTTTTAAAGCCTTGTAAGGCTGGACTGGACACCAAACAAGGGAAAATGTGTCTCAGGGTAGAAACCACAAGAGATTCAGGTCTGTTGAACCTTCACATATAATGGAGGTGAAACAAACAGAAACTGTGGACCTGGAGATGACATCACCAGCCAAAGCTCTGTTGCCAGACGCTCAAAGCGGGGAATATCTTTTTTCCAACACTTGGCAAGGGAAACATGTACACTCCAATCCCCTTTTATTGCTATTTACCTCTTTGCCAAGCTTTGTTGAAAGCACATAGTTTCACAAGATGAATGTGAAACTGAAAAAAAAAGACCCTACAGCACAACTCTCCCTTTAGGTTTCAGCTCTGCATATTATCTGTGTGCTTCTATTTGACCTGAATACAAGTCTTTTTAGTGTTGATTCTTCCCACCTATAAAGGATTCTGGCAGGGGTGTGCGCTCAGCTTTTAGCGTTGCATCTCATTAGGCAGCCAGAGAGGTGCAGCGGCATCATAACAGATAGCTGAGGCGGTCTGACCCTCAACAGAACAGCACCTCTTCCACCCCACACTTTTTCTGAATATGTCCACATGTGCACAGGAGAGCACCAGCGAGCCCAGAGGAGGCTGCGCTGGCGCTCCCTGTTACACCCAGCGAATCGTAAATCCACCATCGGACAGGCAGGTTGAGCCGGAACGTCTTTTAGTCACCGTGGGCCACTGGGTGATTTACGATCAATGTAACCTCTGGAGTTTAAAGATAACAAGAGCCAATCTCGCCTGGGATGGAATACCTCTGCACCGCACTCAAACCTTAAAACCACTTTAAACCACTGCAAATGTTTGGGGATTTTGACAATGTTTTGTTGGTTGTATGGTTGCATATTGAGAAACGATAGATTGAAAACACTTTGATTGATATTTTTGTAATTAAAGATGTAAATTTATGGAAATTTAGCTTTCTCCTACTCCCTTTCGGACAAAATTATTTATTTATTTTGCTCATTCTTGCTTTTTCTTTTTTGGACTAAACTACTTTTGTCTCTTGTGTTTTAAGTTTTTTTTTTATTCTTTTGCATGTTGTTCGAAATACTACTATTCATTCATTCATTTATTCAGTGACATTTCATCCACTCAACACGAAGGCGCGAGTATGAGTTATGTGATAGAGGGGGTTATATATTATAAAAGACCCCCAGCTCTTATGTATTAAAATAAAACGTTGAAATGAAGCCGGTGTAATACAGGGAGCTTTAAGCCTCTTTTAGGATCTGAAAACAGAGGGAGTTTAATGAGAAGTCGTTAATGGGAATATTATTGGAGCATACTGTTAACAGCCTCTTTCCTCGCTGCTCAGGCCAAAACCATTTCCTTCTGACTTCTTTGTACATGCTGTTTAGAATGAACATCACTCACTCCGTACAAGAACTCCCCCCCCAATGATCCCCACCAGCAGGACAGAGTAGAGTGCCAGTAAGTCATGCTGGGGCAGAAACCCGCGCAGGCCTTTCTGGTTGAAGGCCTTCCCGCCCGCACATGGAGGATTTACTCTGATGACAGAAACCGACACTTCCTTACTTGGGCCTCACGTTTAATGGAGTGCAAAGTTCCCTTTAATATTTCTACAGGTGTCAGGGACAAGGAGGTGGTAGCACAGGGGTCTTCTTTTAATGGTAAGCCTCGTGAAATGTTCCATAAAAGCTCCTTCTAAAGCGGACAGCAGATATGAAATATAGAGCTGGATTTTTTGAAGGTGGTGTAAAAGCAAGCAAACTATTTGGCTTAATTTAAAGAATGAGACTGTCGTCTACCGAACAACGTTGTACGAGAACGAGTCCCGTTTGAAATTCAAGTAAACTGCAAGTTTGTTTTTTTTACTTGAACGCCACTTTCAGCGTCATGTACATAACCTTCAGGAAGTGAAGTTACGGTCTTGATTTTAATCCAAACCACGATCCTTTTCTAAACTTAATTAAGTAGTTTTGGTGCCTAAACATAACCAAACCGCGAGCATTTGACAATGTTAAAGTCGTGTCCAAAATTGCGACCTTTACGTTGAAAACCATGACCGACGTTGTCAGGTTTAGATATGAGGTTGTATTTCTGCCACTGCTAGGGGCGCTATTTTAAGAAACGCTCCTCTGGGTCATAGGAACAAACAACCCATATCGTCATATGGTTTAGAGGACTTGTTGTAAAGAATGTCTGCGGCTTTGTTTAAAGAATTTGAACTTTATCATCTAATTAATAGTGCGTTCCATTTGTATACGGACCTCGGATTTTCCAAAGTCGGAAACACGCCCCCTGACCTCGGATTACCGAGCTCGGAACTCGGACAACCACAGAGTACCCCGAGCTAAAAATCCAACATGGTTGCTCCGTGCATCGACAGTAGTGAAAAGTGTAGTAACATACAGTTAATTAGCACTTCTGTCTTATTTGTGTCTCACTAAATCAATCGTACACACACTGCTGTCCATATCTGTAGACATGTTGCTACGCTTGCACAAAAACACCGTAATGTGTTACTAATAAACTGGCATTGCTAACAATGGCTAACCTGGCTAATGAAAACAATGGAAATCTGACTTGTAAATGGAACGCATTCAACTCGGCTGTGACGTCATTCTCAGCTCCGACTTCCGAGTTCCGAGGTAAATAGAACGCACTATTAAAGCTTTAGGACGTACTCACATTTGGCCCAGTTGCCTTGAACCGTGTCCGAGCATGATTGCCCCAACCTCCTTGCTGGCCTGCACTGACACTGCGATAAAACAATTAGGGCCAGAGCACGCTTACGTCATTACGTTGCGGGACACGCCAACTGCACTTCCTGTTCATCTGTTAAGGTAAGAACCAGACCCGGGCACGTTTAGCGATCACACTGATGTGTATCGTGCCCGAGTCCAACCAAACCGTGCCTTGGCCCACCTCTTTCAAGCGTGCAACCGTGCCTGGGCACGGAGCGATCACACTAGTCAACCAAACTGGACTTTGGGGTCAAACGTGCTCGGGCACGGTTTAACTGGGCCAAGCGTCAGTATACGCCCCTACCCGGTGTTTTACTCATATTCTTGCAGCAGCAAGTAAACTTACAAAACGCGATACTATCTGTGTTAACTTAGATGTTGCAGTATTTGCCGACGATAACCTCCCCTCATTACTCTGCAGGATAACACAATTTGTCTTCATTTGCAACCCAAAAATCATGCACCCCTTGATACCAAAGACCGCAAAATCAACCAAATAATGAGTGACTGCAGACAGACTGCTGTTCTTCTGGCTTTCTCTGTGGTAGGTGTTGTTATGTTTTAAAGGCACTGAGGAACAATCTAGCGCCGTTTCCCCAGCCACATACAGCTGTCATCGTGGCCCTTCACACGGCCTAGATGAGCAGGAAAACACTAATCATGTCATCACTGTTCTGCATAGGAGCAAGAGCCCTATTTAGCGTGATAGCAGCTTGTAATTACGCTGTCCTCCAGGGCTGTGGCAGTGTGGTGGGCCTCACCAATGCCAAGAAAAAGCAGCAGAGGAGCTGATTAACTTGGACTTACATCTTGAATTCTTTTGCAATGCCTTGCTGCACCTAGCTGCTGCTGCGTCCTAAACAATCCTCTCTAATGATGTTCATTAACGACAAGTTTACGTTCCCCAAATTCCTCAAAGACCTCCGTGCACACACACAGCGTAAACACACTGATGGAAACATGGTGCCACTCATGCATTTTGATGTCTGCAGTTTGCTCTTACATATCCTACCACACAAACAAAGTCACAGACACACATGTTGTAACACTTGAGAATGGGCTGAAAATATTTGATTTTTCTCAGCCATTACTGGATTGCTGGAAAATATATATATGTATATATATATATATTTGTTAACAAAATAAAGAGTCTTCTGCCATGAAAGAGACTGTGAGGCTGTACTAAATGCTAATGTGAGCATGCTGACATGTGCACCTTGAAAATGCTAACCTGATGATGTTTAGCAGGCGTGGGATTTCCCCCTTTCTGCTCTACATATCCCTGCTTCTGCTGAATTATTTGTATCCCCGGTGGGGACAAAATGTAGCCTATCCCCCCCTCAAAGTGATCAATGCTACTTCACCAATAAACCATATATTATAAACCTAAAATAGAAGTATTTTAAACCAAGTAAAGCGCTGTAACGTGAACAGTCTATAGTGCGATTGAATGATAAAATCCAAGCTGTAGTTTAGCTGCTACAGAGCTCCGGGACGCCGGCTACCAGCGGCAGTTGTATAGTTGCCAATAGGCTGACTGTGAGCCGGCTACAGGCACCGCCAGCTGGCGCTCCTTTCAGGGTCCATTGATGGTACTGGAGTTTAGCCAGAAAAAGTTAGCATCATGCAACGATGACAGTTAAGTTTAGTCACCAAAACGACTAGTTAAGTTGCGATTGTGATTGGTTTAAAGAAATGCAAACAACCCAGAGTGTTTTTTGTCCTCTACCAGAATGGATCTGTGGTGTAGCCAGACCTTGTCACAAGCTAACATGTCACTAGTTTTGCAGGTATTAGGTCATAAACCAAATTACAAATTTCGACAAATATAAAATTTGACCTGGTGATGGCGCTAGATGAAAGGGATCGTGGTTATCTGTTCGAAATGTCATGGAAATGGGCGCCTGAGCCAAAATCTGATGCCCTGCTCCGTTGTTGAGGTTGCAGGGTACATCATAAAGCTCTAGAGCACAGATATGTATCTCTATTTACCCCTGAGAAACACTTGAGATATTTCTAGGCTGCACCACAGAGGTTTAACATATTGCCAGTCTTACATTTAAGCGCACATACCAGACAATAACCCAGCTATCACTAGGGCCACCTAGTCTTATTGTTTCTGGAACGACGTGTAGACTATTTATTGCCTGGTTTGGTCTCAGTCACAGAAGCCGCTCTGCCTCTGCTGTAACTCAGTCTCAACCAGCTTTAGACTTGTTGAAATGTACTTGGACTTGCTTCAGGTGGACTTCCTCACGCGTAAAGAACTCACATTCACAAGGACACCTCCAGCAAATTGGTGACATGGAATAGGAGGCACCACCCAAGGATATCCTGGTGCAAGCACTGAAAAAAGGCCACTTCAAAATAAGTAAAAAATGAGTTCAGGTGTTTTTTTGCTTGTCAAGTAAAAAAATATGCCAATGGAATAAGTGTAAATTCACTTGAAATAAGATATAATCTTATTTCTAGAAAAAAGAACTAAGAAAGAAATAAGATAATCTTATTTCCTCTTCTGAAGAGTCCATCGTGTTTTTTTTTAATCCTCCATGTCCTCCTTGGCTACTAGCAACTGCGTGGTGGTGGTGGCTTGTATCATGTGGACGTGCCTACAGTTTTGTTGTCATTACTCAAGCCGCCTACACATGATGGGCAGCAAAACCGCTTTAAGCTCCAATTTTGACCTAGTTACCGCTGACCTTTCGAAAGCGCAACCAATGAGCAAACAGCATGTCGTTACCTAGCATAGAAATAGCTTCCTTGCCACCCTTGATGACGAATACCTGCGCTGCGCCATGCTCTGCACCCTACCTAGCGGTGAGCAGAGAGCAAATCGCTTATCATGTGTAGGAGGCTTTAGAATTCCTCAGGGAGGCGACAGAAACTTCTCACTATAGCTTTAACAAGATATTCAACATGCATTGTCTAAAAACAAGTCCCTATGTCTCACTGAAATATCACTTGTTAGGTGGTTGTGTCTTATATTAAGTGCTATTAGATATTTTGACTAGAAATTAGATAAATATACTAAGATTTTGCTTTTTTGCAGTGAGTTGTTAGCACGACATTCCTGGCCACCAGTATCCTTACCATGTTTTGTATTTAACTTGTATACATTTAAGTAAGTTTCTGTACATGTAAAAACACATCTGTAGTTTCTGACAAATAGAATATTTACAGAGTAGAAGTATGAAGCATGTTGTAATAACAAAACCCCTCTCTGAGAACACACTGTAGACGTAATCACAGTTATGGATCACAGTGTTTTACGTGCATGGATTTCACTGCATAAACATTTCTGTGTTTTGTCAGTGATGGCTGCTGAATGCTTTAATCTGAGAGCCGAGCTCAGCCATTGAGGTGAAATGAGGAAAATCGTATTTTGTGGGTTTTGCAAAAACATAGCTGTGCGCTGCCACTACATCATGTGAAATTCTTTGTAAACAGGGGCGATACGAGTGCATACCAGAGTTGTCAACACATACAGTACATGCTTTATGTCCTGCCACAGTAATACTAAACACCTTGATCCAAAAGGAGGAGAATCCAAAGAATACAAACTGAAAAAACAAAATTTAAAGGCGCTGACACACCAACCCGATTATCGGCCGTTGGACAGTCTGGCGAGGTCGGTGACTCGAGTCTGTTCGGTGTGTCCCATGCCGTCGTCAGTCGGAGGAGCCGTCTGCCTTCAATTGGGCCGATTTGACCTGTTGAATCAGAAGGCGGGCAGTCGGACTCAATGGCCAATCTGATTGGTGGAGCGCTAACCCGGAAATGACGAGCGGGATGAGCCTGACTAACGCCTCACAAAATCAGACGAAGATCTTTTAAACTGACCTTTGTCGATCTGAAATGAAGAAAGATTCAGCAACTGCACGGCCTATTTCTCGCTTAAAATGTTTTCAGAAACACGTTTCAGTGAACTATCTTTGTAAAATATGAGATTGTACCGAACGAACCGCCATTATGCTCCGTTGTAAAATCCGGGAGCAGCCAGACTCACATGACACATTCATCCAATCAGCCATTTCATTTTTTGGGTGACAATACAGCCTGCTGTTATGGAGACGTATTTTATGTTTTTGTCAATTTTTTTCGATGTTTTTGTTGCTCTTTTTAAAGACATGCATACATGTCTTGGGACCTCCCTAGATAGTTGGAGATCTCAACCCCCCCAATGTTGAACCCAAAGTTACGCCCTTGTAAACAGCATTACTAATCTTGAAACCTATTTTTAGTAGAGTTTGCAGAATACATAAAGATATTTCCCCAGTAACAGAATCTTTGCTCCGTTGATTCAATGGTGCAGTCAGAGAGACTGAGGGGAAATGACACAAAGTTGAAGTCATTTTTAAAACCTGGAAAAGATTTGGGGCATTTCAGCAAACATGTGTTGCTGGAGCCCTAGAAGCCCCCCCGCACTGCCCATAATTTTCCATAAGGACAGATGTTTAACTGCATTCAACAAATCGTTTCTCCCGGTGGTTTCTATGTAATCCTTCACCTAGGGTCCAGCAGCGTAGTGATGCTGTGAAGATTATGAGCTTATCCAATTAGCCGTGTGCTAAGACCGGCTGAGCCAATCAGGCACATCTAAAAGCCCCAGCCGCACTGGAGTGCTGCCGGGCCGCCACACATCAGTGGAGCCATAGAGAAAAAGTGAGCGGCCTAAACACAAGAATAATGGGTTGTCCTCTGTTTTTGTCAAATGTAATATTCAATTAACGCCCCGTTTTGCAAATTAGTTTCAAACTCAAGCATTAGAGAGGAAAGCTTAGGTAATTCAAGCGTGGATAATATTATTACTGCTTAGAGAGACCCCACACTGTGTCTTTTAGCTTCCTTATTGTCCTCATACAGACTTTAAAAAAGGAGAAAAGATGAAAAGGTTCAGCGTTCTAATGTTGTGATTCCATTTATATGTTTGCTACCCAAATATTGTTTGATTTAACGTAGAATTCCAGGTTTTATTAAAACTCAACTTCCCACAGAAACACACTGAACTAATTTGGTTCTTGCAGTTGTATTTTCATTCAAATATGATAATAAAAATGGATGAGAGTTGGTGGCGGTGTCGCAGTCACCGAGACCGGTCTCAAGACCAGCGGTGTAAGTATTCAGATCCTTTACTTAAGTAAAAGTACTGATACCACACTGTAAAAATACATGCAATTCTGCATTGAAAATAACCTACATTGTGTAATTTTTTGTGTAATTACTTCCACCAACTAATCAAAGTATTCTCGTACTCGTAGAATCTGACATTCAGAATCATTCAGAATACATACGAGCGACTCGTTCGAAGGACGGCAGCCAGGTTGCGCCTCCATCTTTAAAATACATTAGCCAAAGAGTAGTTTCATTTATAAAAATAAAACATATTACATGTGTTTTGTGTGCAAAACTAGTTTGAAGCTGTCAGATGAATGTAGTGGAGTAAAAAGTACAATATTTCTCTCTGAAATGTAGCGGAGTAGAAGTAGAAAGTGGCACGAAAAGAAAAGACTCAAATAAATTACAAGTACCTCAACATCTGTACTTAAGTACAGTACTTGAGTAAATGTACTTAGTTACATTCCACAACAGCTTAAGACCACTTTTTGAAGGTCTCGTCTTGGAATCGACTGCATTTTCACTCGGTCTTGTCTCGGTCTCAGATAAAGAGCACTCCGGATTTTAGAAGACCTGCAAGGATCTCACTGAACTGCCTGTTTATTATCTGAATTATGTGTTGACATCATTACTGTGATTGGATGTAAAACGTCCTGCTTCAAATGCAACTTGAATCATTGTGTATTTGAAATGTGTTTCTGTTAACCCTTAACATGCACTCCCAAGAAAGTCAATCACAACGACAATTCAATTAAACTTTATTTAAAGTGTCAAACAGGAGTTCAGTCAGACAACTCACGTGTGAAATGTCCATTATAACAGCAGAACATTGTGTTAGGCGGCCAGACTCCGACCTTATCACGCTGCGCAGTTTGGGTTTCTATGAGATATTGGGGAGTGATGAAGTAGGTTCCCCCCCTGGCCGGAGCCTGCAGGTGGATGCTGGGGTGGTGGTGGGGCTGAAAGCAGGCAGCGATACGGATGCAGGGCAGCATTGGCAGGGCGGAGATGGTGAAATTTGAGTTTGGGGTGTGTTTGGTAAATCATACGGAGAGTGAGGCATGTCACGTGTGTGTACAGCAGTGCACGTTAACTGCCTGAACTCGCTCTCAGGCGTCGCCTCGTTCATCTCAGGACACTTTTCAGATAGAGTAGGTCTAGTCCACACTCTATAATTTACAAAGACCCAAAAATGTCCCACGAGCAAGCATTTGGTGCGAAAGTGGCGAGGAAAAACGTCCATTTTACAGGCAGAAACCTCAGACAGACCCAGGCTCTTGGTGGGCGGCCATCTGCTGCTGCCGGTTGGGACACAGAGACACTGATACAGATATACAGAAATATGATTCCTAATAATCATAGCAGTTGGTATGATGCACCGTGGCACTTACAGTACCAAGAAAGATAATAGAACTATGACTAGAAATAATAATACATTTTATTGATATAGCGCTTTCCATGGTACTCAAAGACACTTGACAGTAAAACCTACACATTGAGCACATTAAAAACAGATACTAGTTGTAGCAGTGCAGGGCGTCGAGACAGACAAGAGTAGAAGCTCTGGGTGATCAATTTGACGAGTGCTTATCTATAGCCAGAAGTATTATCATCAGAATGTACTTTAAGTATCCAAAGTAAAAGTACACATTCTGTAGAAAAAAAATCAGGGCTGCACATAACGATTATTTTCATGTCTAGGTTAATCGGTTAATCAATGTCCATCCCAGTTTCCCAAAAGTCCAAAGTGATGTCTTTAATAACTGGTTTTGCCAGTCCAAACCTCCAAATATATTCAGTTAAATGTGATATTAAACGGAGAGAAAAAGCAAGAACCCTCCATATTTGAGGGGCTGAAAACAATTTTCTGCCATTTTTGCATAAAATAAATAATTGAAAATCCAAACTATCTATTATACATAAAAAAAAAAAAACATCTGAAAGGCTCAGAGGTGAAATGTATTTGATGGAACTACAGACAACTATAGATTATCTGAGCATTTTCCACATTTTATCGTGTCCTGCAGTGTGTAGTCTATATCCACTACGTTCCACTTCCCAGAATTGCTCCGGTGCTGCCGGAAATTCTGCCGGATTTCACTCTTTTCGACCGGATTCCTTTGTGTTGGCGTTCTAACCTCTGGTGGATTTGTGAGGACTATGGTTAACTGCTCCTCAGATCTCTGCAGGGTAAATCCAGACAGCTAGCTAGACTATCTGTCCAATCTGAGTTTTCTGTTGCACGACTAAAACTACTTTTGAACGTACACACGTTCCACCAAAACAAGTTCCTTCCTGAGGCTATTTTGCAGAGGCACTGTGGCTCTGTCCGGAGCCCAAAACGATTGTGATTGGTTTAAAGTCATGCCAATAAACTAGAGCACGATTTTCTCCCATCTTGGAAGCACTTTTTTGCAGGATGGTAGGAGAAGACTCATCCCTGATTGGCTCGCCCTGACATTCTTACCCTAACCATAACCAATCCCACTCCTCTTGCCTTAACCTAACCAACCCAACCAGAGCAGGCAACGAGTACTAGCCATTCAGGGATGAGTTCCCTAATGAATATTCATGAGTTTCCCCTTACCATCCTGCGAAAAACATTTTGCATCCAGGAATGCTGTGTGGACTAGCTAGACCTTCCTCCGCAGCGCTGCGGAGGAAGGTCTGGCAAAGCAAGACTATGCAGTGTGGCACTCGCACTGCACTGCTCTGATTGGTGGTGAATAAAACATCCTGCAATATAAGCAACGCAAACCACCATGTTTGACTTACCCTGGCATGTAGTGGTGGAATGTAACTAAGTACATTTACTCATTGTGCTGTACAAATGTTGAGGTAATTGTACTTTACTTGAATCTTTTCTTTTCGTGCCACTTTCTACTTCTACTCCGCTACATTTCAGAGAGAAATATTGTACTTTTTACTCCACTACATTCATCTGACAGCTTTAGTTACTAATTACTTTACACATTTTTGAACACCCAAGATTTTTGAACACAAAACACATGTAGTTTATAAAATACAATGTTTTATTATAAATTAATCTATCCAACAATATATAGATCTAGAAGTCCAGCTGAAATGATTAGACCATTAAACACTTGGTTGATTGACAGAACTGGTTGGCTCGTTTCCAGTTTCTCAAATGGGAGGATTTTTCTGCATTGAGTACTTGTACTTTTAATACTTTAAGTACATTTTCCTGATGATACTTAACATACTTATACTTATACTAACAGAGTATTTGGTATTAATTTGGTATTAATAGAACTTTCGAGAACTTCGTTTTCGAAAGATATAGCTACTCTGGATGGTATTGCCCTGGCCTCCAGCACTGCGGTCAGAAATTTGGGAGTTATTTTTGATCAGGATATATCCTTTAACGCCCATTTAAAACAAACCTCAAGAATAGCCTTTTTCCATCTTCGTAACATTGCCAAAATCAGGAATATCCTGTCTCAGAATGATGCAGAAAAACTAGTCCATGCATTCGTTACTTCTAGACTAGATTACTGCAATTCCTTATTATCAGGTTGTCCAAATAAGTCCCTTAAGGCTCTCCAGCTGATCCAGAATGCTGCAGCGCGTGTTCTGACGAGAACTAAGAGAAGAGATCATATTTCTCCTGTATTAGCTTCTCTGCATTGGCTTCCTGTGAAGTCTAGGATCGAATTTAAAATCCTCCTCCTTACTTACAAAGCTCTAAATGGTCAAGCACCATCATACCTAGAAGAGCTCTTAGTACCTTATTGTCCCACTAGGGCACTGCGCTCCCGGAATGCGGGGCTACTCGTGGTTCCTAGAGTCTCTGGAAGTAGACTGGGGGCCAGGGCCTTTAGCTATCAGGCTCCGCTTCTGTGGAACCAGCTTCCAGTCTGGGTTCGAGGGGCAGACACCGTCGCCACATTCAAGAGTAAACTGAAAACCCTCCTCTTTGACAAAGCTTATAGTTAGGGAGTGAGGAGTTGCAGCGTCCACCTAACCCGCCCACCTGCTTCTCCTCGTAGTTAGTTATGCTATTACAATTCTAGACTGCAGGGGTTGCTGTTTCCTTCCTATGACACACTGAGCTGCTCTCTCTTCTCTACTTGTTACTTCTGTATGCATCCTGTCCCAGAATTGCTTGTTACTAATCTAGCTCTGGGGAGTTTACTCCCCGGAGTCCTTATGTTTCTTCTTCGCAGAGCTATGCTCTGTGATTCTCTGCAAATCCCGTCCGCATCCTGCTGCATCCTGCTGCATCCTGCTGCATCCTGCTGCATCCTGCTGCATCCTGCTGCATCCTGCTGCATCCGCCGCATCCACCCATGCTCTGCAGCGCCACGTTTCATCCCGCAACGCCCTGCTGTGATGTTCCTATGCACAGAGTAGTCTGGATCCGGTATAGGGGACTGCACTACTCAGTATGACACGATGTGCCCTGCTATGACATGAACTTCCACGATGACCTTCGACGTCACTGTGACCTTTAATGTGACTATTATCGCCACTGTTCATCACACCCCCAACCGGCCCGTCAGACACCGCCTACCAAGAGTCTGGGTCTGCCGAGGTTTCTTCCTAAAAGGGAGTTTTTCCTTGCCACTGTCGCGATAGCCACTGCTAATGCTTGCTCTTGATGGAATTACTGTAATTGTTGGGGTTTTGGAAAGTGTCTCGAGATAACTTTTGTTATGATTTGATACTATAAATAAAATTGAATTGAATGAATTGAATTATTAGTGATTTTACTGAAGTAGTAGGATCTGAATACTTCTTCCACCGCTGCTGACATGCGAGCAGCACAGATTACAACAATTTGCCTGATGTCATTCATAATTAGAGGATCAGCTGTTGCCAAAACCTAGACATGATGATTCTGGGCCTCTCTGTGGTTTTCAGTAACAATTTGCAAAGAGGAGTTGTCATGTGCAGTAATATCCTGCCATCATTCGCTTCTAAATACTGCCCTCTGCCGGGCACAAGTGGTCTTGATCTTTGGGTGGGAACAATAGGTCCACTTTTGAATTGATGTGCATGAAGGGAGACCAGTGTTTTTTTTGTCATGCTTCCTACTCAAAGATTAATGTTACACACAAGGAGCTTTACATTTTTGAATCGCACTTGTGTGCCTTTCATGTTTGGCATAATTCACCCAGCTATAGATGCCACCCTGGAGTTCAGCTGCAGAGAGTGAACTGAAGACTCTTTCAGCGAAGGTGCCGCAGGTCGTTTATGTCTGAGAGAGAGAATTATGACTATTTTTCCCCCCGGTTGTCATGAGGGGTAAAAGCTGGGAGTACAAAGTCATGAATGTGTCTCCACCCAGCACAGCCGGGTGGTCTGCCAAGCCGAATGTGACCCCGATAAAGACCTTTGTGCCGAGTGGCGCTGAAATGCGTCTATTCTAGCATGAACCTCACTTTTGTTCCAAGTGTCAAGGGGCACTGATTCACGACACATTATGCAAAAGTATTAAATAGAGGGCCTATTGAAATGTGTCGCGAAGACATCAGCTTTATCATATCAAATGAAATGTCACTGTGATCTTTTTCTCCTGGAATGAAGATGGACATTAGTTTAAATTCACATAAAGTACACGACAAACATACAATTAAAACCCAAATGTGTTTCTTTTTTAAAATATTGCCGTACACTAGGGGACATGCCCCCTCTGTCCCCAGCTTTTCAAAATCCTGTTTGTGTCCCCTCCCAACTTTCAAATTAGTTTGATATTATTTTATTTATAAGTCTTGGTGATTGGTCCCTATTTTAAGCACTAAAGAGTAAGTAAGACATATTTTTCTTATACATAGTTTAGTAGCCTACTATTCTTTCTGGCATAATTATTTCCTGGATTTTGTATCACCATAAATGTATGTAGAAATTCTGGAAATGGGATTAGAATCAGAAATTCTTTTTTGGCAGAGGACCCCCCAGACCCTCTGTATTTCGAACATGTAAAAGAAACCAGAAAGGGTCATACAGAAACTAATGTTACACAAAATTGAAAGCGTATCGAGATACATAAATGACACTTGATGACTTTTGTCGACACATGGGGACAGTGTGTGAGGTATTTTTTTCACTCACATAAGAGCTCAAGATATTTTTCTTTTTTCCCAAATGCAAGCCCACACAAATTGTAACAGCCCTCCAATATCCCAACAAAACCGATTAATTCTTCTATATAGAAATATAATGGACATTTGAGTAAATGTAGTGCGTCTTCTTTTTTTAGTGAAACTAAATAATACAATATAGGCAATCTTTTGATAATGAAAGTCAGTGAAAAATCGCACAAGATGGTGTCAGAGAGCTGCATGCTCGGCCGCAGGTGCAGCAGGTGAGTTAATCACGGCTGTATTCTTCCAGTTTTGTGTTTCGCAAAAGACCAGAGAAATACCATTAAGCATCTTACATAACATTTACCCCATGTAATGCAATCATCATCACATAAAATGCATCATTGGAGCTGACCTTCCCTCCATCCGATTAACCAGAATTAAAACCAGTCAAATTCCTTGTTTGTTCACGCAAACCTGGCCAATAAAGCTGATTCAGATTCAGCTTCTGATTTGCCTTGTCATTTCCGACTTCCGTGTTTCTAATTAGTTTGAATCTCTTTCCGTGGGGCACGTTTCTCCATTTCCAATATGTCTCAATCGTTTTGCTACGGGGTTTCCTGATTGAATAACATGTTCCCTTGGAACGGTGTGAAACGGTGTGCAACTGCTTTGAGTTATGTGTGCCTCTTGTTTATTGGCTGTGTCACAGGTGATCCCCCAATCAGCAGAGACGTGTCTGTAAACGTGGGGCTCAACGTGGCCATGGTTTGAATGTAGGCTAAGCCACGCGCCCTCGGTGTGTGCTGCTTTTCCTCTCTGCTCCCGACAGGTACAAAGCTCAGTAGGTGTCAGTTTGAGCTTTTACGTTAAGATGTAGCCTAGCTGCTGTGTGTTTCAGCCTTTGTCCTATGTATGCATGTGTTTGGCAGCAAACTTAATTTGATATGGGATAATTTGTTTGGTTTATGTTAGATTAAGTTACATTCTTACATGTTTTCTTTATGGGAGTTTGGGATTTCATGGATTCTTGAATTAACCATATTTTCTTGTGTTTTATGAGTTCATAAGATATGAGAGCAAAATATTAATGTATTTTAAAAGGCCAAGGGGTTCAAAGGGTTCATTGTCTAAAATGTCCCATCATGATAGAGAGCCGAAGTCCCGCCCTTCTACTTCTGGCCAATGGGACCTAGCTTTCGAAGAAATATGAACGAGAGTCAATGGAGAGATAATAATTATTTTTTGATCCCGTTTGAATTGAACCATGGATTACAAATATGATGTTCGTCAATTTAAAACATTATTTTTCAACCGAAGAAAGTCTAAGTTTATTGTTAAACTGTTGAAGCATAAGACTGAGAAAATACGTAATTTGAAAGACTTCACACTTCATGGATGACGTCTTGCTGAAGCTACGATGTCTGTGTGTATCGTACCGGGGACGTAACGTTACTCTAATGAGCAGAGGGTCTTGCTTGTTTTTTTTGCTTCTCTGCTGAAAACTTAAGCAGTTAAGATAACGTTATATGTGTTGTGGAACAGAGCTAAGCTAGCTAGCTAGCTAGCTAGCAAGCCGAGCATCCAGCTAGGTGAGGTAGATTGTGTGACACGGGAGATGTAGTTCACTGAGCGGTTTCACACTAAACTAAGCGGTCATATAACAAACCTACGGGTAACTGAGACTTTCTTCTGTTGAAAAATGATCTTTTAAATTGATGAACATCATATTCGTAATCCATGGCTCAATTCAAACGGGATCAAAAAATAATTTGCCTCTCCCCGTTCACTACCGTTCATATTATTTCTAAGTTAAGGTCCCATGAGGTCCACCTGAAGGGATGAACCTGCTAAACCACCTGTTTAACAGGTGTTTGGGTTATGGTTATGGTTATGGTTAGGGTTAGGGCAACCTGTCTCAAATAAGACCCTCATCATTTGGGACACTAAACTGCACGTATACCTCTTACAACCAGTGTAGGTATGCAATGAAACTCATTCGTTATCTGTTCCCTCACACATTTACATCCTCCCTATGGTGGCTCTAACCCGCCTGTTGTCCTCGTTTTCAAAGTTTCTATATCAAAAATGTAGGTTTCTTTGAACCAAATGTCCCAAAAATAACTAAATGAAGTTGGTTAGAAGCCTAGATGTAACACAGAATTGGGTGATAATTTATACTTTATGCTTTACAAACAGGCAAACCAGAGGAGGACAGCAGGTGAGTACGTAGGAAAGTATGTCAAAGAAGGCGTCCACAGCGTTAAAACTGTCCAAATAGCATCAGAGGCATTAAAACTGTCAAAAACACTGTCAATAAAGTGTCAAAATAGTCAAAAAATAGAAGACAGGAAGACAATACTAGGGTTGAGTAGGACTGGTCAATATCCATCCATCCATCTTCCATTTCGGCCGCTTGTACCCTGGATCTCGTTCTTTCAGTCATGACCCAGCCTTCATGACCATAGGTCAATATATGAATATTATATCGATATATGGGACTAGATATGTCTTAGATTTTGGATATCGTAATATGGCATAGGTGGTGTCTTTTCCTGGTTTTAAAGGCTGCATTACAGTAAATTGATGCAATCTTCTGAACTTACCAGACTGTTCTAGCTGTTATTTGCCTTTACCCACTTAGTCATTTCATCCACATTATAGGTGATTATTTACCATACTCTCATTGTGTAAATATTTTGTAAAAGCACCAATTGTCAACCCTACAATAGTCTATATCCTTGAAGTTCCACTTCAGGGATTGCTCCGTTTCCGCCAGAAAATCCGCCGGATTTCACTCATTTATGCTGGATATCTGTTGCCTTAGGTTTCCTTTGTGTTGGCATTTTAAACAACAGTCGATTATATGGTTAACTGCTCCTCAGATCTCTGCAGGGTAAATCCAGACAGCTAGCTAGACTATCTGTCCAATCTGAGTTTTCTGTTGCACGACTAAAACTACTTTTGAACGTACACGTTTCACCAAAACAAATTCTTTCTGAGCCTATTTTGCAGCGGCACCGGGGCTTTTCTCCAGAGACGATTGTGATTGGTTTAAAGAAATGCCAATAAACCAGAGCACGTTTTTTCTCCCATTCCCAAATGCTGTGTGGAGTAGCCAGACCCTCCTCCAGTGCGCTTTGGAGGAGGGTCTGACAAAGTGAGACTAACCCTACAATATCGCCGCAATATCGACATCGAGGTATTTGGTCAAGAATATCGTGATATTTGATTTTCTCCATATCGCCCGGCTCTATTTGAAATTAAAACCAAAACTGCAACAATGCCCTTGTCCTTTTTTCAGTAACTCTACTCTTACAGTATGCAGTCAAACAAACGGAACATGTCTTTGCATGTAAAGTGAGAAGCACAACACTAGACCAATAGGACATAGTTGTTTGTAGAGCTGGAAAGATAAATCGAGTAGTTGTCAGCTATTTAAAAGGCAACTATTTTGATAATGGATTGATCGGATTCAGTCATTTTTTTTATGAAAAAGAAAGTAAAAATTCTCTGATTCCAGCTTGTTAAATGTGAATATTGTTCTAGTTTCTTCTCTCCTCTGTGACAGTAAACTGAATATCTTTGAGTTGTGGACAAAACAAGACATTTGAGGACGTCATCTTGGGCTTTGGGAAAAACTGATCCACATTTTTCATCATTTTCTGACATTTTAGAGACCAAACAACTAATCGAGACAATAATCGACAGATTAATCGACAATGAAAATAATCTTTAGTCGCATTTAGTTGTTGCTACCGTGTGTTTTGGGAGGATCAGGTGCATGTTCAGAGTACCAGGTGGTAGTGTGTAGACATGCTGATCCAGCAGAAATCTTCACCTGCTCGGCTGTTTATAGGAACTCGAGAGACGAATTCATCTCAACCAGCCGGAACCAGGGCTGGGTGTCACCAAGGATTTCCTGAATCAACTCGATTTCCCTTCTCGAGGTCCCGAATCTATTAAGATAACAGTGTTTTCCCTGGGTTTGTCGAAGACTTAGGTCCCGCAGGAACTCCTCACATTTTTTTACAGGTGCTCAATAGAGAGTGTGCTGGCATACAGCTGTACAGTGTGGTTCTCCAGCTGCACCACTGAGGAGAGAAAAGACCTGCAGCGGGTAATTAAAACAGCCCAGAGAATCATTGGTGCCCCTCTCCCAAGCCTGGAGGACATACAGTATACTCCAGTAGGCTGCAGAGAAGAGCAGCAAGCATCAAAGCAGACCCTACACACCCTGGCCATATCCTGTTTGACACCCTACCCTCAGGCAGGCTTAGGGTCATGAGGGCGCGCATGAGAAATAGCTTTTTTTCCCAGAGCCATAAATGAGCTGCTGAAAGGCTAAGCTAGACTTGAACCATACTGTGTTGATAATGCACTGGTTTTCTTATTGTGGTTTTAATGCTTTTTTTTTTACTCCATATTTATGTCATTTTTGACACTTGCCTGCTGGCTTCTGCTCTCTGCTGTTGTTGTTGTTGCTGCTGCCGGCAGTTAGACGAGTGCTGTAATATTTATTAATGTAATGATTAAATAAGGTAATGTCTCCAAACTTACCTCAATTATAATTTGTCTCCTGCTAGTTATACTACAGCACTTACTTTAAAAAAAGTTAAATTAATAAATATTTTTGTTGCATCTCTTTTCAGTGTTGTAATTTGTAGACGGCCCTAAGCACTCGTCTCACAGCAGCAACAACAACAGCAGAGAGCAGAAGCCAGCAGGCAAGTGTTATTTACATAAACTTCTGGTGTACTTACAAACTTTCCAATCCATCGTTTTCTGAGTAAAACTATTTGTACTAGTGTAGACGTTTGGTATCATTTCGGGCATTATTAGTGGGGTCATTTACGAGATACATCACTGGATCCATTAGCGCCTGCACTAAGCTATTCAGCTGATAACGCTACCTCTCCCAATGTTAGACCCAGGTGAAAAAAACTTCTTGGGGGTGTTTGGCTCGAGGTCATGGTGCAAAGGACCCTAGGGTGAAATTACTCCGAACCATCACTTTAAGAAGTCCACAGGGGACCGACTCCAACCATTAGATCTGATTATCTGAGTGTCATTCAGTCAGTTTTAATGCTGATTTTGGTTTTATTCGGATTAGGTGCTGCCCAAAAGGGCTTGGGTGCTGCACCTACTGTAAGTCTTATAATGGTAGGGAAAACCCTGGTTAAGATCAACTTTATTCAGACTGATCTCATGAAGTGGCGTATGTATAACACGCCAATTCATATGCCATTATTGGCGTGTTATCAAGACGCAAAGTCATATTTTAGCGTGTTTATCGACACCGTTTGGCCTCCATTGACTTACATTACCTTGCGTAGCGAGTAGTATGAAAGGGCGAAAAAAAAAAAAACTCAACAGTCTCTATCTTCTTTTACTAAATCCAAAACTGTCGGTTTCTTCTCGTGATAACACGGCACGTGGCGTGTATATTTAGGTCCGCTGTATACAGCGTAGACAGACATGCGCATCGCTCAAAATGCGTACGGATAACACGCCACTTGGCTTAAGACAGTGGGCGTGTATGTTGGTCCTGTAGGAAATGTGTCTTGGGTATGAAGTGCTGATGTACGGAAGTTAATGATTTCACGTACCATCACTGTCACTGTTTATTCATTTCAATATTCATTTCATGTGATTTATTATCAGTCATCAGTTCATTTTAATACTGTTAACTGTCTCGTCTTATACGCTTTTTATCTTGTTTTCAATTTCAATCAGGAGACACTTGTTTGCAGATATGCAAAGGTTTATTGTACATAAGCATATAAAAATGTCTTCGGAGCTTAGACTCCATCATTATAAAATTATTTTTAAAGGGGTAAGGAAGCCAAGACAATCCCCCCCGATGGAGTCTAGACACTGGAGGTGGCGGCGAAGGAGCCTGAAGACCAGACCGAAAGAGTCGACAGAATGTCCTGCAGGAGGAAGGCCCAGGGAGCCTTTGGGTGACGATGACTGGAGGTGGAGGGTTGAATGCTTTGCCTGAAATGACAGCTGACAGCAGCGGGGAGAGGAACAGATTTAAAGCAGGGTTGTGACGCTGTGATTGGCCCTTGAAATTCACGGCCGATTCTGTTTGGTTTAACAGGAAGGTGAACGCCTCCAACAGCTGATTCAATTTAGGAAGAGAGCAGTGATTAAGTGTTAAGTGTTAGGTCTTCCTGGAAGAATTTACGCTGAGCTAGATGAGTTGATTTTCCGGAGATTTATCGTAGAGGTAAAAGTGGTTGCCATGGACGTGTGTAGCGGGGGCGGCCTGTGCTGCGCCCCTGCAGGCACCCTGAAATCATTTACAGTCTGCATGTGGCGTCTCCTATGGTAAGCTGCCTTAATTATTCTTATTTGCTAATTTGCTTCTTATTTGTGTTAGCATTTCGTGTGAGACTGGCTCAACTGTGGAGAGCTAACTGTTGTGCTGTGGTACTTGTCATCAGAAAATAAACAAATAAAAGTTTCATACCTTTCATCAATACATAACGCACAAGGAGTACACTAACCGCTACTGACAACTGCTGCATACAGACTAGGACTGCACGGTATGAGGAAAATATCTAATTGCGATTATTTTGACTGATATTGCGATTGCGATACGATTCACGATATTGGAGTGAATGATAATTTTTTTTAATAATTATTTTCATTGAAAAGTGTATATAAAAAAATAAAAAAAATAAAAAGTTTATAGTGTGATTTTTGTGAGGATCTGTACCAAACAAAGATTTTTTCTGTAGTCTGTAGGATAGGATTTGTAGGCCGGGACGTCTCTACAGCACCAAGTTACTTTATTTATTTATTTATTTATTTATATTTTTTAAGATTATATTTTGGGCATTTTCAGCCTTTATTTTGACAGGACAGCAGAAGACACGAAAGGGGAGAGAGAGGGGTGAATGACATGCAGCAAAGGGCCGCAGGTTGGAGCCGAACCCGGGACCCCCGCGTCGAGGAGCAAACCCCTACACATGGGCGCCCGCTCCCCCAACCGAGCCATCAGGGCGCCCACCACGTTACTTTATTAAGAATGGCTTGACACATATTTTGTGTTGCATCCCCCTGCGATTTGGATATTGCACTAGTCCATATTGCGATTTCAACAAAATTGCAGTTAATTGTGCAGCCTTTATACAAACTCATACATTAATTATCAATCTCACGGTTTGTAACAGACAGAACAGCACATGACGATATAGAACCAGACAACAATGTACTTTAGGACAAGAAAAAGACGTTGAAATCATCCACTATATTTTGGGATATAAAAGAGATTCCTAGAGAACTTCTGCTGTGATTTGTACAAACAGGAAGCAACCCCCTGGATTGCAATATTTTTTGCAACGCATCAGGTTAATGTTGACATCCCCCTCCCCATGAATGAGATCCATTCCTGATTTTTAATTAGAGAATTGATTCTTTTAACCCAGCCAGAACAGTGTTGTGAACAATGTGGCTTGTAATTTGTAGCAGATGTACTGTGACAGTCCTGCTTCTGTGAGTTTAATCATCAGTCAGTGTCACCATCATCATCATCTGTTAAATACTCATTTGTTGTGTTGTCCCATTTTTGGCTGCTTCCTTTAAAACAGAGAGTCAGCATTTCATACACAGAACCTGCCAGCAGAGGGAGCCCTAACACAAGTCTTATGAAGTCGCAGCTGCATACAGAGGTATGTATTCCTGCATAGAGGAAATTTTGACACACACACACACACACACACACACACACACACACACACACACACACACACACACACAAAGACGTTTTAGCTAGCCCCAAAGGAAAATCGGCATCAGAATAAAAATAGCAAATTTACATCCTCTCCAAATGTGTTTTTTAATTTACTAAACAGCCGTTTAACAAGCAGAACATGAACTTGAATAAGAAAGATAATTAGTTTATTAGCTCCAGAGTCGGGCTGTACCGGACTCTCCTGGTGATTTATTTAAATATAAAATATGATTTTTAACCAGTTTTGTTAAGTGGAGATTATTTACTCAAACATTATATATATATATATTTTTATCAAATTGTCAGAAATAAGCAAAATGCATAAATTTCTGTCAAATGAGGTAACACAGACTCATAGCCTTTACTGTACGCAAACAGATCATGCTTACTGCTGTGTGTAGTCCCCCCCAAGAAAGGCCCACTCTGAGCCAGAAAAAAAAAACTGATTTGGGATAGATTGTCAGTCTGTGTACTATTAAACTATAAATGCAAATTTTTTTCTGAATTATAAAAGCAATAGAGTTAAATATTAATGTTGTGTTTTTACAGTGGCAGTACCGACAATCACAAGTCCCTTACTTGCAGAGCTTGTTGCAGTTTTACAGACTTTCTCATTGGTGGAAGCGTCGTCAAGCAGCAGCTTCCATTCTAAGACCCTCTGAATGTGACGGCCTTTTACAGTTCATCTATGAGGGGCCGTCCCTACCGGCCCCCCATATTCGTCCGTCACTTCTTCACTCAGCGTGCAGATGCTGATTCATGTTTAGGGCTGGGTACAGAATTCAATACATTTTAGGCACCGACCGAATTGCCCTTTTTAGTAGTATCAAAAAAGTATAGAAAAATACCTCGTCATTCAATACCCAATTTCAATACCTAAAGGAGTAAATCTCGTCAGCGAGCCAATAAGCACGCAGCATGCTCCTACCAATATCTAATAATGTCTGTGATTGGCTGTCTAACGTTACACGTCGTAGAGACACGCAGGAAAAACTCGACATTTAGGCACAGAGACGGGGCTGACGTGGTAGGAGCTGGAAAATAAATAAAAAGATTTGTGCCGTAATGTTGTAATTTCTTTTTGTTTTATAAAATTGGTATCGGAAAAAGTATCGCTTAGGAACCGGTATCGAAAAGTCACGTTATTGATATCGGTACCGGTATCGAATACTTTTGAACGATACCCAGCACTACTCATGTTATGACTCATTAGAAATTACAACAACGTCATTAAAAAGACCCCGATCTATATTCATATGTGTATATAAGCTGTACTGCTGTAAAGGGCACGCAGGATACTTCCTGTTCACACGAGTCAACCCGCAACTTTGGCATTGACAGCCACCAGGGAGATAGAAAGAGAATAACGAGGCAGGGGAGGAGAAATAAACCCACCTGGGGACTCTTAACACACACACACACACACACACACACACACACACACACACACACACACACACACACACACACACACACACACACACACACTGAGTATATTCATGGTTACACTCCAGGCCTGCGAGACAGGAATAAAATGCATTTCTGCTGCAGTTTTAATGTGAGCCGGTTTGGTTCCTTGCTGCATACGTGGGTCTACTTTCCTGCTGATAACAGTCGAGATACAGTGAAAGTAGGACTGGTTGTGGCTGAAATAGGGCATGAATAGAAATAGCTCTGTAGCCTGGGCTTCGCAGCCTCTAGAGAGAGTGCTGTGTCAGTAGCCTCATGTGTGCTGTTAAGCCGATGGCTGCCTCTTCTCCGTCCAGGTGCGTGTGTGTGTGCGTGTGTGTGGGATATCCTGCCCAGGACTCAACAAGCTCCTGGAGTCCATGAGAAAGCTTACGGCCTCTGCCAACTGCATTACGATTAAAGGCATTGACAAGGAATGTGTTATTGCCAGCTCAGATGGGGCCTGCAAAATCTGGGACCTGGTGGAAGCCAGAACTCGCCCACTCAACCCCTTCTGTTTCTTTTCTGCTGAGACCGATTCACATCACAGGAGCCGCTCTGTCAATTTAGCTCTGACGGAGGCAATCATCTCGGAAAACCTTCAAAAACTTTTGTAGAACATTATATTAAGCCGGCGCTGTAAAGAAATACAGCAGCACACTGATTTGGTTTAGCAACAGGATAGACTGATGTATAAAAGAGTTCTTGAGCCTGTTGTATCTAAACGAAGGGACTCTAAATGCATGTTAGAAGGCAAAAGTTGGTATTCATAGTTTAAAACATGCATGGAGTCAGCTATAGCAAATGTTTGAAACATGTAATGTGTGTATTGTATTTTGCTGTAGCTCAGCAGCCATCGCAGGGCAGTGCGACAGCGATGGAGCATTGTTCTTTTAGCTAAAGAAGGCGTGCTTGTTCCCGGAGCAGACGGCACATATGACTCAGACGGCCAGCTGGTCTCTGTTGCCCACTTCATCTTTGGGAATGACATTTCCTTCTTTAAAGAGACAAGCGTCACAGGCAAATTACCTCTCCATTTATAGGCAGAACATGGCTTAAATATTAGGCTACCACGTGCACCGTAGCAACACTGATCTAATTGCGTGCTGCAGCAAATACACCTTGCTGTCTTGTTTTGGTTTATGTTCTAATTTTGAGTTGGTAGCACATTCATGTTCAAAGAGTTGTGCTTTGTATGAGATGTTCCCTCACATCAAAGACAATAAAATATAGGCCACACATAGAGGAAGGAAATACATCTAATGTACTGTATGTCTTTGCGTCTCCCTTTGCATAGCGAGGGAAGACCTTACACGTGTATATGAAATCAGATGCCGGTGTTAGCCGTGGGAGAAATCTTCTTTGCTGCAGAAATATTAAAAGGTAGCTTACTGTGGCAAAGGAAAATGCAGAATAAGCTCTAAAAATAGCATCAAATAACATTGGAAAGAGGAGGCCAAAATAGGGAGACAACTGCCAAACACTGAGGTGATTATTGCTTAGCCACAAACTCTCAAATGTATGCATGCTGTGTATGATAGATGGCAGCGGCTCAGAGGTGCCCCTGGGTCATTATTGCAGAAGGTAAAAAGCTGTATGTCTTAGCTAGTCTCTTGGAGAATGATTATGCAAATTTTTTTTGGTAGCTTTTTGGTAGTTTCATCAAGGCCTAGAGTGGGACTCTTTTTCAGGCCCGGAGTTTCATGCCTTAGACACAACTGACTATATTAAAATAATGTAATTAAAACCTTAGTATATAAGTCTGCAATAGCGCACTCTTCTCTACAGCCTTGTAATTCAATGCATTTTTGTGAAATGTGATTTCAAATTCAGTGCAAACACAGTAAGTGTTTACAACGTAGATTTATTATAACAGTTAACAACATATTTACAACAACACAATGATCAACAATATCAGAATCTATCAGATATCCAAAGCTTCAAATGAAATAAAAGAATTGCAAAAAAAATGGTATTTCATATTACTTTCATCGTATTCCCTTTTCAGTCGTGAGCTTTGTATATTTATTTCGTATCTTACTTTTGATGATAAAAGGCATAATGGGTCACTAGTAACATTTGGGCATATAAAGTGGGTATACTAATCTGATCATGTTTGCTTGTTCACACACTGACTATGTTTACATAATCTGTTTTTTGCCCTTATTCCAGACTGATCACATGAAGTGGCGTATGTATGACACGCTGAATGAATATCCAACCGCATTATGCTGTTTACATGACCTGTATCAAATTCGCAATATTGTCATATTCTGAATAATAGTGGAATAGTGGTGTGCATGTAAACGTACTCCCTGTGCTACAAGAGCTTACCTATGCCTTCCACCCTGACAGCCGCTATCCCTGGAACACTACTTGCTCTGCTTCTGACACTAAATCACTTTTTTTTTTTAAATGTCATACTTCTCAGTACAAATCTCCCCTTTTTTACAAAGCTTTCTGATCAAGTCAAGTAAATTTCATTAGTGTGAATCGTCCGGTATCATTGATTATCTCTGGGCATTTTTCATATAGAGCAGGTCTACACCATACTCTTCATTAATATTAATTCTAGTTCTTATAATATTCACTCAATGAGCAACCCTACCTGCCACCTCTGGAGTTCTGGGCTCGTGGCTGCTGCTCGGCTCTTCACTGTTAGCAGCAAACTGGACTAGTGGCTGCTGCTGAGGAGCTACAAGAACAAATTTCATTCATAAACATGAACGCTGGTTTGCAGCAGGCAACATTGGATTATGTTTTGTACAGCCGCTAGCATCCTGAAAAAGTTGCTCAGTCTTCAGTGGCCGCGTCACTTTCTAGAGCTTCTCACCTTTTCAGTGCCGCCTTTGCGCTTTCTGTTATCCATTTTGATCGATTGTCCCGTTTGCATCATAGACCGTATTAACAGTCTATGGGTCGCATCCTAACAAGCACCAGCGAAAGAAGTAGAGCCCGACCGATAAAGGATCTTTAAGGCCAATGTCACTACAAATATTTGGTGATTTAAAAATCTGATATTCCAATATATCCGCTGATTTAAAAAAAAAAAAAAAAAAAAATCCAGAAACGCATAACAAAAAAAACAGATTTCCCGAACATTAGTTATTTGTAGTTATTTAGGAGTCCTCACTAAATTAATATGATAATGCAGTTAAAAATAAACTTGTTTGTTTCATTGTCACAACAGAACATCAAAATATATTAAAGTTCTGATAAATAAAATAAAAATACAAACTTAAGATATTGAACTTAAAGGGTTATACATGACTGTTGCCAACAGGGAGGTTGTAGAGCGCCCTCTGGTGGACAAATTATGCAACGACGAACACTCGGCACATGGTTGAAGGGTGTTTCGTCCGTTTTTATTTTATTTTTTAAATATTCATTTATCGGGCATTATAAATAGCGATACCGATAGTTTGGAAAATGCCTAATATCGGCCGATAATATCGGCCCGCCGATAATATCGGCCCACCAATATTATCGGTCGGGCTCTAGACTGAAGTGAAAGTCAAAACCAAAACCCTGCACGTCCAATTAACCAGGCTGCACTCTGTAGTGAGCTGCGTGATAGAGAACAGTGGGCTGCAAGAATAAATAAGAAGAGTAGACTGTGAATGCAGGCAGCCTAGGGACAGCATCAATGATATATTTCAACTATATGTTTTCAACCTATGACTGGCCGCCGGCCCTTGCAACCAAAAAAAACAGACCGGAATTCTCCCAGTGCTCCCGATTAGCCAATCTGGGCCTGGTTTCATCACGTCTCCCCTCTTCTGTCAATGAATGTTGAAAATACCTACAGTATAGCCACATTTGTATGGAAGTCATCACAAATGTGTAGAAGTGGAGGGATCAATTCAAAGAGTTGAAACGCATGTCAGAAGAGAATTCCTATGTAGTTCCTCCTGGCTGAGTGGAGCCTTACATTTAGTTTGTCTTTGTTGCTGGAGGAACATCCAGGGTGTTGGCTAGGGAAGCCCCCAAGGTGCTGTTAGGGCTGGGTATCATACACCATGTTAAATACCAATACCATGAATTTGATACCGGTTCCTAAACGTTACTAGCCTAGAAATCTGTAATGTAATTTGCAGCCAGGGTCGTCTAGCAACTCTCCGTTGGCTTGCGAGCTGGAAAAATCAAACTCTAGTCAGGCCAATCACATCGTGTATAGAGTCGGTGGGCGGGCTTAACGTAATAACGGCAGAGTTGCAACGGTTCCGCGTGTATTCCTTCCCTGCTACTTGAAAACCAAGAAGATGGCTGCTGCTGCTGGAGAACAGCGGTCTTTGGAATCGGCTTTGGCCGCGACTCTGGAAGACTTGGAGTTCAGCTTTTCTTTGAGAAAAGAACAAAGAACGGCTCTGAAGTCTTTCATAAAAAAGGAAGATGTGTTCGGAGTTTTGCCGACCGGATACGGCAAAAGTTGAATCTATCAACTAGCGCTGCTCTGATTGGTTGTAGCGCTATCCTATTGCGTATGGAGAGAATTTGAAAGACAACCGTTGATCCCGCCCCTCAGATTGAGCCCTGCCAATGGTGAGTTCCCAGACCCAACATCTGGATGTGGGTCTGGCTGGTCAGGCTAAAACGTTACTGTTTTTCTATACCAATTTTATCAAATCCATTACAACATTACACAAATTATTTTTCAGCTCTTATAGACCTATGTAATGCACACTCTAGTCAAACCTCAAAACACAACACAAATGTGAGCCCAGTCTCTGTGCGTTACATCGAGTTTTTCCTAGGGGTGTGAATCTTCACCGGTGTCCCCATTCGATTACAATTATCCTGCCAAGGAATCTATTCGATATCACGATGCGTCAGCTCATCAAAATCTTTATATATTGCTACACATGGTTTTCATCGACAAATTCAAGCAGTCACAGATATATGAACTCCCCTTTTTATTGTATTTGCTCTTAAAAAAAGACACTTCCTGAAAGTAGCGGAGTCTGAACACGGCAGACAACACACAAAAGGCAAAAACACAAAGCAGCGACGGGAAAGCCAATGGTCTGTCCCTGCATCGATGCAGAATGGTCCAGGTCCGCATCTCGATGCAGTGATTCATTTTAACACCCCTAGTTTTCCCTGCAGGTCTCTACTACGTATAGACGGCCAATCACAAGCATTATTAGATCCTAGATCGTAGAGGCATGCTGCGTGCTTATTGGCTCACTGACGCTGATGAGATTTAGTCCTTAGGTATTGAAATTGGGTATTGAATGACGAGGTATTTTTCGACACTTGATACTACGGAGGCAATTTGGTCGAGGCGTAAAAATATGAAAGTTGGCTACCCAGCTGTGGGTTCTGTAGATATTGCATGCATAACGCAGGTGAGACTTGCTGCTCAATCGGATAGATGTGGAACCTATTTCAAGGAAGTTAGATTTTAATGATCATAGTTTGCGTCTGCTGTGTTGGTTCACATGAACAGGTGGCATGTTTGGGTGCATGGCGTGTGAGAGAGAAGATAATATTTGCCTTCTCGTCTCAAGCGATGACAGCCTTTGGCGAGGCTTTGCATGGTTATATATCCCGGCCTTCAGATTCAAGCTGTAGTAGTCTGAGCTCAGGCCCTTCTGCTGCGTGCACACTCACGGCTGTTTTCTAGCTCTCAGCTTAAAGTATTTCATGAGTATTCTTGACTTTCCTCTCTGTTGAAATTGAGCCTGCTGGTGGTTCTCCATACCATCGTCAGCAGCACTCCCCTTCTTGGCTCCGACTCACTCTTCAGGTTGCATTAGCAGTGAGGAGGAGAGTGCTTTTGCTCACTGCTGCAATAAATCTGCACTTTTTTTTAGTGTTAGAAAGACATCCCTGTGTGATTAAACATATCTATGTAGTGAGCAAAGGGAGATAAGCCGTGCCGCTCTGCTATACTTCATCGCCTAGGAATGATAGTAATAATCCAGGACTCTGTAACCTGTCATAAATGCCTTCCAAGGCTTAATGAATTTCCTCTGTAGACTGCTGGGTCACACACAATATGTTCTCTTAATTGGCAGAAATTATTACACTAGACCAGTGACTCCTAACCATCATGAACCCCAGGGAGCACATACATGTAAAGGCCTTAACGTTTTTCCATGATAGTTAGTTACACGCAACCACTGCTTTCAGATCTACTGCACTTAGTACAGTTTTTTGGTACTTAGTGTCTTGATGCTTTGCTACTGTATACTTTAACATTTTAGAGGGATACATTGTACCTTAAACTCCACTACATTTGACAGTTATAGCTACTGGTTAATTTTCAAACCGGATTATAAATAAATAAAATAAGCTTATAAAATACAATGCATTGTTTACGATAAAATTAGTGGTTCTAAACTGTTTTGGCTAAAGCTCTTTGTTAGCCTCTGAGCCTCTCAGATGGTTTCATTTAAATAGTTTGTAGTTTTGATTAATTATTTTGATAATCGATTAATTGAGCAGTTTTTCATGCAAAAAAGGGCAGAAAATGCTGTTTCGGCCTCTCAAATATGGAGCTTTTCCTGCTTTTTCTCTGTTTTATATCATATTAAACTGAATATCTTTGGGGTTTGGAGGGACAAAATGAGACATTTAAAGACCTCACTTTGATTTTGAGAAACTGGGATGGAAATTTTTCATTATTTTCTGACATTTTATAGACCAAACAATAAATGGATTAATCTAGAAAATAATCTGCAGATGAATCAGCATCGAAAATAATCGTTATGTCCAGCCCTGATTTTTCCACGAGTAGCCTACTTTTACTTTTTAATACTTTTAAGCAGAGATGTGGACTTGAGACTTGGTAACTTGGAGTTGACTCGAGTCACCAATTTGATGACTTGACTTAGCAAAAAATAAATGACTTGAGGCACGGTGACTCAGATGGCTTGCGTGTATGTATTCATAAGTTTGAATGTAAATATGAAATAATTTGTATTGTAAATCTAAATAGCATATAAGTATACTATTACATACGTATTATAATTACAGATTCATTTCTTGCATGGATTTTGTAACTGCAAAAGTCTAAATAAACCATGGGGGTAAAAAAAGAAATAATTTAATGTTATCACATACTGGATAGTTAGACAGCAAACTGTTTATCATGATTGGACGACTCAAAAAGCTCCCCAGTATGCGATTGTCATGATTGGATGACTTGCTGTCAGTCAAACTCCTTGCTATGGCAACACGTAACGTCAAAGAAAAAATATGGGACTTGATTTGGGACTTGCCTTGACCAAGGACTCGACTTGACCAACAACAAAAAAACTTGAGACTTGGACCAAATGACTTGAGACTTACTTGGGACTTGAGCAAAGATGACTTGGTCACAGGGCTGGGCAATATATCGATGTTATATCAACATCGGTATGGTCTTAAATTTTGGATATCGTGATATGACACAAGTGTTGTCTTTTCCTGGTTTTAAAGGCTGCATGACAGATAATTTTCTGAACTTACCAGACTTACCAGCTGTTTTATTTTCTGCCTTTACCCACTTGGTCATTATATCTACATTATTGATGATTATTTTTCAAAAATGTCATTGTGAAGCATCAATTGTCAACCTTACAATATTGCTGCAATATAAACAGCGATGTATTTGGTTTAAAAATATTGTGATATTTGATTTTTCTCCATATTGCCCAGCTCTATTGGTCACAACACTGCTTGTAAGTATACATTCTTGCGGGAGTCTGGCACAAAAGCAGGGTGTTGGGGGAATCACTTTTTTTTTTCATCTCAAGTTCCAGCAATTTTTGCAAGTTCCCGCAATTTCATCGCATAAAATTGCATAAATATCCTGCAAATTCCATCGCATTTTTTAAGAAAACGTGCTACATAATCAAGGATTTTTGCCCACAACAAACTTTTTTTTTTCTGGAAGACTGTCACTTGAAGCACCAAAATTGATTTAAAAAAAAGTTTTTTATTATTATAGTGATGAAAATTGAGATGAAATTTAGGGGGGCTTGAGCCCCCCCTAAAAAGGGTCTAAAATCGCCCATGGTCCACGGTGCACACTGCTCTTTTATCTGCTCCATGTGCAGCAGCGGCGGCAGCAGCAGAGTGGGAGGGGGCAGCCGCACAATCAGCAGCCTTTCTCCAGGCTAGGCTGGGAGCGATGGGACTGGGAGGGGAACGCTCAGTGCTGCAGCTGCACGGCGGAGCGGCTCGTGTTGTGCCGGGCCATGACGAGACGCTGCCGGTGACAGCGGTCTCGGAGTGATAATGAACGGCTTCAGTAAGTGCTGGGATGGATGAGGAAGGTTTACCGTCCGCGCGCGGTGCAGTAACAGTGGGCTGTTGTGTCTCCGGGCTCCGCGATGGTGTCACCCCTGCGCGCTTTTCCCTTTGCTATCCGGACAGCGGGGCACACTGTCGGAGAAGAGACACACCGGCGTCGGGATTCACACAATCACCAGTCTCCGAATAGACGAGCAAGGGAGTAGAGAGAGAGAGATAGAGAGAGGGCACTGCCATGGAGAAACCGACCAGAGTCAAGGAGGAAATGCCGACATCGAAGGAGGAGAAGCGCAAAGAGAAGAAGCCGAAATCTGGGAAGCTTTTCCGAAAGAAATCGTTGAAGTCCGTGGGGAGTTTCGTGAACCGAATCATCAAAACTTTGGGCACTTTGACGCACTTTGGGGACGCTGGCGCGCCGGACGCGGAGGACGACGACGGCGGGTTTCGGATCGGCGCACCTTGCACGCTCAGCGCCGGCTCGGGAGTTGTCAAAAAGGACGTGCTCCATGTGACCTGGGATCGCATGGTGAAGAACAACTCGGGCCCGTCGTCTTCGTCGTCGTCGTACCTGGGCAGAGAGAGGCTCCTTTCCAAACACGCGGAGAAAACCCCCGGCGTCCTGGGGCTGAAGAACCACGGGAACACCTGTTTCATGAACGCCGTGGTGCAGTGTTTGAGCAACACGGACCTGCTCGCGGAGTACCTGGGGCTGGAGCGATACAAGCTGGACCTGGGTCACACCAGGATCAACGGCGTGGTGAAGACCGAGGAGACTCTGCTCGCCAAGGGGGAAGTCACGGAGCAGTTGGCATCACTCGTCCGGGCTCTGTGGACTCTGGAGTACACCCCACAGCTGTCTGTGGACTTCAAGGTATACCCCCAAGTACCACACATCAGCTAAACACCTGGGGAAAACCACTACTAGTAGTTTTTATTCAGTCATCATAAAAATCAATAACCACATACATAGCACAGTGCAAACTCAGACAGTTAACGGTCTAAAGACTGAAAGGATTAGGCTGAAGCAAAAGCTTATATATAAGTAGTAAGATATAAGTAAAGAAACAAGAGAATTAACGACATTTGTAACCCTCAAATATCATTACAAACCAATTTTCTTAAAAAAGAAATGCATCTTTTACTTTCTTTGTTTGCTTTTTGAAAAGTAAACTTAAAAATACCTCATATTTACTTTCATATGTTGAGAAGAATCCCTTTGGATACAGTATGGACGATGAAAATTTAAATTAGCCCTGAACGTTATCGAACGACTTATTTTTATGCAGTATACATTAGTCTAAAGTAATACTAAGTGTTACATGCTACAGCACACTAAAGTGTACTACCACACAGACTAATGAGTAGTATAGTAAAGACCAACTATTTTTGAAATTATTACATTTCAGTTGTGCAAAAGTCAAACAAAAGCTAAACAATAAGTGTGTTTACTCAAGATTTCTTGATGTTATTCCTCAAAACACAAATATGTAAAGCATGAAGGAAACTATGACCATTGCTGCTGTAAAAACACATAAAAAAGAGCTATACATACATACATACATACATACATACATACATACATACATACATACATACATACATACATACATACACCTAAATCGTTTCTAGCAGACTTTGTCCATAATGTACCTGATCATACTAAAATGCGATTGTTTAAGTGTATTTCGGTACCCTACAAACATACTACTGTATATATATTTTCATACACTGTACATGTACTTGCAGTGAAATTTTATAATTCGTTTTATGAGCACAATAGGGTTCACAGGAGGATATGAGCTCAGTAATGAGTGTAGCCTATAACACAGAGTAGATTCAGTGTTGAAAAGTACTGGTAAGATTAAAAAAAGCTACCGTTTCAGTGGTTAACATTAACTTAACTCTCACAGAAGGGGCGCCTGGGTAGCTCCCCTGGTAGAGCGTACACCCATTTACAGAGGCTTAGTCACACAGGTTCGATTCTGACCTGCGGCCCTTTGCTGCATGTCGTTCCCCCTCTCTCTCCCCTTCCATGTCTAAAGTTGTCCTATCTAATAAAGGCCTAAAAGTGCCACAACAAAAGTGCAGATTGAGCATTTTGTTGAGTCAAACATAATGACATGTTATGCACACAGTATGACCTCAGCACCACTGTACGGTGCATGGAGTAGCCTGAATGTAATATTCAGTAGGGCATGGTATCGCCACTGATTTTTTCTGAATTGATTTGATTCCGATTCACAAGGTGCCGGTTTGAGTCCTGAGTCGATTAGGGCTATTTCAGTTACAGTTTTGCTTGGACGTGAAAGCGATTTCATCAGCCAATCATCTGTGTAAAGAGCCATGCCAGTTTTTCCTTTGCCAAAATTTCGCCTAACTCTGGAGCATTATTCAGCATGACGTGGGTTCCTTAGATGGTCTAGTCTCATATGATACAAATATCTTCACTCTGGTTGTAAAACGAAAAGACCGATCTCAGGATTTTATGAATCCATATCGGATCAGTCAAAAGAAGATCAAATTTTTTTTTTTTTTTTTAACCAAGCCTTAATGTTCAGATAAAAGAGGGGTGTCACAAGTCTTGCATCACTTGCTATAATAGTAGCCTATAGCAAACATTCTCTTCCCACATGCAATAATGGCGCACGGTGCTTTGCCGTGTGACTTCAGTGTTTTCCTGTTCGGTGATAATGATGCTGCAGTCGCTGCAGTCAGAGTGTAACGGGGTCAGCAGGTGACTTTGTCCACTAGGAGACCCTTTATTACGGCACTAAACACTTCACTGTTAGAAATAAGGTTCAAACGGCTGGCATCGTTTTTATGAACAATCCCAGCAGGAAGTTAATCATCACTTTGTTGTTGCAGGTCTGTGAAGCGCTGTTTTATTTCCTCACACAGCATGGCGAGCATAGGCGGAAAACACGGGGGGGTCAGGGGGGTCAGGACCTAGAGCTGTAATCGGGCCTTAAAAGTTAGGCCCGAGCCCGACAGAATTTGGCCCGAGCCCGACGAGTACATTTTGATTGAGAGCTTTTTAAAAGCCCAAACCCGTTTACAGCCCGACGTTATTCAAATGCTCAGCTCTTTTGCCTTTTGTCAAGAATGAGTCATTTATACATTTTTTAACATCGTTTATTCATGACTAAAGTAGGCTATAGGCCACTTGGAAGTTGGAACAAAGAGGCCAGCCTCCGTTTCACCTCCTCAGCATCCATGAATTCACGCTAATCTAAAACGCATCACCTGACCGCTCATTTACCACGCAACCCGGAGTAAAATGATAGAAATTAAGACCGAACCCGATGGGACCCGATGGGACCCGAAAGGACCCGATGGGACCCGATGGGACCCAATGGGACACGATGGGACCCGATGGGACCCGATGGGACCCGATGGCAGGGAGTAAAACAGATGGACCGCAGGCTCTTTGCTGTCGATGGCCCGCTGATTCGGATTAATACATGCAGGAATACCCCAGTTACTGAAGGGGCTTCTCTAGGTCTATTAACCGGGTTATGAGAACTCGACTTTAACTGGGGTAAGGTGTATACATGGCATTTGACAAACCGGGGTATTGCTTTAACCTGAATATCATTTTTTTTCTTTCCTTTCCTTTATTGTGTTATATATCTTTTTTGTGCACGTTATAGGTTTACAAAGTGAAAAAGCCCAAAGTCCCCCCAAAAGGGACTTACCATCTCTAACAGAAAACACTGTTCACCAACTGCTCCAAACAGCTCTATTGTAGTCCAGCCTTTACTTCAGAGACAAACGTGGTCACTTTGGAACACACGTTATAATGCTCGCCTAGCTGCTAGCGTGGCACACCCTCACACTCTGCTTCTGACTGGCTAGTAGTCCTTACCTAGGTACTGTCAGGGCACGCCTCATACTCTGCTTCTGACTGGCTAGTAGTCCTTACCTAGGTACTGTCAGGGCACGCCCTCATACTCTGCTTCTGACTGGCTAGTAGTCCTTACCTAGGTACTGTCAGGACACACCCTCATACTCTGCTTCTGACTGGCTAGTAGTCCTTACCTAGGTACTGTCAGGGCATGCCCTCATACTCTGCTTCTGACTGGCTAGTAGTTCTTACCTAGCTACTGTCAGGGCACGCCTCATACTCTGCTTCTGACTGGCTAGTAGTCCTTACCTAGCTACTGTCAGGGCACGCCTCATACTCTGCTTCTGACTGGCTAGTAGTCCTTACCTAGCTACTGAGCATGTGCGACTCCCAACAAAGATGGAACAGAAGTGAGATGTCTCACTCTGTAGCTAAAACAGAGAGCTCAACACACAGGGTGAAAAGAGGAGTTGCAGCAATGTGCAGTACAACAAAAATTGTTTTTTAAAAATGAAACCATGTAAACCTATTCTGCTACAACCTCTAAATACAATTATGAACCTGAAAATGAGCATAATATGAGCACTTTAAAACGGCATGTAAACACGCTCAATGTTTTATGACCCACCCTGACCTCCTCCCTGCGTGGTCCACAGCGTTGTTATAGAGCACATACTGTATCCTATACAAGTACAATTTTGGCTGTATTATTAGTGTCCCCTTCAAAAATTGCTCATGAGAAATTCTATGTTTATTGTAGCCCCCCAACCGTTAGATGAAATGTACAGATATGATGGCAAGTGAAGTAAGGTCCAGGTGACGTCACCGCGTTTATTTAGAAGTGTTGCCGTTGTGATGCAAAGTACGGAGGAGATGATTTACTGTAACACTTCTCCACTTAAGAATCTTCCCTCCCCGAGGATCGGGGCCGGTGACAGAGACCCTATCAGGAGACCCTCAGGCTTTCCTACTCTGCCCACACTGGAGATTGGTGGGAGAAAAGCAACTGTACTTTATCTGCCTGAAGCGCTTTGCTCTGGATTTCTTTGAGCCACAGTTCAAGGCAAGAAGAAGATAATTTGGAGCAGCGAACAAAAAAAACCGCCACAATGGATCTATTCTTGGAAATGCTAATTATCCTGTAAGAAAAGGGTACGCAAGTATGGCTACTGGAATTTCCTGACCCCTACTGTAGAGGCACTTTCATGTCTTTCCTCACGCTTGAATATATTGTAATGAAGAGGAAGCCAACCTGAGAGCAAAATAAGTGTTTTTGCTGCATGGGAAATTCAGTCCCAATCAATTTTGTTTCGTTTTTTTTTCTTTTCTTTTGCTTTCCCATCTGTTGTGGTCTTTGAAAAACTCAGCTCCCCCGTCAACCAGAATCCTTACTGCCAATAATTTCCCAATTCCACACTTTTTTATTTTCCTCTTATCTCTTGAGACTCGCGATATCGATGTTTTCAGGACAACAATCAAAGGGAACAGCAAGGAAACATCTTGCCAAGATTAAAAGATAGATTCAAAGAAAAACACTAAACACTTCCCCCTTGTGTGTGATTAGATGTTTCCTGTGTTAAAGTGCACGCACGCACACACACACACACACATCGCTATGCCTCCTGGCTGTGGTTTGTGACCGTAGGAGGTCCAGAGTTCATGTAGCTTAGGCCTTCTGAAATTGCCTGTTGAGTAATACCACAGCTGCCTGGAGGGAGGCATTATAAAATAATCAGATAGCTCCAAGACTTGTGTGTGAGAGGCAAAATTAGCTCCCAGTTGCAGGAACTCACACACACCACTTATAAATAATCCTTTAAGAAGGATCGCTCTTTATTTAAATGCTAAATTAATCATTTTGTTGTTGTAAATTGATAATCAGACTTTGCAGGCCTCTGAAAGTTGGATTGGAAAGGTTCGGCTAAAGCTGCCAGATTAAAAGGACTACCTAGAGTACTTCCTCGTCACACCACATGAATTTTGATAAGAAATGATAAAAGGGCAAGTGTTGAAAGGGATCTCTCTTTTTTTTCGGTGTGACAATTACCCTTTCAACAGGATGTACACTGTGCACGCCACTTTTTAAATGTCTTTCATGTACACTTCCTCTGTAAATATGGAATCATACTCTTTGATCAAAAGTTCCTTCAAAGTTAATGAATCAGCAGTGGCCTCCCCACAGGTCCCTACTACTACTAAAAAAAGCCCTACCAGGGACAAGTGTCGTGAATTAGCTTCAGCTAACAACACTATGATGCATAAATCAGATGACTGTTTCTGGCCCTACCTAAATAAACTTTATTAATAAGGTCTGTTGGCTCGATGGTGTTTTAAGCCCCCACTGTCGATTTCAAGGCAGCGTTGCGACCTTGACTTCTAACCCTAACCTTAACCCTAACCATTGCCTAATCCTAACGCCTTCCATGCAGCGCTGCCTTCAAGACGACATTGGGGGCTTAAAACACCCAAACACCGGTCTGTTGGCTGCAGAGTCCCAGTCGGGAGAAACAACTAAACAACAAAGTCCTGCCAAATACCTGGCGCTTGGCCACCTTCCAGTACCACCTGTCTTGTAGGACGAGAGAGGTGGAAGGAGGGAGGCTGCTTTTTATAAACGTTCAATAAAGATTAGGTTTTGCTTTGTGCTTACATTATCAAAGTGTCCGGAGCTTCCTCTCTCTCACACGTGTTTTCTGAAGGGTTGAATTTCTCCAACCTGGGAGCAGATGTGTGCTTTTGATCTGGACCGTTCCCGTGCGTTTTCGGCATCCCCCCCTGGCAGGTTGGTGTGTTTGCACAGAGAGGCCTAGACGGGGGCGAAGCCTGAAAATCAAACAGTTACCCAACAGCACATTTATCGGTTTCCATAACATGAGAGGCCTGAGAAAGTAGGGAGGGTTAGGGTGAGCCGGACAGGAATGTCATCCTCCCTTACGGTGGATATTGATGGGCCTATTTAGGAAGCTAAATGTGTGCTGTGACGACAGTGGGTCTTGCTCACAGGTATGTGTCAATATTTGCCATCTCCATGTTGATTTTAAATGGTTATCTATGTTGCTGCTTGCAGTAAATCAAGACTGCTCACTGGAGATGGGCTACATGTACTCCAGTGTACTTCTACAGTTGCCAGTGTGTACTTACAGTAGCTCAATTGATTAAAAGAAAAAATATATATATATCTACATTGAGTCAGCTGAAGAGTTGAATGCCATGTGTGGACTGAGAAGGCCCACTAGAAGCAAACTAATCGTGCAACATCGCCTCCGCAACTTCTTGCTCATTAGCATTAAAGTGCTCATATTATGCTCATTTTCAGGTTCATAATTGTATTTAGAGGTTATATTAGAATAGGTTTACATGGTTTAATTTTCAAAAAACATTTTTGTTGGAATATAGCATAATTATAAAATGTCATTCTTTCAGGGGGGGGCGCCCCCCAAAAACTATGTTGGAAACACTGCAGTTGAAACACTATAAAGCTATAAAGGGTTGGATATATATATATATATATATATATATATATATATATATATAACATTAGCTAAATGATGTAGAGGATAGGTAGAGGGTTTTCTTCTTTTGCCTTTATCTTTTAGTTTGATGATTACACACATTACAAAGTGGCCAGTGGCCATTTAGCCACATAGAGCAACATGGCATTTTCCACAACCACAACCTCAATTATATCACGGAGACAATTGCCACCTTCGAAAGGCTGGAGGTAATTACTGTAATTACTTTGCTGCACAACAGCTTTAGGATAGTGCGTGTCCACGGTGCTCATTGTTAATAGCAGAGCATTTCTGCTAAACAACCCTGACTGTTTCAAAGGGCATCAATTTAAGAGTTTGCTATGTTGAATCTTTGTGTGTGTGTGTGTGTGTGTGTGTGTGTGTGTGTGTGTGTGTGTGTGTGTGTGTGTGTGTGTGTGTGTGTGTGTGTGTGTGTGTGTGTGTGTGTGTGTGTGTGTGTGTGTGTGTGTGTGTGTGTGAGATACACTTGTTTAAGGTTGTAAATATATTATTCTAAAATTCAGAGCAAACCTAACACTTCCCAGAATCAGGGGTGTCTCAGCTATAAGAATAAAAATATTAGAGGCAACTTGCAGTTCAAAAAAGTGTCTCAATGTCCATCTGGCTCTTGGTTCACATGCTCTTGATGTAATAAAAACATTGCTCAACAGAGACACACAGCTGGCCAGCTGGATTGGCTAAACAAGTAGCTCCATATCTGTTCACCTTTCGTAACTTAGCGACCAACCTTTCTTGTTATTGTCAGGATCCAGTGTTGGATTGCAACACTCATTATAACCCATTTGACTTTGAGATCTATGAGGCAAAAGAAAGCTTCACTTTCAAGACGGGATGAGAAGAGAAGATAAGAGAACCTCATCGCTCTGCCAAGACTCCACCAGCAGTTTTTCTCTGTTTATAAATTTTTATGTTCACTTTTTGCACTTCTCAGTAAACAAATCTCAGAAGCTACTTTGAAGACCCAATCCTGGCTCTGCTTCCAACGAGTTCTTACTCTGCTCATGCTGAACGGCATTCTTTTAAAATGATTTGAAAGGAGAGTCAACTTGAGCATACTGCTCGGTAACACTTTACAATAAGGTACACAAAAAAATAGGTAGTTAATGATTAGTTACTGTTTTTCAGAAGGGTCGTTACTCTTTCAAAAAACAGTAACTACCCTTCTGAAAAACCGTAACTAATACCTACTGCTCTGCTCTATGTTGTATTCAAACAACTCCAGCTTTATTTAGTGTTGCACTGAGCTGCCGCGCCAGATGGTTTTGGATTGGAAACTGTTTGGGAAATGGCAGGCACTTTAAAAAAAAAAAAAAAAATACCTGGCAGGTGATTGGATGAACCATCTGTCTATTACATCTGCCATTGTTGTTTTTAAGTATGTTGCTAAAAATACATACAAAATGCACGGTTGGAAAATGGCCATGATGTTTAATGTTTAATTTTTGCGCTAATCAACCCAGAAATGCGGAAGTGACGCGTTCCCTCTGCACCACGGTTTTGTTCCGTCCCCCGCCACGCGCCATACCACACCGGGAGCGTCTCATGGTACGTGTCCATTGTCGGTGTCATTTCCACACTTCCCATTCATTTCTATGGGAGCTGCAATCAGATGTATTTTGGTAGCTTCGCTGGGACGCCGCTCCTCATTTACATAAAGTTGAATCCAGACTAGAGCTGTAATCGGACCTTAAAAGTTAGGCCTAGTGATGGTCAAATGAAGCTTCGCCAACCACTGTCTTTATATTCTGAGCTCTCTGATCTACAAATGGTTGAAAACACACTGAACTGCCATTCCTTTAATCTTTTTCTTTGAACAGAGAGCGCCATCTAGTGAGCTCAGAAAATAAAGACAGTGGTTCGCAAAGCTTCATTTGACCATCACTAATTAGGCCTGACGTGGCCGGGTTGGGTCAGTGGGTAGAGCAGGCGCACATGTACTGAGAGGTTTATGCCTCGACGCAGAGGTCCAGGGTTCAACTCCAACCTGTGACAATTTCCTGCATGTCTTCCCCCTCTCTCTCCACTTTCTCACCTAGCTGTCCTGTCAAAATTAAAGGCAAAAACCCCCAAAAAATAATCTTAAAAAGAGTTAGGCCCAAGCCTGACAGAATTTGGCCTGAGTCCAACAAGTACATTTTGGGTGACAGCTTTTTAAAAGTCTGAACCCGTTTACAGCCCGACGTTATTCAAATGTGCGCGCACACACACAGCTCTTTTGCCTTTTGTCAAGAATGAGTCATTTATACATGATTTAACATCATTTATTCATCACTAACGTAGGCTATAGGCCACTTGGAAGTTGGAACAAAGAAATAAAATAAGTCCTCCAGAGGCCAGACTCTGTTTCACCTCCTCAGCATCCATTCAAGTTAATCGAAATGCATCACCTGACCGCTCATTTAATGCCCAACCCAGAGCGCCAGCCCGAACTCGACCTGAGCCCGTGTAAAATGATAGAAATTAAGACCGAACCCGACAAAGATCTTCAGCTCTAATCCGCTCTACTTCATGCAAATGAAGTCTTTTAAACTGACCTTTGTCGATCTGAAATGAAGACCGATTCAGCAACTGCACGGCCTATTTCTCGCTTAAAATGTTTTCAGAAACACGATTCGCTGAACTATTTTCGTAAAATAAGATATCGTATTCCAAAACGAGCCGCCGTTGTGGTCGGTTTTGAAATCCGGGAGCAGACAGACCCACGTGACGCATTCGTCCAATCAGGTGCTGCCATCGCGGATGTAGGAGGGTGTAGACTGTTTTCTTTGCTTGTCAAGTTTGAAGAAGGAAACATGGAGGACCACACATATTCAAAATCCAAATTTCAGGAACAGGAGTCTTCTCCTTTGCCCAGAAAAAGAAAAAAGGTGATCTCAACGCTAGATTGGAGAAATTCTCACACATTAGACCTTTAAGCCTACCAAGAGGGATTTTCGAGTGATGTGTAATCCCACGATTCTCACTTGATCTTGTGATATCGCTATAATCTAGCTGCCGTGCAAGGTAACTGAGCTGCTGCACTGGAGAAATACGCCGCTACACGCTTTGCTCCAGGACACTTCAGTGCTGGTTGTTAAAGGGGCAAAGAGTCTTTTTAATTCATCATCCCTGCCCATCATTGAGAATCGACGAGCAGCTCTTCAGTGACGGGCTTCTAACTTCATAATCAGACATGCTACATCACGTTAAGGTGTAATAGCTAAAAGAGGCATATCGCATATTAGTGGATTATAAAGCAATGATTACAGTCTGCTGCTGCCGCTGCTATAATCTCTCATTACTGCCTTTGCTTCTCCAGGCTGCCAGCTGCGGTCCATGCGGACTAATTTCTGCCTAATTGAGCCGTGTGCCATTCACATCTGAAGACACGTTATACTGTGTGAGAGCTAAAGTAGTCTTCAACCTACTTTTAAAAGAATGTTGTTCTTTTTGATGTCAAATTTCTCTTGAAATGTAGTTTCTTGAGGGGAAAAAAGGACGGAAGGCAATGCTTTTTGACAGTAAAACTTTTTTTTTTAAGTCTTAGACAAAGGCATATTTTGCAAATCTAAAATGACACCGCATCAGTCAGAGCGTGGGCCAGGTGGAGACGAGGGAAGCGTGAATAGCGTTAGTGCCAATTTGCAATTCTGGGATTCCTCTGATCAGCGTTCTGTGGAGAAGGCTGGCTTAGAGCTGCCCAACGAACACACCCGAGCTGTCAAAACCAGCAAACAAGTAGTGCTTGAGATTCAACTTTTTTTTTTGTTGGATAATTCTTTAAAAAAAGAATATCTTAGAAAGGCGATTTAATTTGGCTTCCCCAGGTAGCCACTGCGGCTTTAATTCTAACAAGCTGTCACATTATAAAAGCCAATTTAAACACCGCCGTTTTTTTTATTTGGGACTATCTGTTTATGATAAATATATTCATGGGTTTCAGGAGGTTTCTCTGTAAAGTGGCAACGTCATCATAACTTAACATTGTTGTTACAGCAATGAACCATTTTGTTGCTTATGAAAGACACAAAGGGTCCTGTTTTAACGATCTGAGTGCACAGCATGAAGTGCCTGGCGCAGGTGTGTTTAGGGCGTGTACGAATCCACTTTTGCTAGTTTAACGGTGGTAAAAGGGTCAGTGCACCGGGCGCCTGGTTCTAAAGGGTTGTACTTAGTGTCTTCATTAATTCATAGATGTGTTTTGGGCGTAACATGCAATAAACCAATCAGAGATCATCTCCCATTCCCTTTAAAGGCCAGGACCATGGAGCATTGCTATTATGATTTGCTGAAATGGATTACATGGCCTTTTGAAAGAAAGAAAGAGTGTGTGTGTTTTTGTAACAAGCATAGTGTGCGCACGCTGTGCACGAGCCTAGGAGCATTTTACTAATGCTCTGTTAAAATAACAATGAAATGCTGCGTTATTGACTTTAGACCAGGTTTTTGTTGGTTAATGGTGTGATCACTTTCCACTGCCTCAAGATAGCAATACGCCCAGAATGCACCTGAACACACCTCCCTGTAAGACCAGCACGGCCATGGGCCACAGATGGGCGCAGGTGCATTTGCGATTTAAACGACGTGGGCGCTGGACGGGAAATAAAGACACTTGTGTCGGGCTTTGCGCTGCGGGTGCAAGATAGGGCCCCTAATCTCATAATAATTATGTAGCTGTAGAAAAATGACCCTTGTATGACATGTGCTTTTCCTCTCTCCAGACTATAGTGTCCAAGTATGGCGCACAGTTTCGCGGTAATTCCCAACATGACGCCCTGGAGTTCCTCCTGTGGCTGCTGGACCGCGTCCATGAAGACGTCAATCTGGCCTGCCACAATAACAACAACAAGACCAAAGCTCCCGGAAAGGTAAGACTCGAGAAGGCTGCTGCGGGCGCCTGGGTAGCTCACCTTGTAGAGCACGCGCCCATATATAGCGGCCGCGGGTTCTACTCTGACCTGTGGCCCTTTGCTGCATGTCATTCCCCCTCTCTCTCTCTCTCTCTCTCTCTCTCTCTCCCCCTTCATGTCTTCAGCTGTCCTATAAACATAAAGCCAAATAAATAAATAATCTTAAAAAAAGAAAAAGAAAAGAAGCCTGCAACACAACAAGCTCCTGGAAGTACAGTGGCCGCTACGGAAATCCACACTTGCACGTGTTGAATTTGGAACCAATGATCGGATTGGAAACCAAATTATCCAAACGATTCCAATAAAGAAAAGCGATTCCAAGTTGGAACCGGTTCTCGATGCCCAATCCCATTCATGTAGCAGAAGTTAACAGAGAACAGAACAGAATCATGTCGCCCTTATAGTTACATTTCCAAATAAAAGTTCACACTGCATACTGAAGTGTTGCATAACTAATACATGACTCATTATGATTAAATACATGCAGTAATGCATTTTTATCATGAACTCCTATGGCTTGATACTTGTATGTGTATTGTGTGTTACATGTAAGTAAGTATTTAGTAAGTTTATTTCTAGAGCAAAGTTTATTTTTACTGTACAAAAAGCACTAAGGCGCTGTATAAAAGAACATTGAAATAAAAAAACGACAACAACAAGCAGCACTTCACAAATACAGAATTATAGACATGATAACAGTTTGATAAAGTGTTAAAAAGGCCAGTGAGTGAAAGTGATGTCTTTAGCCTAGATTTAAAGTCTAGCCTCACTGATAAGTAGGGTTGGGTAGCGTTTGGGTTCTTTCCGATACCGGTGCTAAAGCGATACTTTTAAAATGCTGCCGGTGCCTGAATCGATACTTTTTAAGAAAGTTTAAAAAGAAAAAAGAAAAAAAGAAGGGTACTAACCAACAGAACGGCTTGTTTATTGCTAAGGCCGTATGGTCAAAATTAAATGATTTAATAATAATGTAATAAATTATAACAATAACTTATTTCACTAGTAAATTGCTGTTGAATGACAACAACCACCACCAGATGGGAAAAGGGTATTTCACAATAACTTTGAATGCACCGCAAGGCTACCAGTTTCAAGTGAACGCGCCGTCTGTCTGTGTTGTTTTTCCAACAACGGCAGCAGCACACTGCTTAACGTCCCGCTGTTGGATCCTCTGAAATACAGTCACAACTTACACTGTTTAGCTGTCAGCATTTTAACTCTGTTTAATCCAGCTGCTAGCTAACGGTAGGCTAACGTTAGCTGCTGTCTACTGTAGTGTTAACTAGCGTCACGTGCAGCGATGTTTCTCTTGCCTCTAACGTCTGTTTCAGAGCATCAGAGAAAAGCGCAGGTATATCAGTGGCACCATAATGAGGCACCGAAATTTGCGTTGCTTTTCGGTCCGGTAGATACCGGTTGTTAAGGCATCGGTGCCGTATTAGCACCGGGTCTCGGTACCCAACCCTACTGATAAGGATGTCTAGAAGTCTTTGTTCTGCAGTGCAGCTTTTCATGCCACCCAAACCCGTGGGGCAGTCTAAAGGTGCTGACACACCAAGGAGATTATCGGCCGTTGGACAGTCTAGCGAGGTCAGTGACTCTAATCTGTTCGGTGTCTGGGGGGCTGTCGTTCATTTTGGCCGACCTGACGTGTTCAGTTGGCGGCAGGGCAGTTGGGACTCACCCGGAAAAGGGGAGCGGGATGAGGTGACTAGAGTCTCTCAAAATCTGATGGAAATCTTTTAAACTGTTGAGCTGAAATGAAGATTCAGCAACTGCACGTTTCAGTGAACTATTTTAGTACAATATGAGATCTGAACAAGGCGCCATGACAGTCTGGCTTTGAATTTCCGGAGAAAACAAACCCATGTGACGCGTTCGTCCAATCAGCTGCCGGTTTTCATTTCTTGGGCAACAATACAGAGTAGCGCCGCCTGCTGTTATGGAGACGTATTACCTTTTGTCATGTCTGTGTCGCCTCAGTGTGTCCCGGGCAGTTTTTTGGACCTCGGGGACCCGACTGATCATCTCGACTGGCTTTTCTGTCAACGGTCGGCCGTCTGCTTGGTGTGTCAGCACCTTTAGGCGTGCTCTTTGCTTGCTCTGTGTCTAATGAATCGTTTGCGGACAAGGCGAGTTCAAGTGTGGCGATTTGGTGTTTGATTTTCTCCCAGCACGTCTCCTCCTCTGGGACAGGCCTGCAGGCGCGCTGCATCCTGATGCTAGTTGAATGAAACTTTGAACTGCTCTGCCGTGAGCCATTAATGCGTAGTTTTCATGTATTATTAAATACATGTTTTTACTTTTGAGAAAATAGGCATCCCTCTTTTTTTTGTAGTTTCAGCAAGGTGGGGGTGGGGGGTGGGGGTGATAACCAGTGGCATAATTTATGAGAAGCGCTACACTTGCTGTTGGTGAGTCATTGCAAATAAATCTCCTCAAACTCAGTGCCCTTTGTATCCCGAGGCACTCTCTGCAATGATTTATTCTGTTGTTTCATCATTAATGGGATCGGGAGATATCGAGATCAGGAAGTCTTACACTCCCGGGGCTATACATTGGATTCTTTAAGATGTAACACCCCTGTTATGACCGACATGCAACCTTTTCTTGCACTGACTACTTGTATCAATTAAAACCGAGAAAAGGCTTTTTTCTTTCTTTCGGGAATGCACTGTCAGCACAGCTTTTTATTATAAAGTCAAGGTCATGTTGAGAGTTTTAGTCTGTGGGAGTAAGCCCAGCTCCTTTTTCTCTGGCTTAAAGGTGCAGTAGATAAGACTTATAAAACTACCTTTCTGTCATATCTGCTGAGACTGACCCTATGTTCCAGTAGAACTACATGAAGCAGGTCATTTAAAATAAATCCAGCTCCTCTGGCTCCACCTACAGCCTGTAGTGTGATTTGCAAAAATCCACAGCTCCCTGTTCAGATGCACCAATCAGGGCCAGGGGGGGTGTCTAACTGTGTGTCATTCACTGCTCATGCATTGTCCCTTGTTGGGGGAGGGGCTTAGGAGACCGTTTTGGGCTTTAACAGAAAGGGGGGGAGGGACTGAGAAGTTGTCGATGTTCAAATTTTGATCCAAAGTCCTGCATCTATAAGAGTATCATTTACTTCAATTTTAAACAGTTGCGGTTGACCATCCTTCCATTAGCATGTGAGTAAACAAGGCAGTGCGACAAATCAATTGATAGTGAGAGAAATATCTGTGTAGGGTTTTTCCTGCATAGACAAATGTTTGCCGCCCCCCAAAAGAGGTTTCAGCCAGCCCCAAAGGGAAATCTAGCAATTTAGCCAAAAAACCTGTTGAACAGTCAGAACATAAACTTGAATATGAGAGCTAATCTCAATTTTACCGTCCAGAGTCAGCCTGTACCGGTCAGGACTCTCCCAGTGATTTTAACGATAGTGTTTAAATATTTTTTAAATTGGGGTTTCATTTACTCAAGCATAATATATATATTTTTCGTTTATCAAATTGTCAGAAATAACAGGAAAATGCATAGATTTCTATCAGATAAGATCTTTACTGTACTCGTACGGAGTACACTTTAATATGTTTTTTTCATTGCGATATTCAACATCGTTATCGCATATTTTCCACATATCGTGCAGCCCTAGTGTCCAGCTCCCTGCCATTAAAAATCTTTACTTGAAAAATCCCTCAGGTTTCTGTTGTTCACCCAGAATACTCTGATATACTCACATGAACTGAGCTGAGCGTCCGTGTTCTTGTGATCTGATTTGCCATTTAATTCAGAAAGAGAGTTAACGATGTGGTGAAGTGGAGGGTGAGGGAGGGGGGGTTATGATAGGAGGTTAGGACTGGAGAGCTGCTGATAAGGTCGGCCGTGATGACTCTGCACCACCTTAGAAAATGTTGCTGTACCTTGTTAACACCCAACGAGCCAGTGAGGTGTGCCATGTAGGACATAAACCTTTAAAAAATTAAATAAAATCCTGATTGGATGAAAGCCAACATGATAAACATGTTTGATATCTAACAATAAGTCACTAATGTATCCAATACTAGCTGGAGTGAACACAAAAGGGGAGCTGACATCAGCTGGGTCCAATGACCCTAAACTAAAGTTGGGTAGCTCCGATGGAGTCAAGGAAGGATGGGAGCTTATTGAATATCTCAACCGATGCACAGTTCTGCTGTATAGGATGAAATTGTTTAGTTCACACCAAACTACTGGGCAGAGTCCTGTATCCATGGCGACTTGATTGTCTACTATGCAAGCAGTAGCGTTTTCGTGGCAACATTCATTGTCCAGTCCAAATGCCACTTTTGGCCCGCCGCCTGGAGTTGACGATACAAGGCAAAGTCAGACAGGGCCGCTCTTTAAAAATGCAATTGTCAAAATGAAAAACTTTATGGGCTCTCTAGAGATGTTTTTTTTTTTTTGTGAAATGTCTCAAAAGCTATTGGCTGGATTGCCAAGAGACTGGAGCCCAGAGAATAAATTCTAATATCTTTGGTGATCCCTGACTTTCCACACTCAACTGATCTGGTAAACTATTGGTCCATGTACAAGATATCTGGGCAACTAAGGCCTGAAAAACGTTATTGGCTCTTTAGAGACTTGGAACGATAAAACCAAAAAGGTAATGTCAGAAATGGTTTGTCAGCTAGTCCACCACTTTGGTCCAGGCTTAAATTTCTCAACAACTATCGGATAGATTACCATGAAATTTTGTAGACATTCATGTTCCCCAGAGGATGAAACCTATTGACTTAAGTGATCCCCCTACTTTTCATCTAGCTCTAGCATGAGGTTGGCATTTTTGTTTTTGCAGTGAAATGTTTAAAAAAACTATTTGCTGGATTGCCATGTAACTGGAGCCCAGAGAAAGAATTCTAATGACTTTGGTGAACCCCTGACTTTCCAAACTCAACTAATGTAAATGTAGAAGATATCCAGGCACAACTAAAGCCTGGAGAGTCTGGTTTGGTGAATATATCCGGCATCTCTGCTTTTTGCAGATGAAGTTGTGGCTTCTAACTGTAACTTCTGATGTGAACTAGATCTGTTTGCAGCTGAGTGTGATGCAAAGCAGATGATTGGTACGTCCAACAATGAGACCATGAATTTAAGTTCCTTTTCTGGAGAAAAGTGAAAAGAATTGTGGGGTTGAACGTTGGTTATTTGCATTAGCTGCAGGAATGCAGAATGCTGAACTATAACGCAAATCTCTCAATTAATGATCAATCTTTTGTTTCTACCTTTTTTTGTAGTCATAAGCTTTGGGTAGTAAATAAAAGAATGATATTGCAAATACAAGCAGAGTATGCAAAATATATCATATTTGTGGAAATGAGTGCATTGATGCAACAGATTGTATCTTGTTAAATCAGTCAACAGATGTCCATAATAAGTTTTACATCTTTAGCTGCCGGAGGTCCAGCTTTGTATGAAAAATGTATCTGCAGTATTAGCCTCCCATTTACTATGATTAGTCCATACCCTTGTTATTCTTTGTGCCATTTTGTGGGACTGTGAAAACCTCTGACGTGTTTAATTAGGGATCATTTCAGAATAATACTGTGCTGTAATAGAATATTCTGCATATGAATAAATGTGCCTCGCAGTGAGAGAGAGGGAGAGCAGCACTATGGCCTCTGTCCAGAGCAGAGAATCTCTTTTGACAGTTGTCTCTTATGTTTGTCCAGGCCTTCTGCCATCAGCCAGTGTGGGCTCTTTACAGACACCAAGGTTGTCATGGATTTCAGTTTTATCAGTGAGGAAACATGTGGCCAGATAGGCCTCTGCTCAGTATCAGGAATGGGGAGGGAAGTAATTCCAGTAATTCTGTCTCCCCATGAATCATGGTCTACTCCTTGCCTTATTCTCTGCTTCGGGCCTTTGGTAGCTCTTACATGCTGTACCTCTGGAAGAATGTACTGTAAAGCTGTGGTATGTAGTGTGCTATCAACGCTCCAGCCACAAAGGAGCTTTGTGAGGGGCAGCGAGGGCCTCGCTGAGGGCAAGAGAAGGGCAGCTGTAGGATGAAGTGTCTATGGCTACATCAACACTAATACGTTTTCATTGTTAAGCGGCGTTTCAAGGACAAAAACGATCCACAAAAGAGTTATAGCTCCAGTAGCAGAACTAATCTTCGTTCAGGACAACACATATCACATGACCATTCACACACACTGGGTATGTGCGTGCCGGTATAAACAAGAAGCAGATTGTCTACTGATTGACACTACTCTGCGGTTGAAAATCATGGATACGTTAAAAATTCAGAAAATATTTGGGGCAGCAAATGTTTCCAGCAATGTTTCCGTTTTACTTAGTGGGGACGCGAGGCGCAAACGTAGCAAAACCAAAACGTAGTAGTGTAGATCTGGCCCAAATCACACTCCCCTTAAACTTTAAAAGAACCATTTTTGGTCTGTGATAGTTTGTTTGTCGGTTCACCTCCGTGTTAATCTCGTCTGCTGCCACCCTGCTGGAGCGCTGGTGGTGCTGGCTGGCTGGCAGAGTCTTCCGGGGTCACAGCCCGGCTGATGGGAGGTGTCAGCGCCGCTTACCAGTCCACACACGTTCCCATTCACAGCCAAGGAGTCGGCACACCATCCTCTTCTGCTGCCAATTCAGGAGCCTGTGGGCCCATGCTAATTGTTTTGAAGCATGTGCTGTTAGTTACCACTTAGCACAGGAGAGCAAGAGCCCAGGGAAAAAGTTAAGAAGAGGGTACCCCCTTTTTCACTTCTCCCCGGCTGTGTAGTTGCAAACACTGAGTGACAGAGTAGTTGGAGCTGAAGTATTCTGTATTTGTAATGGAGGTTGACAGCTCAAAATCCTGCACCCACACCACGCAGACCTACACTACACACAGTGTAACATTTACCGCTGATTCCCCGTGGCTTTGACTTAATGTGGCGTGCATTCTCTCTTGGTTTGTTGATTGTTTATCGCTCAGGAAACACAGAGAAAGTGTGAAGTGCTTTTTTTTTTTCTCTCTCTCTCTCTCTCTCTCTCTCTCTCTCTCTCTCTCTCTCTCTCTCTCCCTGCTATATGAATGTGGCTCTTTGTAAGTCGCAGGAAGAAAGAGACATTTGTTGTGCAGCCCTAGTACAGAGAAGGAGAGGTGAGACTAAGTTCTCTGCAATAGTGTGCCAATGGGTGGTGGAACAGTACACAGAAGTGACAGCCAGAGAGATGGGGAAACAGAGAGAGAAATCACTTCTTGGATACCACATCACAAAAAACTGCTGTAGAATGTGGATGTTTCACATTTGCAAATGTGTCTGGTCAAGTAATGGCATTTTTTTTTACTGAGCTATCGCTAGTGTTAGCAGTTAATTTTCTCTGAGTTAGAAATTTGGTGGAAACATTTGGGATAGTGTAAGAACACAACTCATACAAATATGGGTATAGGTATGGTTGTTTTAAGACATTTTAATGCAGAAATTTTACATATTGTACCTTTTTAAAAAAGACACGACCCGTAACAACTTTTTATAGTCATGGGAGTTAGCTACCGTAGCTCTCAGGACCGCCACCTTGATAGGGGTAATGATAAGCCTGGTCCTCATCCTCCTCCACATTAACAGCAGAGCAATCACAATGTGGCCCCTCCTTGTTTATCACTTGTGCTCTCCTTCCCTTTCTCCGCACGCAGATTTGATTTGGTTGTGTGCTGAAATTAGACAGTGACCCAGACACCGTACCAAGGTTTCAAACTTGGTTTCTTTTCACTCATTCTCGCAGTACATGCCCAGAATTGCACGTCTAAACCCACAGTGGAGCAGTGCAGTTGCCTGTGTGTGGTCAGTGCTGCTCCACTCTCTTGTCAGGGCTGGATGTGAACGGTTCTGTTGGGATTCTTATGTGTTTTCTGCTGTGTGTGTGTGTGTGTGTGTGTGTGTGTGTGTGTGTGTGTGTGTGTGTGTGTGTGTGTGTGTGTGTGTGTGTGTGTGTGTGTGTGTTTCCTCTCCGCTCTGCTTTTTGATTCTGTATGCCCTGCCAAGCTGAAATGGCTTCCTGTGGCTCAGAGCCACCCAGCTGGAAAAGCAGCTTGGAGGGAAGGGTCCAAATATGACCACTCTGTGTTTGAGGACCTCTCTCACCTCCGACCCAGATCACTGTTGATTGGCTAAGAGCCTTAAGCCCCCAACCGATGCTAAGATGAGAGTTGTCTGTAGATATGAGTCTAATGCCTGACCCATACTAAAATATTTTAAAAATCTTAACTGATGTTGAAAATGGGAGAGACCCCACACACGTGCGTGCTTGCGTGCGTGCGTGCGTGCGTGCGAGATTTGGCCACCACAGCACACCACAAATAAATCTCATTTACAAACAACCAATTGTTGAGATCCCGAATCACAAAACAGGAAATCTAACTACTTTGCGGAATATGCAGGTCATTAACTGCCCATGGACCAAAAAAAAACAAAAACTGATAAACTTTGGGGTCAGAGGTGCAACTGATGGTTAAAAAAAAATAAAAAATTGGATATTGGAACCCATTTTTCTGTTTTTCCAAATGTCTGTTTGTGCTTAGAAAATTGAACTGATAAGCGTTACACTGACCATGTTTTTCTAGAATGTAAAAAAAAATATAATGCAGAAAGGAATATTTGCTCTAAGAGGTTGTCAGACTTAGGAGGTCTGTCATTTGCTATTAAATCTTTATTGACCCAAAATGAGAATTTGAAGCAAGAACATGTTTGTTAAAGTGACTTCCTTAAAGTGAGAAGGGCAGTAATATGCCTGGTAGTGTCTAAACTGCCGTCATTTACAAGAAGAAGAAGAACTGCGCTGACCGGGCTGGGCTTCTGCAGGAGATCGCTGCTAATTTGGAGGTTACCAGCTAATGTTGCATCATTACATTACATGATTACCACCGCTTTCTCCCAGGGAAGCCAGGTCGCCTCGGTGAGCTAGAACAGGATATCAGAACATAAATATTGAACATCTTTAAAGGTCCCATCACATGGTGCTCTTTGGATGCTTTTATATAGACCTTAGTGGTCCCCTAATACTGTATCTGAAGTCTCTTTTATATAGACTTTAGTGGTCCCCTAATACTGTATCTGAAGTCTCTTTTATATAGACCTTAGTGGTCCCCTAATACTGTATCTGAAGTCTCTTTTATATAGACCTTAGTGGTCCCCTAATACTGTATCTGAAGTCTCTTTTATATATACCTTAGTGGTCCCCTAATACTGTATCTGAAGTCTCTTTTATATAGGCCTTAGTGGTCCCCTAATACTGTATCTGAAGTCTCTTTTATATAGACCTTAGTGGTCCCCTAATACTGTATCTGAAGTCTCTTTTATATAGGCCTTAGTGGTCCCCCAATACTGTATCTGAAGTCTCTTTTATATAGACCTTAGTGGTCCCCTAATACTGTATCTGTAGTCTCTTTTATATAGACCTTAGTGGTCCCCTAATACTGTATCTGAAGTCTCTTTTATATAGGCCTTAGTGGTCCCCTAATACTGTATCTGAAGTCTCTTTTATATAGACCTTAGTGGTCCCCTAATACTGTATCTGAAGTCTCTTTTATATAGACCTTAGTGGTCCCCTAATACTGTATCTGTAGTCTCTTTTATATAGACCTTAGTGGCCCCTAATACTGTATCTGAAGTCTCTTTTATATAGGCCTTAGTGGTCCCCTAATACTGTATCTGAAGTCTCTTTTATATAGACCTTAGTGGTCCCCTAATACTGTATCTGAAGTCTCTTTTATATAGACCTTAGTGGTCCCCTAATACTGTATCTGAAGTCTCTTTTATATAGACCTTAGTGGTCCCCTAATACTGTATCTGAAGTCTCTTTTATATAGGCCTTAGTGGTCCCCTAATACTGTATCTGAAGTCTCTTTTATATAGACCTTAGTGGTCCCCTAATACTGTATCTGAAGTCTCTTATATAGACCTTAGTGGTCCCCTAATACTGTATCTGAAGTCTCTTTTATATAGACCTTAGTGGTCCCCTAATACTGTATCTGAAGTCTCTTTTATATAGGCCTTAGTGGTCCCCTAATACTGTATCTGAAGTCTCTTTTATATAGACCTTAGTGGTCCCCTAATACTGTATCTGAAGTCTCTTTTATATAGGCCTTAGTGGTCCCCTAATACTGTATCTGAAGTCTCTTTTATATAGACCTTAGTGGTCCCCTAATACTGTATCTGAAGTCTCTTTTATATAGACCTCAGTGGTCCCCTAATACTGTATCTGTAGTCTCTTTTATATAGACCTCAGTGGTCCCCTAATACTGTATCTGAAGTCTCTTTTATATAGGCCTCAGTGGTCCCCTAATACTGTATCTGAAGTCTCTTTTATATAGACCTTAGTGGTCCCCTAATACTGTATCTGAAGTCTCTTTTATATAGGCCTTAGTGGTCCCCTAATACTGTATCTGAAGTCTCTTTTATATAGACCTTAGTGGTCCCCTAATACTGTATCTGAAGTCTCTTTTATATAGACCTTAGTGGTCCCCTAATACTGTATCTGAAGTCTCTTTTATATAGGCCTTAGTGGTCCCCTAATACTGTATCTGAAGTCTCTTTTATATAGACCTTAGTGGTCCCCTAATACTGTATCTGAAGTCTCTTTTATATAGGCCTTAGTGGTCCCCTAATACTGTATCTGAAGTCTCTTTCCCGAAATTCAGCCTTGGTGCAGAATTACAGCCACTACAGCCAGTCCCACAATGAGCTTTCCTTAGGATGTGCCATTTCTGTCTGTAGCTATTGAGGAGGAGAGAGGGGGGGGGGCAAGGTGGAGGGTGGGGGTGTGGCCTTGACCTACTGCCACTTTGCTCATTTGAAAGCCATGATGCCTCTCTCTCATGGGTTGGCCAAATTCTCTGGGCGGGCAAAGCAGAGAAAGGGGAAGTAACCTTGCTCCTTGCTCCTTATGACCTCATAAGGAGAAGATTCCTGATTGGTCCATCTGAGCTTTCATTTTCTCAAAGGCAGAGCAGGATACCCAGGGCTCGGTTTACACCTATCACCAGTTCTAGCTACCGGGTGACCCTAGGCAGGCTGGGGGAACTCATATTAATGTTAAAAAACCTCATAAAGTGAAATTGTCATGCCATGGGACCTTTTAATATTTGCGATTTGAAATCGGCGCGGCCAGGATGGACTTTCCAAGCAGATCGGGGGATGTAAAAAACACAGTGACAAAATTTCACAGTAAAATCTAGCAAGATTATCTGTAGAACCATCAATCGGGGTTTTGTCTGGAGGAGGGAATCGAGGGCAACTGGGCCCAAAATCGGCTTGATTGTCGTGTGGCATGTACCCCGTATAAAATATGTTCATGTTCTATGTTTTATTAGTCAGTATCTCTCTATCTGGCATGGAGGTTGTTTTTCGAGGCCATGCTCGCTTCCTAAAAAGAAAACACTGGTTTTGTTGGCTTGGGGTTGCTCACTGTGACACAGACACAATTAGGCTGCAACTAGCTTTAAGTGTTGTTTAAAACCAGCGGTGATGCATCGTGTTGTCTGGAGCAGTGGAAGGACATTTCTATAAACTGCACTCATGCTCTGCAGGGAGCCCAGCCCAGAAAACATTTTCTCATTAAGTTGTGGAGAGCTTTGAAATGAAAGGCAACAAAATTACCATTTGCTTTTGGGGGATGTTGACTTCTCAGAGAGGCTACGTGGGTCTAATTACTTAATAAGTTAAACAGTCGGCAGTTAAAAGTTAACATTGGCAGCACGCAAAGCTTTTTAAGAGTCATTGTTTGAACTCCTATAGATTTGTCTTCAAACGTGCTTTGCCCGAGGAGAAGAATGAAGCTCTTCATCTCGTTTCGCAGAGAAATATATGGTTAAATCAACAGACTGATTTGTTATTTAATATAAAGAAATTCCCTCGCACACAAATTATTCCCAACCCTGCTGGGTTTGATTGGCAGGCAGCACCGACCCCAACGATGTAAGTGATTCAGATTTGCTGAGTGGAGGCTTTCCAGAGACTGTGTCGATCCATTGCCTGAAACCAGGCTGACTGCAATGATTTAAACAGTTGTTGATAGAAATGATTTAAGCAGGGAGGCATGCCTTTCACGCCAAGTCCAGTTTTAATGTGTTATCTTGAGTTAAATTGAATCTGCCTGTGAAGATTAATGGATTTTTAAAAAAGCAATAATTATCAATCTGGAGTCGCCAAGAAAGAACTTTAATTAAATACCAATAGAAAAGTTTGTATTTCTGCAATATTATGCCTTTAATCCTTTATTAAAGTGCTCATATTATGCTCATTTTCAGGTTCATAATTGTATTTAGAGGTTATATCAGAGTAGGTTTGTATGGTTTAATTTTCAAAAAACACCATATTTTTGTTGTACTGCACATTTCTGCAGCTCCTCTTTTCACCCTGTATGTTGAGCTCTCTGTTTTAGCTACAGAGTGAGACATCTCACTTCTGTTCCATCTTTGTTGGGAGTCACACATGTGCAGTAAGTAGGTAAGGACTACTAGCCAGTCAGAAGCAGAGTATGAGGGCGTGCCCTGACAGTAGCTAGGTAAGGACTACTAGCCAGTCAGAAGCAGAGTATGAGGGCGTGCCCTGACAGTAGCTAGGTAAGGACTACTAGCCAGTCAGAAGCAGAGTGCCACGCTAGCAGCTAGGCGAGCATTATAACGTGTGTTACAAAGTGACCACGTTGGTCTCTGAAGTAAAGGCTGGACTACAATAGAGCTGTTTGGAGCAGTTGGTGAACAGTGGTTTCTGTTGTAGATGGTAAGTCCCTTTGGGGTGGACTTTGGGCTTTTTCATTTTGTAAACCTATAATGTGCACAAAAAAGATATATAACACAATAAAGGAAAGGGGAAAAGCCAAAAAGCATAATATGAGCACTTTAGTGCTTTCACTGAATGAGCATATATATTTCTGTTTGCGATGGCCATTAAACTCTACCTCTGTGGCAGGTACCAGAGGCTCCTGTCCTGTGTGTGTCTCTGTTGATTGATGTGTGTAGTGTTCCTATCCTCATCTGCGTCCTCAGCGGCAGCCGCAGAAGCAGGAGGGTAATAATAAACCTCATCAGCTCGGGAGGCCGGCGCGCCTTCATTAGAATTAATTTCCCCCTCAGCTTCTCCTGCTGCTCTCTTAAAGGCGGGATAAATCTTCTAAACAGGCATCTCACAAAGTCGTATTCACCAGTAAAATGTGCCGTCGGTACACTAGTTTTCAATGACATTTCTCCCAAGTTTTCTTAGATTTTAAGAGAACGCTGTTTTCAACAGTGTGTCTATGTAATGCAGGAATGCAGTCGAGATGCAGATAAACATGGCGTCGGTGAGCAGTGATTGGCTCCACTGGACCTACTGGGCTCCAATGTTTGTTAGACCTTATTGATCTGTAGCTCATCTGGTCCCCACTGAAACAAAAGTGTAATGTTGATGTTATCATGGCCTGATTGGTGCTCATATCCCAGTCTGGATCAACCGAAGTACATTTCCAGGATGATTGTCTGACATCAGATTGTAAAGATTAACAAAGAATACCTTTACGGCATTTCCTCTCTAACTGGGACATTTTGGGACTGATTGGTGGGATTGCTGTGGACGAAGTCCACACGGAGATACACTGGTAAGAGCAGATGAGGTTTAACCATAGACTGTAAAAGAACGGACACCGCTACACAATATATTTCCACGGAGACCAGTGAAGTCATTTTTTCGGTGATGGCTGAGCGTGCTGTGCAGCCTCCAACTGAGTCTTCTGGTAGCTGTGCCAAGAGAAATCTCAATCATTCCCAATCTTGCAGAGACGGAGAGCGTAGGTATATGTAAGGAGATAACATAGGCACAGGGTAATTACTGATCACTAAAATGCTAGTTAACATTAGTAATTAAACTTAAACAGCTCAAGTAAGTCAAAACTGCCTGCGAGCTTCTCCTGTACTGTACAGTAATTCCTCTACTATGCGACAGTAAGTCGCGTGGTTATGACCCAATCGTTAGCCTATTTTTATAAAAGCGTCTGCTACGGAGCCATAACGTGAGGTACAAGGTAATGGAGCCTTTTATACATTGTCGTGTTTCTTTAGAAATAAACAATGGACAAATAGAGTCTTTAAACGCTTCAGATGTAAAGTTATTCTCTGTCAAAGTGACGTCAAAATGAATGGCAGTCAATGGGATGCTAACGGGAGGTGATGGCTTGTTAGCCTTAAGAGTCTCCCCATAGGACGTACGCTTTGCGGAGGCTCGCTTACCCCCTTGGGTTTAACCATGTATCAGCTAATTTAAATAGCTCACGTTGCTGTATTGTGTCAACAGTTAACTTAATTTAATATTGTATGTTGCGTTTTCTATTGCGGGGTGAAAATGTTCCATCAAAAACTAGTTCCTTCTAGAGACTGTTTAGCAGAGCCATCGTTGCTGCGTCCAGATATTAGCGCTGCCCAAGATGATTGTGATTGGTTTTACAAAATGCAAACAACCCAGAGCTTTTATTCCTCCTATCCCAGAATGTATCTGTGGTGTAGCCAGACCTTCCTCCACAGCGCTTTGGAGGTCTGGCAATGCGAGATTACTCATATCCAAATGGAAAAAGTTTTACTTTTTTGTTTTGTCTGGCTTCATTTATTTGTCCTACGAAGTTATGAACCCTCATCACTGGGGAGCCAACTTTTTCTCAGAACTACTTCTCTCAACTTCAGATCACTTCTTAACTGTTAACAGAGGTGGTTCATATGCCAACGTTCCTTTTTAGGCTTGTTCTATACAGTATTATGTGCCTCTTTAGGCAATATATATGTATGTTGTTCGCATGGATTATTAAAGGTTCCATGACATGGTGCTCTTTGGATGCTTTATATAGACCTTAGTGTACTCCTAATACTGTATCTGAAGTCTCTTTCATATAGACCTTAGTGGTCCCCTAATACTGTATCTGAAGTCTCTTTTATATAGACCTTAGTGGCCCCCTAATACTGTATCTGAAGTCTCTTTTGTATAGGCCTTAGTGGTCCCCTAATACTGTATCTGAAGTCTCTTTTATATAGACCTTAGTGGCCCCCTAATACTGTATCTGACGTCTCTTTTGTATAGGCCTTAGTGGTCCCCTAATACTGTATCTGAAGTCTCTTTTATATAGACCTTAGTGGCCCCCTAATACTGTATCTGAAGTCTCTTTTATATAGGCCTTAGTGGTCCCCTAATACTGTATCTGAAGTCTCTTTTATATAGACCTTAGTGGTCCCCTAATACTGTATCTGAAGTCTCTTTTATATAGACCTTAGTGGTCCCCTAATACTGTATCTGAAGTCTCTTTTATATAGGCCTTAGTGGTCCCCTAATACTGTATCTGAAGTCTCTTTTATATAGACCTTAGTGGTCCCCTAATACTGTATCTGAAGTCTCTTTTATATAGGCCTTAGTGGTCCCCTAATACTGTATCTGAAGTCTCTTTTATATAGACCTTAGTGGTCCCCTAATACTGTATCTGAAGTCTCTTTTATATAGACCTTAGTGGCCCCCTAATACTGTATCTGAAGTCTCTTTTATATAGGCCTTAGTGGTCCCCTAATACTGTATCTGAAGTCACTAGAGCCAGTCCCACAATGAGCTTTCCTTAGGATGTGCCATTTCTGTGTCTGTAGCTATTGAGGAGGAGAGGGGGGGGGGCAAGGTGGAGGGTGGGGGTGTGGCGTTGACCAACTGCCACTTTGTTCGTTTGAAAGCCATGATGTCTCTCTCTCTCTCATGGGCGGGCCAAATTCTCTGGGCGGGCAAAGCAGAGAAAGGGGAGGTAACCTTGCTCCTTATGACCTCATAAGGAGAAGATTCCTGATTGGTCCATCTGAGCTTTCATTTTCTCAAAGGCAGAGCAGGATACCCAGGGCTCGGTTGACACCTATTGCCATTTCTAGCCACTGGGGGACCATAGGCAGGCTGGGGGAACTCATATTAATGTTAAAAAACCTCTCATAAAGTGACATTTTCATGCTTTCATGACTTTTAAATTGCATCATTACAATGTGTCACCCCCACTACGACAGACACACCATCACATGTTTGTGTCTGCATGGCTCTGTCTTTTTTCTTGAGACCAAAACCTACCTGCCTAACCTACAGTAGCTCCTCCTACTTTTTTCCAATGCAGGTGCTGTTGGGGCTAAATGTTCATTGTTAACAAGATGTAACGTCAGTCCTCATTTTCTGAGCAGTTGTCTTTCATCACGTTCCAAAACGGACTCGACAAACAAAGTGCAGGAAAGGTTTATATCGGTGTAATCTCTGACTCAAACTCTAAGCCAGTGTCTTCATTTATGATGCTGTCTTAGGTCAGATTATTTGGGTGGTTAGCAAAAGGCTTTGGGTCAAATCAACATCATGTTCAGTCATCGCTCACAACCCTCAGCTCATGTGCTGCTTGTAAAATGTGACTCATTCACGTCACACGGAAAACAAAGAAATATTTTCAACTTTTGTACCCTTTCTCAATGCGTTTGCTTTTGACACTGCTCCACACTGTCAGTCAGAAAGTGTGTTGACAGTGCATCACGACATTTTAGGCCACAAGAAAAGATCCTCCCTCCTGACCAGCTCCTCATCTTTTCTTCCTCTTGTCTTTGTTCCTGTCACCGTTGTCTGTCTGATCCATCACAGCTTTTTATGTCCCCCCCCCCCCTTTTGTCTCTTTCATATCTTGTTGAAATTCATTTTGAGGCCTGTGCTCTCTTGTCATTAAGTTCTTGCTCTCAGGCGAGCAGAGGCAGCAAAGACGCTGCCTCCTCAATGGCTTTCTGCTTCCATCTCTTGAGAGTGGGAGCCAATGAGCAGCCTTTGTGACTGGCCTACCATGATAAAGAGGATACCATGGCTACCAGCGTAGAACCGTCATACTTGATTTTCATTTTCGACTGGCACTTCAGTCTCATGATTTTGAAATCATAGAGAACATTTCCATGATGTGTTGTTGAGATGCTATTGAGCATCCTCATCTTTTTAAAGAAGTAAGAAGAAGTCAATTTTATTGTTTGGGTTCACACGTTTACAGTTGGTTCCACAGGAGTGTTAAAAGGAAAGATGCCGGGTAGATTAAAACAGAGCAGCATGTCGATTCTGAAAGCAAAAGAAGAAATTATTAGAATGAATCCGTAAAGACTGCGGAGTCCCAAGCTGGGAGAGCAGATTGGTGATTTAATTCCTCACTTATCACAAGTGTCTTTGAGCAAGACACTGAACCCCAAATTGTAAAATTATCTGTACCAAATTTTATGGCAGTACATCCCATCGCTGTCAAGACATGTCACTAAAAAACAAAAATTGTCAATCTCATGGTAATGAGGTAGCAAGACCTGTGTCTGGCTGCACCCATTATCATTCTGCTTGTGGGTCGTATTTCCTGACACTGCTAGGGGCGCTAATTTATGAAAACACTATGGTTCGTTTTAGAGGGAAGGAATAAACAATCTACATCGTCCTAATCTCGCAATGCCAGACCTATCTCAACAGCGCTGTGGAGTAATCGTGCGTTCCATTTGTACTCGGAAGTAAAATTTTTCGAGGTCAAAGTCGGAAACACGCCCCCTGACCTTGGAACTCGGACAACCTCGCAGTAACCCAAGTTCAAATTCCAACGTGGTTGCCCTCTGCATCAGTAGTGGAAGTTGTAGTAACATACAGTTTATTAGCACTTCTGTCTTATACTGTCTCACTAAATCAGTCGTACATACAGTGCTGTCCATCTCCTATCTGTAGACATGTTGCTACGCTGTTTGGATGCACAAAAAAAGCGTAATGTTAACAACTGGTATTGCTAACAATGGCTAACCTTGTAAATGGAACGCATTCAACTCGGGTGTGATGTCATTATAACTTCGGCTTCCGAAAGTTGTAAATGGAACGCACTAAAAGGTCTGGCTACAACCCCGGATGCATAAAAACACTCTGGGTTGTTTGCATTTCTTTAAACCAATCACAATCGTCTTGGGCGGCGCTAAGCTCCGGACGCAGCGACGGTGGCTCTGCTAAATAGTCTTGGGAAGAAACTTGTTTTCGTGAAACATTTGCACCCCGCAAAAGACAACGCCACATGGGGTATACATACAATATTAACGGAAGTTAACGGTTGGCACAATACAGTACCGTGAGCTATTTAAATGAGCTGATACATGGTTAAACCTCATCTCACCTTATCCTGGAAATGAACTGTCCTTGATCCAGACTAACATCGCAGTCACAGCAGTCACTTTACACGTACATGGTTATTTTGAAAAACGGAGACATTTCCCTTCGTTTGTTCCCTTCGTTTACACGCAAACGGAGAATTTGCCTCTGAAAACGAGTCTTTCTGAAAACGAGTCTTTCTAAAAACTCCGGCCAGAGTGGAGATTTTGGAAAACTTTGTTTGCACGTTTGCATGTAAGCTCAGACAAACAGAGGTTTAGGCATCCGAGGAAGCATTTTTTTTTTTTCCACAATGGCCACTCCAAGACCCGCCCTTCAATAGCTACTATTGGCCAGGCGTCCATGCTTACGCAAGGTAATGTAACCTGATTTGTTCAGGTCCTATCCCCTGACCAATCGGCTATCCTAACCTTAACCACTCAAGGTCAAATGCCTAACCCCAACCAATCGACTTGGCGTGGCCATAGTGGGATTCGTTATTTTGCCACCGAGGAAGAGAAGAGAGAGGAAGTGATTGGTTGCTGTTGTTGCTATTTTCAGGATTCTGATTGGCTAACGTGGGCTTGAGCTTCTCGTTACACTGCCACCTACAGGTCTGCCGTGCTCTTGACGCCATATATACACTGGTACGTGTAAACGAACACTTTTCTGAAAACTGACAGCTGTGCACGATGTTATTTTTGAAAACGGAGAGGTTGAAATATCCGTTGATGAAAATAGCCGGCCTTGTGGAAACGTAGCATCAGTTACAGCCCTGAGGTCAGTTTGAGTCCATGCACACATGTCTGGGCACTTTGCATGTCCATACAAATCCCCTCCGCCCACGAGTGATGGGCCACGGGGAATAATGGGCCCGGGGTCAGAGAGAGAAAACCATCGTCGCTATCATTGGAGCTATTTATAGAGAGGTCGGCACGCAGCAGGACGCAGTGTTTGAAGGAGACTGTCAATTATTTATCAACGCTCTGGATGTCAGGTGTGTGCACTACTTTGACTTTCAGTTACTCAATAACACTCTCTTTTCTCTCGCTCCATTTCCCTCTGTCTTTATCAACACACAAAGACACACACACACACACACAGATGTCCCACATCTCTCCCTCTCCCCCTTATGTTAGTTATGATCACTGTGGGGATTGAGGTGCTGTTGCCTCTTGTTCTCAATCACTCCTCCATAGTGCTTTCTTCAGCAGCAGCACACGTCCATCCCTGTGTGTTTTCCACGGCTCGTTTTGAATTATTCACATCAGGGCCATTACTGGGAACACTTGTCCCCCCCCCCCTCTCCCCCATTTAGGATCTATCTCCCCCACTACCCTAAAAAAGAAACCCACCAGGATGAGAGAGGTGGTCTGTGAGGATGAGGGGCACATTTCCTGGATTTTTTCACAGTGGTGAAAAGTTTCAGAGTTTTTTTTCTTTTTCTTTTTTTACTGTGGCTCTACTCACAGGGATGAATCACTCACATGCAGCAACATTTTTGGGGTGAATAATTGAAAGCCTTTCCCCGATGGACAGAGTGCGCCGTTAAACTGTGTGATTTCAGGCTCTCGTGCTGAGGTACAGATGACCAGGAGTCAACAGTGTTGGATTTACTAGAGACTGTGTAGTTAGCTGCTCATCTGTGTTTGCATCCCTCACTGCTGAAATGGATTATGAGTAAATGCCATGCTGTTCCCATGGCTGCCAAATCTCTCTCTTTTTTTTTTTTTTTATAACATTGATCCCACTGTGGGAAAATCCAAAGCCTTAAGGAGTGATTTCATGACATGAGCATTTTCTTCTATTGTCGATATTGCACTTGTGTTCATATTCGTTTTGGTATTATCTGAGAAATAATGAATCCTTATACTTGAGGGAAGGAAGCCATCTTTGTTTGCCAATTTATATAATTTTTAAGAAACCCCTGATTCTCCAGATCGTCTGTGTAAAACCCTACTCATATCAGCTGCTATATTCTCTTTTGTTTATAGAATATGATGCTTTTTTGTAGAGCTGCGAGAGACACCGATTAGTTGTCTACTGTCAAATGAATCGCAAACTATTTTGATAATCGATTAATCGGTTTGAGTCATTTTTTAAGAAAAGACGTCAAAATTCTGTGATTCCAGCTTCTTAAATGTAATTATTTTCTAGTTTCTTCTCTCCTCTGGGACAGTAAACTGAATATCTTTGAGTTGTGGACAAAACAAGACATTTGAGGACTTCCTCTTGTTTTTTATGAAACAATGATCCACATTTTTCACCGTTTTCTGACCTTTCTTTAGACCAAACAACTGATCAATTGATAAAAAAAAAACGGAAACGATCGACAGATCATTGATAAAGACGATAATTGCTAGTTGCAGTCGTACGTTTGAGGGAGCTGTGTGATTTCAGCAGCCAGCTGCACCGCAATCCGGCACCGTTCGGTTCTCTGGTTTAGATATGAGGATGGAAAACGCTCCTGTGGGTCTTAAAGGTCCCATGACATGGTGCTCTTTGAATGCTTTTATATAGACCTTAGTGGTCCCCTAATACTGTATCTGAAGTCTCTTTCCCGAAATTCAGCTTTGGTGCAGAACTACAGCCACTAGAGCCAGTCCCACAATGAGCTTTCCTTAGGATGTGCCATTTCTGTGTCTGTAGCTATTGAGGAGGAGAGAGGGGGGGGCAAGGTGGATGGTGGGGGTGTGGCCTTGACCAACTGCCACTTTTCTCGTTTGAAAGCCATGATGTCTCTCTCTCTCTCATGGGTGGGTCAAATTCTCTGGGCGTGCAAAGCAGAGAAAGGGGAGGTAACCTTGCTCCTTATGACCTCATAACAAGCAGATTCCAAAACGGCTCATCTGAGCTTTCATTTTCTCAAAGGCAGAGCAGGATACCCAGGGCTCGGTTTACACCTATCACCATTTCTAGCCACTGGGGGGCCATAGGCAGGCTGGGGGAACTCATATTAATGTTAAAAAAACTCATAAAGTGAAATTTTCATGCCATGGGACCTTTAATAGAGGGTGGAAATAAACCTCCTATATTTTGGTCTGGTTTGGAGGACTTGTTGGTGCTGTTACACCCCTCCCTCTCTGCCTGTAGAGTTTAACACACTATATCGTATTTTTTAGGAGTCTGAAGTCATTGAGGGTCGTTAGTTTTAAAGCAGACACTTCTGTTAGTTTAATAAAAAAAAAAAAGTTAACAATAATTCGGTGGTCTACCCTGCAGTAACTCTGAGGACCCCCTAGGGCTCCCGGAACCCCTGTTGAAGATCTCTGCTTAAGACCAAACAACTAATCGAGTAATCAAAACAATTGACAGATTATTGATAAAGACAATAATTGTTAGTTGCACCCCAACTTTTGAGGCAGCTGTCTGATTTTCAGCAGCCAGCTGCACAACAATGCCGAGCTCTCTCCGTCACTCTGGCCCGTCTCTCTTCCCATTTTAAGTCAGCGTAGAATTCCCAGTCTGAACTCTGGCCTCCTGCTGACAGTGCTGAGCCAGCGGCCAGGCTGCAGCCCAGCACTCAGTTGCATGCTGTATCTTTGTCATTTATCTAAATCCCACAAATCAATTACAGCACGCTAAGGTGCCAGGGTGAGGGATTTGAGTTTTTAATTTTCTCCTTGCTCCTCGGGCACTGGCACACGCCCTTCTCCTGGCATTGAGGCTTATGGATTAAGCAGAGGTAGACAATTCTCTGGCTTTACATATCTTGGATATTAGCAGTTTTTGTGTTCATATTTCTCCGTGTTACCTATTCTAATACGGGCTATGGTTTGACCACCAAATAATGCAGATTTGTTTCGTTTTAGGATATTTCCTCTGCTCAGTCATTAGCTTCAGTCCTGAGTTAAAACTCCATAAATGTATCTCAAAACCTCATTATAGCAAACAGGACATTAAAGGGTAAATACTGTTTTTTTCTACCTGGACCCTGTTTTCCCATGTTTTTGTGTCTAAGTGACGGATGGGAACAACAATCTTTGACATTGGTCCAGTATTAAGCGAGATCGCTGCAGTCTGCAGCGGCGAAACAAGCTACAATGTAAGTTAATAGGGCAACTGTGCAGCTTGTTTACTTTCACAAAAGTGCTCGTTTTGCCGCTGACAGGCTCAGATTAATATTCTATGTGTCTAACAACATGGAAAGGATTTCTAAGGAGGTCAACCTTTCTGTTATAGAATAAGATCCTTTTTTCCAACATAAAAACATCTGCGAAATTGCGTTCGCTAAACCCACCAGACTCCATGTAAATAAACAGTAATTTTAGCATCGTAAAATACACTTCATTCAAAGTCGACAGAAACAAAATAAAACTATGAAAAACTGTTTTAGGTCGTGTTTCCACTGTTCCAACCTCCACAACTCTAGTTTTGGTTGAAATAAACACACAGTTTATTGATTTACATGTAAAAATATGTTGGCTCTATACACGCTGAAAGTATTGCTTTTTTAAATGGAGTCTGGTGGGTTTAGCGCTAGCTACTTCAGAGCTGTTTCTGGTTAAACAGAAAGGTTTCAAAGAGGTTTTAAAAAGGTTTATCTCTGTAGAGATCCTTTTCATTACGTTGTCAGACACTTAGAATATTAATCTGAGCCTGTCAGCGGCAAAATAAAGCACTTTAAGTGGACCAAACTGACGCTACGTTACAGCGTTCGCTATTAATACCGGACCAATGTCATTGTAATTGTTGTTCCTATCAGTCACTTACACATAAAAACATAGGAAAATAGGGTCCAGTTTGAAAAAACGGTAATTACCCCTTAAGGAAAAGTTTGTTAGAAAGTTTGATGTTTATATTGTGTACTGTTACACCCATGGATGTATAATAAGACCTGGATACTGCATTCGAGGCAGAGCCCCGTTCATTCCTATGAGATTATAAAATAACTTTATATATACTTTATTTAATGATAACTTCCGCTTATAAAATGACCCCGATGATCGGCGCTGCTTTTGCACTGTGCGGCCCACAGAGCGGGTACACTAGAGACTTCCGCCAGCCGATCCGGCTACTTCTGGTTTAGCGGTTTAACTTGAATCGGGATTAAATGATTTAATCGTGTAGCTCTTCTAACTTTCCAAATGTTATCGGACCGAATGGATCAAATTCTGATAGTCATTTGGCAGAAGTTGTGACGCTCCAAAAAATCTATTCAGACGTATTACAGACGTCTCTTTCGCCATGTAAGTCTATGGGGTAAAAAGTCTTTTTGGGCCCCATGGCGTCACGGGATGGACACGGTTGTAATTCCACAGTTTGGCCGCCATGTCAAATTGGCTCTAAAGCCCGGCGCACTTCCTAGGGGCCTGGTAACACCCCACCCTCTCTGCCTGTATCGTCTTTTTCATTAGTGTGCAGTAATTACGTGTCGTTAGTTTAATGCAGACACTTCTGTTATGCCTGATGTCCGTCCGATGGAACTGTGATGCACAAAACCCAGAAGCTCAGCCAGTTTGAGAGAGGGGGGTGGGGGGTGATCTCTGGTTCAGGAAATATTGCCGGTTGTTATGTTGTTTTATAACTGCATGGTGAAATAACAGCAGCAGGGGAGGAGGGACTACTTGGGTGTAGTGAGGGAATGACAGTGACAGAGATTAATGACAGTAAAGTGTTTGATTAGAAACTGTATAATTTACAGGGTTGTGGAATGAGGTTATTAGCCCACAAGCCATGCTACGGTAGCTCCCACAGTGTGTTTACAACCCGAACCATTTCTCTTCCTCCCTGTCTGCTTTTTTACTACTCCTGGGTTTTGGTTTTGTGTGTCACTTTGCAGTCTACAACACACACTTTTCTCCCTAATTCATACTTCCTACATAACTGATGCTCCTTGCATCACCACCTAATGCTTATTATTTTTCAAAATATTTATCTCGGTTTATCTCCAACGATACACATTTATTGGCATGTTAACTCAGCTTGCCTTCTTTCATTGTGACATACTTTGGGCCAGTTTGTGACAGGTCGGGTACCAGTGGAGTGAAGAAAGCAACAAAGAAGCTAACAGCTCTACAAAGCCCTAAGGGGAAAACACTACTGAAAGGTATCCCAGGCAATGACCCTTGCAATATTACCCTTTCCTACAAACGACAGATATAGATTATAGGCGAAAATAACAGACAAAAATAACTGTGACACAAACAGAAGGACCCAACACTTTCACCTCCCAAAGTGTTTGGTGAATAGCTCCGAAATAGCTGCGCCAAAAACAACAAACCAATCTACAGTCACACTTCTCCTAGACAAACCTAATCAGTAGCCATTATGTCTGCCACATGAGGTAGCAACACAGGGTAATTTACTCATAAAATTCCCTCACTAAACAGGCTCAAAGGTTGTGATAATGAGGGGAGATGAGCCAAGTTAAAGGGCCAATAAATATCTTTTATTTGGAAGTTAACCTTCAAATTCCTAGGCTTTTAATTTCATAGTAATTACTGTACAATAAATATTTAAACAACTGAAGCTGCAAGCAGCGCTGGACGGGCCCTCTGTTTGCGTTGGGGTTACTGGCGGGATGCCGTTCGCACGGCGGTGCATCTGCCCTGATTTTCTCCGTGGAGTGTGCCGTGTTGTTCCGATGGCAAAAATGGCCGCCACGGCCAGGCCCTGCAGCAAAAACTCGAGCTTTTAATAACTTTTAATCTATAAGGTCTTAAGATGGCACAGACCAAATTTGAAGTCAATCGGATGAAATCTCTAGGAGGAGTTAAAAGTACAACACATGGAAATGGTTAAAAATGCACTAATTATGCACAGTCATTTCAAAATGGCGGACTTCCCGTTGAGTTTTGGGTGGGGCTCCAAGAGGCGTTTTTGTACGTCCTAGCATGATAATTATGTGTGCTGAGTTTCGTTAGTTCTACGTGTTACGTACTGCAGGGGCTCAGTTATCGAAGTTTTTTTGCGCCAGCGAGCTATTTTTGCACGCCTATTTCTGAAACCCTAAAAATATCAATTTTTTTACCAGGCCTGATGCATGTGCAAATATTGGTGAGCTTTTTAGCATGTTTAGGCCCTCCAAAAGGCAAATCATTTGTTGGAACAATAATAATAATTCCTTCAGTTTCAAGAGGGCCTTCGCCGACGTTATCGGTGCTCGGGCTCTAATAACCAAGTGATACTGATGTTATATGGGAAAAGTGCAAAGAAGTTAATGCAGAACAAAAACTGAGGATGCATGAGGTGTGTATGTGTGTGTGTTTGTGTGTGTGTCATACCTGCAAAGTAGTCGCTTTTCAGCAAAAATCGCCGTTTTGAATGGGAAAATGTCATCCACGTGAATCTTGTAGATCCGAAGAGTTTATTTATTTATTTATTTTTTTCTCACCGGGTCTCTGACCCCTCCCCATATATATATATATATATATATATATATATATATATATATGTGTGTATGTATATGTATTTTTATTTTTTTTCACCGGGTCTATATATGTATGTGCGTATAGGTATAGGCACCGTTTTAAAAGTATCATTTTAGCACCGGGAAAATGTTTTCCCTTTTATTTTCTTCACCTGAGTTTGCAGGTAGTGTGTGTGTGTGTGTGTGTGTGTGTGTGTGTGTGTGTGTGTCTGTGTGGTAGGCTAAGCTGTAAACTGACGAAGCAAACCAAAATAAAACAGCTATGTTTTAGTATGTGTGCACTGTATATAGGTACAGAAGAAGAATACTAGTGCGTGAATGTAAAAAGTGATTTTCACACACTATGCCTTTCCCATTTCCTTCTCCCTTGTGGTAGCCGGTCAGACCTGCCTGTTTAGTCGCATTTTTATCAGTTTGAGGTTGGCATATTTTTTCTGACAACCAATTTCAAAGATAGCATCTCAATTTCAAACGGGCACGGCACCTCTTGAGATGGATCACTTAACAACCTGTAAAACAATTTCTTCGGCCAGCAGCAGTCGCAGCTTACTCCGTGGGATTTGCTATCTGGCAGTGACTGAGGCCTTTATCAGATGTCTGTGTGCACGTAACCTTTCTCACTGTGCTTAAATGTCCACATCCTCAACAGCTTCTGTCAACACACGGCTGACACCTTGCAGTTTTTTGACATGGCAGAGCCGGAGCATGGATTTCTGAGAAGCGATAAGACCAACCATGTGTGCACTCGGTGGCGTCAACGTTGCCTTGTTATCTCTACGTAAAGATAGCAGTGGAATCCACTACCAAGTATGTGGAAGGATAAAGGGGAGGGAAATGCAGAGTCTGATGTCAGTGCATTAGATTAAAAACCGTCTGAAGGTTTGCACTCTTAACCTTTCCAACACTACACATTGCGTAGTTTACCTGAACCAGTAAGAAGGAGATGAGCAGAGATTGTCTGGGCTTATTTTGAAGAAGCGATAGAAGAAGGAAAAAATGGAATCCATGCAAAGAGTGAGAGAGGGGGTAGATGTTTTTCATTTTCTGTGCCTGTTGAAGCACAGTGAAGCAGGAAGGTCATGTTTCAGTCTCGCGCTCGGTCTTTGGAAAGCTTAAATGCTCTGAGAAGAATAGACACGGGATTTGAAATGGTGGCGAGCTTTAAAGGACCCTCCTGTCTCTCTGTCTGTCTCTGCCTCACGCCATCCACTTCCCTCTCCCCTTTAGAAATTCTAAACCTCCTTTTAGCTCCGTTTGTGTGTGGAGGTCATGGTCGAGCTGCCAGCCTGGGAACAGTGGCAGCCAGTAAGGGACCAGGAGCTAGAAATCAGAGGAATAGTAATTAGAGCGTGTGTCAACAGAGAAGGATCGGAGAGTGTGTTTCCGTTTGGCACTGCCAGCCCGGTGTAAAAGCTCTGCTGAAGTGATATGATTACTTAATGTATTCTCAAGTACCTGACTTTTACACTGGGCTATTGTGGGGTTGATAGCGTGAGAGCAGAGTTATGCTAACAAGTCACTCGTACGTCACATGATGGCCTTTTAAGCGGAACCACTTGGTGACTGAAAGAATGTTTTTCAGGACATTTTCCCCGGCCGGTGTGAAATGGAGTGGATAATGTACGGCGATGTCCAAACTGATACAGTGGGACTGCTTATTATAACTGTTAGCACTTTTAGATTTTAGTCTTCTGCCCAACCATTTCACAAATGAATAAAAATAGTTTTGGGAAATATGCTTATTCGCTTTATTGCCGAGAGTTAGATAAGAAGATCGATACCACTCATAGTGGAAACATTGTTCTCCTCTAACTCTTGGTGAGAAAGTAAATAAGAGTATTAGGGCTGCAACTAACGATTATTCCCGTTGTCGATTAAGCGGTCTTATTTCTCGATTAATTGATTAGTTGTTTGGTCTATAAAATGTCAGAAAAATGTTGCTCAATGTTTCCCAAAGCCCAAGATGACGTCCTCAAATGTCTTGTTTTGTCCACAACTCAAAGATATTCAGTTTACTGTCACACAGGAGAGAAGAAACTCGAAAATAATGACATTTAAGAAGCTGGAATCAGAGATTTAAAAAAAAATTACTCAAACCGATGAATCATTTAAATAAAATAGTTGGCTATTCATTTAATAGTTGTGAACTACTCGATTCATCTTTGCAACTCTAAAGACTATTTCCCAAAATGTCGAATTATTCCTTTAATGTGTCTGTTTAGTCTCCAAAGAAGGGGTAAGAACGGGGGCAACTGGGCTTGGTTAAATGTGCTGCGAAGATGTTTTGTCTCCGTCGTCCGAGAGACTTCTTCACATCTGACTGAACGGTAGGGAAGCCCGGCTGTTGACCCTCTCTGGGGTCGTTGTCAAGATCATCCATCCCGCTTTGTCCGTCAGTGCTCCTGGCTGTTGTTACGACGGTCCTTATGGTCGTCACGCCAGACCATGTCTGAGCGACCATCGTTGGCATTCTCACATGAGGCCAAAAGTGGGCATTTTAATGTTACGTTACTACTCAATTACTAACGAACGAAGCATTTTAGATAATCTTGACAAAGACCCCACACAGGTTAAATAGCTGGGTTTTCCTACTGCTCAGTGAGAACTGAAGAAGTCCAAGTGGAAAAGAAGGAGCGGGTTCTCTGCACGTCTGCAATCCACAACAATCCGGTGCAACCAGGGCAGGACAAAACAGTGGAGAGTAAAAAAGAATCGCCGGTGCAACACATATGTCTTCTTACTTTATTTTTTTTATTTTTTAAAGTGCATAACAGTGACTAACTTTTGATGTAAGGTTACGTCTTAATCAGAGCCCTTGGAGAGAATGAGGCAGTGAAGCCCTTGATAAGAATCATTAACAGGTGTGATTGTGCGTAAAGGGGGCGTTGGTCATTAAAGGGCAAATGCCCACAAACAGGTCAAAAGAGATTAAAGGTGCCCTGCCATACAAAACCATTTTTACTTGCATTTTTTGAGATATGTCAGGTCCATATGTGTTTGTATTATGTTGTAAATGTGAAAATGAACTGCTACCTCCTCTGTCAGCTCTAGCCACTGAAAAGAAATAAGCAGAGAAATCAGACCAATCACAAAAGCTGGTCAGTCCGACATCATGTTGCCTGAGCTCATTACTATTCATTAGCTCACCCAGTTGGGCTGGGTAAAGGATTCTGACAGTCAGGCTCTCATTGGCTAGCTGTCAGATTCAAACAGCTTAGCTCATTGAATATTAATGAGAACTGGCAGAAATCGAATCTTCCTGCAGGCTTTCTATGCCATGCTAGAATGGCTTGAAACAAGGTGACCAAGGCATTTTTTCCACAAAAAATGTTACAGAGTCCACAGTAGAACTTCAGATATTACCACAAAGTAATGAAATATGTGTGGCAGGGCACCTTTTAAAAACAATGTTGATAGGTAACAAACATAAAATGTTAACAATACAATGGGAATAAAGGTATATTCATCATAAATACTATACTTTGACATACTTTGACCTTAGAGAAAGCAAGTTAAATTACATTCTTCATTTAAACCTAGAGGTTCTAGAGTGTCAAGTGTATTTGGAGTTTATTAATGATATCATTAACTCTGGGTGGGGGTGTGATTTTCTCAATTCCCCAGAACCTCAGTGATTGGCCTGCTTGTAATGCCTCGCCATAAGTTCTGGGTACGAATTGCTGTCTTGTGTTCAGCTACCCTTAGTTTGAGTTAGCTTTTTTGTTTGGCCTATATAAGCCAGTCCACAGGGACACTTTAGAAGGTACACTACGTGTGTACTATTGCAATTAATAAATGAAGAGATGGAGTATTTCTTGCCAGTGCGAGGATGAGAAAATTATTTTGCATTGGTCGAGTTAGAGCATTGCGCACAGTTACCACATATATAGAAACCCAGCGGAGGGTTGGGAAGCGAAGTGGTCTGGGGTGGGTTGGTCATGTCTGAATGGACCAATCGGTCACGAATGTTGTGGGCACGCCTAAATATAAAACTGAGCAGCTCAGCGCAGATGTCACTCCTACGGACATGCCAATGCTTAATGCGAATAAAGTTTTTTTTATTCTTCCTGCTGCTGGAGTATGGCCGGTGGAAAGAATTACTCTGGATGTTGTGTGTGACTTAGGTTTTTTCTTTAAAAATGAGGCACGATCTGCACTTAGAGCCCTATCCCATGCTTTTGTAATGTCAGATTTATCATAACCTCGTTGTTCAAAACGCTTTTGACATAAAATCAATTGTGGTGCTACAATTTCTTCTGACTCGTAAAAACTGGCCCACTGGTATATTGCAGAACAGATGAGGCGAGTGATTGCTGTCCGCTCTTAACAGGGTGTTCCTGCTGAGGGGTTTGTGGTAGATGGTGGATTGTAGGATATTATATTATAGCGACTTGTTGTAGGATATTATTTGCGTCCTTCGAAATGGTAAGGTCTAAGAAATCAATGGACTGATTGTTACATTCCATAGTAAAGGACAATTGATCTGTGGTGGAATTTACATAAGTCAAAAAATGATTTAATCATAAAGTGTGCCCTTCCATATTAACAGAACATCATCTATGTACCTGTGCCACATTTGTCTTCCCATAAACCCATCACCAAACCGGCATACAAGGGTGCAAAGGTGCTCCCCATTGCAGTCCCTTGTAGTTGTAAATAAAATTTGCCATAATATTTAAATAAATTATTAGAAAGATCTCGACAAGATTTACAAGAAATTCTGATGGAGGCAACACATCAGTGGGACGTTTAGCAAGGTAATACGCCATGGCTTTTAGGCCTATATGGTGGGGTATGCATGTATAAAAACTTTGCACATCCAAAGACACAAGGACACCATTGCTTTCGCAATTCCATGTATGATGGTAAACCGTGAACGTATTCTCTTAGAAAAAAATCAACAAATTGTGAGAGAGACTCAGTGAGACTCCCAGTGAAGTCCCTCGGAAACGTGTTCGGAGCACCTTTAACCAGTCCATTTGGCCGTGTTTTTAACCCTTCCTTTGATACTATGACCTGGATGACTTCAGCGTGATTTATGGTTCTGTGGAGGCTCCACGCAGAGCTTTCGCCGTAGCCTACGTTAGTGGCCTGAAGTTTATACTTGTGCGTTGGTATGTGCGTTAATCTCTTAAAAAGAATAGCAGGGCCGGTATATATACATTTTTAGTTCATTTTACTTCTTGTATCTCTGTGCAACGTAGGAAAGCTTTTTTGCACACCTCTTTTGTCGGGCAGATGCGTAGGATATGACACAAAAGTAGCAGATCAGAAGCTTAGAAAAAGTTTCGGTCTTAGACATTCGTCAGGTAAATTCCTTCTACTATACTATACTTCTTGTATCTCTTCACAACATCTGTGCATCATTATTTTCTTAGTGTAACAAATTATTTTCATTTGTAAAACTATATTACATAAGTTGTTAAATCAAGAACATGTGTTCATTGTACTGTGAAAGTGAACAAGGTTGTTCAGTTAGTTTTGTGTCATTAACGCACAGCTGTGTTCGTGTGCCGCCCCACTCATTTGCTGTGTGACCTTAGTCTGATGGTTCTTTTTTTTTTTTCGTTCCTCCTTTTCTTTTATCTTCCTCCAAGGCCAGCTACCTCTCTGTTTGTAGGTAAGTAGATGAAAGAGTAAAGACAGGGGCGTCCCAGGGGGGGTTATGTTTAGGTCAGTGCTTTCCACCACTTTTTGAATATCACTTTGTTGCCGAAGGAAAAGCAAGAACGTGCTAAATGTGTATTCTACGGAGCCTTTGTAAGATTTCCAAATGTATTGATAGATCTGTGAAGAATCTGAAGAGAGTGACACTGTTGTGTTTGTGGCTTGCCTCCTTTGTGCTGCAGGGTGCCGGTGGAGCTGAGGAGCTGCTGTCTCCTGACCCGTCCCAGTCCCAGCAGCCCAGTGTCCAGCACAGCTTTGTCCAGGAACTTTTCCAGGCACAGTACAAGTATGTCTCCTCTCCTAACATGCCACGCACAAACACCTGCCAGAAATGGAATCCACAAATACATCCGCAACAAATCAAAAGGTCTTTTATGTCTTCGTGACCAGTTTGACTGTGCAGTGATTCCCAAGGGGGGGTTTCCTACCACCGTGTGAAGATGTTATGGCTTAATAATTAACTGTTTGCTAAACCCCTCCCCCGAACAGTGGTTGTCTGATCATTATTTTGCAACAGGAAGCACGGCAGGTTTGACAAACTTTGGATTTGTCCACATGTTGAAGCTGCCTGCATGGGGGGTGTAGTAGTCTCGCTTTGCCAGACCTTCCTCCACAGCGCTGCAGAGGAGGGTCTGGCTAGTCCACACAGCATTCTGGGATGGGAGAAAAACGTGTTCTGGTTTATTGGCATTACTTTAAACCAATCACAATCGTCTTGGGCACTCAAGGAACTTGTTTTGGTGGAACATGTGTACGTTCAAACGTTGTTTTAGTCGTGCAATAGAAAACTCAGATTGGACAGATATGACGTTTTTCCATTACATGGTACCTGCTCGCCTCGCCTCTACTCGTCTTTTTTGGTTTTCCATTACGAAAAAAAGTCCCTGGTACCTGCTAACAGGTACTTTTTTTAGTATTGCCTCCAACGAGGTTCCAAGCGAGCTGAGGCGATACCAAAAGATGACGTGAAAACCTGCAGACTACTGATTGGTCGGAGGGAATCGTCACTAATCACTGCGTCGTCGTTACTAGCGACAGACGGGGGTGTCCTGAACAAACCCGCCATTTTTACATAAATTTAGCCAGCTGTGTTTTTTTTGCTGCCTCCAGCTTCTTTAGAAACTAAATGTGTCTTCTGGCAAACAGCCACACGCCGAGAATCAGAAACACTACACACCTTCCACGTTCTGTGTGTGTGTCGCGTTAGGTCACGGCAGTTTCCTGCGGCAGCGCTATGACGACCAGCCACGCTCGCCTCACGCATGAGGCGGTACTAAATCTGCAATGGAAAAATGAGGACGGGGCACCGCGCCCGATTCGAGTACTAGCATTGGGTAAGCGCCATTAGTCTAGCTAGCTGTCTGGATTTACCCTGCAGAGTTCTGAGGAGCTGTTAACCATAGTCCTCACAAATCCACCGGAGGTTAGAACGCCAACACAGAAAAAGTGGAAGAAAAGAGGGCCATCAGGTGGAATTTCTGGCGGCACCGGAGCAATCCCGGAAGTGGAACGTCGTGGATATAGACTAGGGCTGTAGTAAAAGAGTAAGAGTTTGGAGGGTGGTGTCTTTTTTTACATTCATCAAAGCCCAAAAATGCTAAATTAAAGCTAGAGTGCATAGTTTCTGTCGCCCCCATGGTTGGAAGCCGATCCTGGATGCTACTTTATCAGAATGTAGGCTAACATTAGTGGCTCTGTTCTGCTCCAACATTATTGGATTTGGGGAAGTTTGCACTCCAGTGACCCCAGCGACAGTTATTATCCTTATCACTGTATATGAGATAGGGTTACTTACACTTCAATCATAATGTTATTAGTCTGACGACGATTTAGCCTCTGGGGGCAACGCACAATATGTCATCCGAGCCAAGACTTTTTCTGTTCCGTGCTTTCGGGTCCAATCAGCACCTTGAAACGCAAGAATGAAATTGGAGTTGAGAGAAGACTTCTCTATAAAACTTTTTAAAAAGCTAATAAAAACTGAATCCTTGCAGACGATAGCCGATATGCAGATATCTATTTATAGAGATTACTCCAAACTGAACGGCTAATACAGTATGTTATTTGTCGGTACCATCCTCCATCTGACAATTCCTCTGTAAATTGGCATCTCTGTGCGACTGCCAGTAACGCATCTGTCAGAGCGCCTCTCTTTAATTGCTACCCTCACTGTCAAATGTTTCAGCTGTGCCACCTTGGGTGTGTCTAGACAGGAAGCAGTAGTCTTCGCAGCCTGGCAGACAAAATCTGCGTATTTGTTCCTCTCAAACCCAGAGCAGGGAGACTGAGAGGGAGTGAGGTGGTACAGAGGGAATATATACATGACTGGGTAGGCTAAGCTCAAACTTTACAGAGGAACGTAAACAGCAAGTGTGAGGTCTATTTTAATAATGCAAAGAAGCATGCAACACAAGGCTGAGAGGATTTAAATGGAGATGAATGCTTTTCAAATGTATTATCACTGCTGCAATTGGGCTTTAAACAAATACTTTCTGACTCCTGTCCCTCTCTTTCCCGTTTGAGGCCCCTCCACCGCCTGTGTAACACTTCACAAGTGCAGTGTCCGATGTGATACAACATCTAGAGTTGACAGACCGGAGAATTATCCTTGTAATAGCATGGTTTGTCACTGTGCAATCATCACAGCCATTATACACATTCGAGCAAGTTAAATCACTGTCCAAGCAAGCCAAGCCCAGAGTTATATGATTTTAATTTATTTGATCTGTCATAAGCTGTCATTTTTTTAGTACAGTATAAAGCACAGCTCTCACCCCCGTGCTATAAATCTATTGCTCTTTACTCTCTCCGATCAACTAAGTAAATCTCAAATTAGATCAAAGACTGTGATTTTTTTTTTGTTGCTACATGCGGGTGAGTCACAGGCTGCAGTTGGTGGAGACTGCAATGAAAATGTCTGTCTGTCAAGCGTTGTTCATTACAGTGGAGCCGAGTGACGGGCAGCCGAGCGTTTCAGATTACAAACGTGGTGCAGTTTGACTGCGGATCGTCTTACTGCGACACCACTTTCTCCGAGAGACTCTCTCATCTCTTCCTGCGTGACCTTTTATTTTGATCATATCTCCTGATTGATTTGTTTTGATTTGAAGGATTGAGTAACTGATACTTTGAAGTTTACAGGCCCAGTTTATGATGTGCATATTGTATTTTCAATTAGTGAATTATGAGGCACACATTAAGGTTTATGCCTTTTCCATTTCAGAGCACTAGTATGGTGAATAAACTAGCGCTCCTCCCCCAACAGAAGATAGCTGCCAGGGTTAAGCCTGATTTATGTTACTGCGTTGAATCTACGGCGTACATTGGCACGTGCAGTACGTAGGTATGTACGTAGGTATGTACTAGTTACCTACGTAGGTAGGCACATAGGTAGTTAGCTACATAGGTTAGGTATGTACTAGGTACGTAGGTAGGGAGGTAGGTAGGTAGGTACATACTGTAGGTTAGGTATGTACGTAGGTATGTACTAGTTACCTACGTAGGTAGGTACATAGGTAGGTAGCTACATAGGTTAGGTATGTACTAGGTACGTAGGTACGTAGGTAGGTAGGTAGGTACATACTGTAGGTTAGGTATGTACGTAGGTATGTACTAGGTACCTAGGTAGGTAGGTAGGTAGGTACATACTGTAGGTTAGGTATGTACGTAGGTATGTACTAGGTACCTAGGTAGGTAGGTAGGTAGGTAGGTACATACTGTAGGTTAGGTATGTACGTAGGCATGGACTAGGTACCTACGTAGGTAGGTATAGATAGGCAAGTATGTAGGTAGGTACGTAAGTAGGCACATACGTAGATATATACGTAGGCATGTACTAGGTACGTACGTAGGTATGTACTAGGCCAGTACGTAGGCACGTACTACTGTATGTACTAGGTATGTATGTAGGGATGTACGTAGGTATATGTGTAGGCAAGTACATAGGTATGTACATAGGTCCGCGTAGATACGGACCTTACACTAGGGATGATTCATTTGAACCTATTGAGGCTATTTTTTTCTTAGGAAAGAAAATCAATTAAGATACAGTACCTGCGTTACTCTGGAAAATGCAAAGCTCTGGTAATGTGTGTGGTAGTGCAAAACATCGAGCTCAGAGTCTCTTCAGCATGGTTGCATCCCAGACAGGGGCATACTTACCTCTCAACCTGTGCACGCTTTCTCCATTAGAGCATCACCAGAATATCACCTGGTCCTTTTGCTCCTTTTTAAGTGTTTGAGAGCAGCGCAGGGCACATCTATGTTTTAGTGCAGGCTGAATGTGATTTGTATGCGTGGAGTGCAGTTGCCCTCACTGTTTCCTGGCGAGAACAAGACATCCGTAGGGCAGCCATTCGGCTCTGCCAAGTGGGAGAGATCCACTAAGAGCCCGAGTCAGCTGGGCTTGCTTGAATAGAGCTTTATTCACCCCTCCCCCTCCCCCCTGCTCCCCCACTGGGTCTGTCAGGTGCCTTCCTATAAGGAAAACACATTTCAACAGTTCATGTGTGGCTTCATTTCCTACGCTAGGATGCCGTGGTGTGGAGGTCGGAAAGGTTCAACACACATAAGCTTGGGGAGTTACAAAAATTTGGAAGAGGATTAGGAGTAGTTTTTTAGGCATGGTTTATGACACCAAAAAGAGAATTTGTCATTTGAAATGAATCAATTTTTCTATATTTTCATCAAGGTGTAGAAAACATGATTTTTCTTTATGTGAGATTTAAGTCTCCCAGAGTACTCACTCTCTGTACTTTATTACTGCCTGGTTATACTTCATACACGTCTATTATCACTTTATGTGCAGCTGCAGCACAGTGCTTTCCATACTGTCACAGCAGCAGAGGGGGATCAAACCTGAAGGTTTTTGACCACACATAGTGGCAGATTTATTTTCGTCATGACGATGATAAAAGAAATGAAATGAAAAAGGCATTCCGAATAACGACAGTAGCACTGTAACCCAAAAATAAAAACATGCCCCAGCATCGGTTTATTGAGATTAGACTACATGCATTTACAGATAAATGAAAAGCATTTGTGAACATCTTCTTAACATTTACAACTTTCAAACTGGCGTTTGTGAGTCCAGTTTTTATTTGGGAAATGAAAATCTCAATTTTACGCATTTCGAGTTTTGGGACGACTGTTTTTTGTTGTTGTTACTTCTAGCTATGTATCGGTTCTAACTAACTCTTTAGACTACATTTCATAAACTCTTCATCACGACACACAGCTAGTGTTTAAATGCTAGAGCTGACTAATATTTGGATATATACTGAATTCTTTCATGAAATCATAATTCTGTTTCAAATTAGTTGATTCATTCCACAATCCCCCTGGCATCTGCAGACACACCCTTTGGGGTATAAGCATATATCGATGGGTATAAGAGAACCCATGTTTGGGTATGACTGGTTTAGATCAAGATGGAGTGCTTTATTTAAAATGTAACTTTGTGTACAAAGTAGTTACGGTCTACACACACTGATGATTGTAATTCATGTAATCAAAGAGGTTGGTAGAAGGCACCTTTTTCGCCTTAGATTGGCTTAATTAGTGTGTGTTTACAGAAAGTCTTATCCAGGAAATCCCCCGCACATTGACTCTAAATGCCGGACAAAAGATTGAATTTAGTTGCAGGACAGTTTACGAAATCACTTCCAGCAATCAGTCCATTAACTTCAGTGGGCTCTCTGACTCATTGTTTAGCTGATTAGCTAACTGGAATACGTTCCTCCCATACAACTAAGCGGGATTCATTGAAAGAAGTCTAATTAGGAACAAAGGGATAAAATGGAAAACTATTGTAATAGAAAATCACAGCCGTACGCATCTGGACATCTCCGTTTACAGTGCTGTGTGTCCTGTGCATTCAGATGCAGAGGAAGAAAGGCCATCACTATACGGAAAGCTCTCTACTTTTCTCTGCTCGGGATGCCGTAATGGCATCACATTAGTATCGTTGGTGAGAGTGATGCAACAAGATAGAAACCGCTTCTGCTGTTTCCCCTTTATAGCCCCTTTATAGCCCCAATTTCCCCCCCCCTATGCCCCAACCACTCGTCTCTCTCATTCTCACCAGTTGCATCACTCATCTTTTCCGTTCTCACAATCAGATCAAGAGGCTCCGTATGGAACACCGTGTTCATTTTGACCGTGCTGTTAACTTGTGTAACAAGATTAAGCCATCTCTTTTTCCTGCCTGACTTAATCAAGAGGACTTCCGGGATTAGTTTGAAAAGTCGTTGAGGTTTTTCCGGACTAACCGTGTGCTTTCTTCATCCTCCAGATCTTCCCTGACGTGCCCACACTGCATGAAACAAAGCAACACCTTTGACCCGTTCCTGTGCATCTCGCTCCCCATTCCTCTTCGCCAGACCAGGTGAGCACTGCTGGCTTTAATGCACACTAAGTAGTGCTGTAACAATTCCAATTTTTGCTGTATAATTAATTGTCTCAAAAATAACTGTGATTAACAATATAATTGTCTATTTTAGTCAAATTTAAAGATATATTTCTGTATTACTTTTTTTAAACATCTGTTTACATATATCTGTAGTCTCGCTTTGCCAGACCTTCCTCCACAGCGCTGCGGAGGAGGGTCTGGCTAGTCCACACAGCATTCCTGGATGGGAGAAAAACGTGCTCTGGTTTATTGGCATTTCTTTAAACCAATCACAATTGTCTTGGGCGGCGCTAAGCACCGGACGGCGCCACGGTGCCTCTGCTAAATAGTCTCAGGAAGGAACTTGTTTTGGTGGAACGTGTACGTTCAAAAAGTAGTTTTAGTCGTGCAACAGAAAACTCAGATTGGACAGATAGTCTAGCTAGCTGTCTGGATTTACCCTGCAGAGATCTGAGGAGCAGTTAACCATAGTCCTCACAAATCCACCGGAGGTTAGAACCCCAACACAGAGACAGAGGAAGGGGACGCACATCTGGCCAAAAAGAGGGACATCCGGCGGAATTTCCGGCGCCACCACAATAATCCCGGAAGTGGAACGTTGTGGATATAGACTATTATGTGACCCAGATAATGTGGTAACACAGATACACAGCTTATGAAGTAAACAACGCCTCTTTATTATCATAAAATATTTTTTCTAACTATATCCACCCTCGTCATTTTTGTTGGGGTGGTGATGGCGCAGTGGATATGACACGTGCCTTTGGTGTGGGAGACCTGGGGGTTTGATTCCCACTGCGATACATCAACCAATGTGTCCCTGAGCAAGACACTTAACCCCTAGTTGCTCCAGAGGCGTGCCACCTCTGACATATGTAGCAATTGTAAGTCGCTTTGGATAAAAGTGTCAGCTAAATGACATGTAATGTAATGTAATGTAAACGTGTGTTGGGCAAAGAGCCAACAACTATATACTTATATACAGTAATTACAATTTGGCATATCTAAACAAAATCAACAATTAGTGTCCATGTAAATGTGTGGGAACCCTATATTAGTGTTTTCTGTCATGCCAGACTGTTATCACTGTTTAACAAAGTCAACATTTTATTCTCTTTCTTGCTGGGAGTTAGATGAGAGGATTGATACAGCTCTATCTGTCCATTAACTTTAGGCTACAGCTAGCAGCCGGTTAGCTTAGCATAGCTTAGCACAAAGACTGGAAACAGAGGGAAACAGCTAGCCTGGCTCTAAAGTTACTGCTTCCTGCCAAGAAATTGTCCAAAACATAACTCGCTGTAAAACTGTGAATTGTCATTTCTCACACTTTGGCTTTGGTACGAATGAAAATAAAGAACATATGACATGTTGAGTAGTGAGTTTAACTATTGCTGGTAGGCAGATTTTCTTTCTCTTGCAAAACAAAAAAGGGTTACAATTAGAAACACCCAGCTGTGTTCATGCACCACATAAATTCATTCATTCATTCATTTAACCTTTATTTAAACTCAATCAGGGATGCCCTGAATCCAGGATTCAGCTTCAGATTCAGCTGAATATTGGGCTTTTTGACGGGGTTTGGTTTCTGCTGAACCTTAGAATTTTTTTCCACCAAACCGAACCCTACGCTTGCACTACGCGAGCTACGCTGGTCGCCGTAATGACGGCGCCGTTGATTAAGGGAAGGTGTTTACGTAGGTGGAGCGTTCAATGCAGCAGGCTGTGAGAAAGTGAAAATGGAACTGGTGAGCAGAAAAAGTTGTTGTTTGGCAGAACTTTCAGTCAAAAGAAGGCCATTCAAGTCCAGCTACATGTTCACTTTGCAATGGCAATTGGTCTGGTGGTGGCGAGGACCCTAAACTATACACAACATGGCCGCTGTTACAACATTTGGTATGAAACATCTGAAAGAATACGAGTTGTGCACGAAGGAATCTCCAGACAGCAGCCAGAATGCAGCAACTTCAGGTACGGCAAAGGAAGGACCGTCACTGTTTACTTCATTCATGTGTTTACTGTGTTCATGGACTGAGGATGGGAGGAGGATTCGATATTCGGCCGAACCCCAAAAATCTGGATTCGGTGCATCCCTAAACTCGATAGATCATTGAGGGGTGGCCCTCATTTACAATGACATCAAGTAATTACTAAAACAACAAATCAACAACACAGAATAGGATACACCATCATAAGAAAGATACAATAAGACAATAAAACTTTCTAAATTGTTGCATAAAATTTGATAAATAAGTTAGGGTAATATGGATACAAAAGAAAGTACAGCTGTGTGGAACACAGGAGGAGTTGTGAAGCTGGCGAGCTGGTTTGAAAAAGGAAAAACTGGTGGAAACGCCTCTCAGCGTTGAGGAACAATGTCTCATTCAACTTTACGTCACGACACCTCGTTCCTCAACCTGTTCAGAAAATCCTGACATTTTCACGGAGGGAGACCCCCATTTTCTTTTCTTCTTTTTTTCAGCGAGCACCAAGTACCGTGAGAGCACTTTGTTCATGTGGTAGTGTCTTTCGCAAACACACAAACAACAAAATCCACGTGTGAGCTTTTGGCTTTTGTTTTAAAGTCTAAACACTGGCTTCCACTTAAATACTCACAACATGCTTACAGTACTTTTGTAGTTTGTGGTCTTTATTCTGTCCCACCTGCCTCTTCTCCTGTCCCGTCCTCTGCAGGAGGGCTGGACGTAGTTGAAATGGAGCTCCCAGACCTATTGAGCTCAAAAGTGTGGTTCCCGAAGTAAAAATCCCATTGATTTTCTCCATAAGGATTTTTATTATTAGCCATAATATCTAAACCATCCGAGGTAGACTGACCATGAGCTAGGAGATTGTGTAACGAAAGTTTCTCTTCCTGTAAAAGCCAGAGGTCCGTATGAAATCAAACTTGTATTAAAGTGCTCATATTATGCTTTTTGGCTTTTTCCCTTTCCTTTATTGTGTTATATATCTTTTTTTGTGCACGTTATAGGTTTACAAAGTGAAAAAGCCCAAAGTCCCCCCCAAAGGGACTTACTAGGGGTATGCAAAAAATTCAATCGCGATTCAAGCTCTACCGATTCAAAATCAATTCATAGAAAAATCTACTCATATTTTTTAAATAAAACAAAATAAAAAAATTGTATGTCTACTGCAATCACATGGGAAAAGTAACTACATTTACATACTGTGAATCGATTTCCAACAAAGATGGAACAGAAGTGAGATGTCTCACTCTGTAGCTAAAACAGAGAGCTCAACACACAGGGTGAAAAGAGGAGCTGCGGCAATGTGCAGTACAACATAAAATATGGTGTTTTTTTGGGCTGGTCTCACAATCTGCTCAGTTACTGTGATTTTCCCCCATAACCATTTCTAGGGTTTACAAAGAATGGTCTGAAAAAGGAAAAACATCCAGTGTGAGGCAGTCCTAGGGGGCCAAAATGCCTTGTTGATGCTAGAGGTCAGAGGAGAATGGGCCGACTGATTCAGCTGATAAAAGATCAACTTTGACTCAAATAACCACTCGTTACAACCGAGGTATGCAGCAAAGCATTTGTGAAGCCACAACACGCACAACCTTGAGGAGGATGGGCTACACCAGCAGAAGACCCCCCCGGGTACCGCTCATCTCCACTAAAAAAAAAAAAAAAAGAAAAATTACGGGTACAACGAGCTCACCAAAATTGGACAGTTGAAGACTGTAAAAATGTTGCCTGGTCTGATGAGTCTCGATTTCTGTTGAGACCTTCAGATGGTAGAGTCAGAATTTGGCGTAAACAGAATGAGAACATGGAGCCGTCCCTTGTGGTACCAATTGGGCATCGTTTAAATGCCACAGCCTACCTGAGCATTGTTTCTGACCATGTCCATCCCTTTATGACCACCATGGACCCATCCTCTGATGGCTGCTTCCAGCAGGATAATGCACCAGGTCACTAAGTTACAATCGTTTCAAATTGGTTTCTTGAACATGACAATGAGGTCACTGTACTAAAATGGCCCCCACAGTCACCAGATCTCAGCCCAATAGAACATCTTTGGGATGTGGTGGAAGGAGCTTCGTGCCCTGGATGTGCATCCCACAAATCTCCCAAGATGCTATCCTCTCAATATGGGCCAACATTTCTAAAGAATGCTTCCAGCACCTTGTTGAATCAATGCCACCAAGAATGAAGGCAGTTCTGAAGGTGAAACGGGGTCAAACACGGTATTAGTAGGTATGATACAACATTCAGTTAAACTGATTTCTAATCAGTTCTATGGTGTATGTATGTATGTATGTATGTATATATATATATATATATATATATATATATATATATATATATATATATATATATATATATATATATATATATATATATAAATAAATAAAACCTCTAAATATAATTATGAACCTGAAAATGAGCATAATATGAGCACTTTAAGAAAAACATGTTTTATTCGCCATCTTATGGAGAAAAACAACACTACCCACAATTCAAGCGTAACAGCGACGCGACGTCTCTGATTGGTCCAACTCGCTGTTACCGTACCCGTACCGAATGAAGCTGTGACAGGTACTACATTTTTGGCCTTGTTTAGGCAAACATTTCTACTTAACCTCATATTCACAAACCCCAGCTATATGTTGAACAAATATATATATATAAGAGTCGTATTGATCTCCTTCTTGGCAATAAAGCATATTCCATCTTTAACCTCAAATCTACACATAGGCATTTGGGAGAGCGTTTTTAGGTAAAAATGTCCCTTTTAAATCAGCACAGCCCCTGTATGTGACGCTCAACTCTTGTATGTGGTTGACACACAGAGGTGCGTTAAATACTATTTTAAACTTTGGCTGTGTTTCTTCTCGCTAGTTATTTCCTACCTTTTTAGTTTTTAGTCTTTGTAATAGTTCATACAAGTTCAGCCAGCATCCCTTCTAATTTGGGAAACCGCTTTAAAGAGCTTCGTTCCGACAGCGTGCCAAAGTCGACAGTATTTAGTTACCGTCCTTTTCTTTTCACTGTGTGGCAGGCAGGGTGAGAGGAAACACTTCTGAGGGATAAACAGAGGAGAAAACAGATGGATTGTCTTTGAAAAATATATTTTTAAAATGTGATTCTCTGTGTGAAGAGTTCAGCTCACTCCCAGCCAGATCACGTCAGTGAGCCGTAAACACATAACTGTTTGTTAGCAAACCAACATTTTCTGTGCCCAGATATACATCCAAACACTGGGCTCGGTCCCTCGGCAATCGTCTGCTCTTTGCTATGTTGGACGATTTTATTTACACTTAAAGGTGCAGTAGTGTAAGACTTATAAAACTAACTTTCTGTCATATCTGCTGAAACTGACCCTATGTTCCAGTAGAACTACATGAAGCAGGTCATTTAAAAACCTACAGCCTGTAGTGCGATTTGCAAAAATCCACAGCTCCCTGTTCAGATGCACCAATCAGGGCCAGGGGGGGTGTCTAACTGCGTGTCAATCACTGATCATGTACACGCATTCATTTTCCCTTGTGGGGGGAGGGGCTTAGGACACTGTTTAGGGTTTTAGCAGCAAAGGGGGACTGAGAAGTTGTCAATGTTCAAATTTTTTGGCCGAGTCCTGGATCTTCACAATCCTACCTACAGCACCTTTAATGTAAAGCTTGCTGTGTGAACGTGACACGGACCTTCTGTGTGTATCTCAGTGGCTGAAGCCATTTATTACTTTGCCGCATCCCGGACAGCTCCCTGGTGTCGCCAGGCAAATCCATCATCATAATAGCAAGGCCATGGCGGATAGGGAATGTGAGATGACGCTCTGATTGGTTTATTGCACGTTATGCCCAAACCACACCTAGCTACTTCAGACCAACCCATTTTAGATTTGCGTCGGGCGGAGATCCGCCTACAAAGCTAGTTGCGTTTCACATTTGATACTTGCGTTTCAGATCGTTAAAATAGGGCCCATACACTATATATATATATATATATATATATATATATATATATATATATATATATATATATATATATATATATATACATACATACATACATACATACACCATAGAACTGATTAGAAATCAGTTTAACTGAATGTTGTATCATAAGATGGGAGCAAAAATAAAGAGTTGTTTGTCAAGAAAATGCTAATCATCGTCTGAAAAAATAATCCTAAAATTAAAGCTGTTAATGAACAAAACAAATCCGCTCCCCCTTACAGAAGGCTTTAGCAGTAACAGTGTTTTGTTTTGTCCACACTTGTATGAAAAATGTAATTGGCATATATTGGAGATACCTCCTTAAACCGAGGCTTGATCAGTGCAGCCAATTACTGAGCTCTTTTTTTCTTTCCTTTTTACTGTGCTCTTTTGAAGTTCCCTGTTCTCCACCCAAATCACGGAAACAGGAGTAAACACGTCGCTTCAGTGGATGTTGTTTTTCTTCAGATGTACAGATTTAACAATAGTTGTGTGCCTGACAGGAACCAGTAGAATTATGTTACACTTCAGTCACAGGACAATCTTCAAAGACCTGCTGCAGGTTTATAAATCACTTTATGGCTTGAGGGCCAAAATACATTTCTGATATGCTTGAAGAATATAAACCCAGTCGGTCCCTTAAATCAGAGGTTGCCAACCCCAGGGCTGTGGATCGGTACCGGGGCTCTGAACATTCACTACTGGACCAATCGTATAACTTTATAGGCTATTTCTGCAATAATTACCGTAAAGCTGCAATGGGTAGAATGCAAAAAAAGTGAAGTAGAGTCCCTCTCCACTCTGACACATGGCAATGCATGGGCAGAACAGGCAATAGGAACGCTCTCTCTTAACTTAACGCTCTTAAATATTAGTCAAAATAATTAATCATTTCTGCTTTTTTAACTCAAAAATGAGGTGATATAAATTGGGTTTGTTGACCATGAATAAACATTTTTTTTTTAAATAGCATCAAAGGCATAAAATAAAACTACAAAAAACATTGGAAAAAAAGCACCAAGAAAGGTTAATCTTCGGGCGCCTGGGTAGCTCACCTGGTAGAGCGCACGCCCAAATGCAGAGGCTCAATCCTTGCCGCAGCAGCCGTGGGTTTGGTCATTCCTCCTCTTTCTACCCTTTCACATCCAAGCTGTCCTATCAAATAAAGGCCTATAATGCCAAAAATAATCTTAAAAGAAAAAGGTCAGTACCTTGTATACACATACAATTGGGTGATCATTTTAAAGGTGCCCTGCCACACAAAACCGTTTTTACTTGCATTTTTTGAAATATGTTAGGTCCATATGTGTTTGTGTTATGTTGTGAATGTGAAAATTAACTGCTACCTCCTCTGTCAGCTCTAGCCACTGAACAGAAATAAGAGGAGAAATCAGTTCAATTACAAAAGCTGGTCAGTCTGACATCATGTTGCCTGAGCACATTACTATTCATGAGCTCGCCCAGTTGGGCTGGGTAAAGGATTCTGACTAATGAGAACTGGCAGAAATTGAGCTGAGTCTTCCTGCAGGCTTTCTATACCACGCTAGAATGGCTTGAAACAAGGTAACCAAGGCATTTTTTCGAACAAAAAATGTTAGAGTCCATGGTAGAACTTCAGACATTACCACAAAGTAATGAAATGCATGTGGCAGGGCACCTTTTAATTACAATAATTTTTGGATGTTTAAAGCAACACCAAAGCACTTTTCCTCTTGGTCCCCCTACAGGTTGGAAGCGGAATTGTCCATTACCGCTGTTTCATGTCTCATTGGAACTACAGATCCGCTATCTGATCTGGCAAACTTACATAGTGCGGTTATAGCCGGTAGTGAGCCATAAAGCGAATGCAGAAGTGCACCCTGTTACGGATGATGAACCACTGAAACGATTTTGGAAACATTATTTAAAGTTACAAAAAGTTCTCTAGTGTTGCTTTAAATTGCTGGGGTCAAATTGACCCCAATGATAAGGGGTGTTAGTAAATTTGAGGATAACAGGAGGCTTAATAAAAGGTCTTAAATTTGACTTGGTAAAACCTGCAGAAACCCTGCTTTCTATGCCATTAGCTGCCGTCTCCAGTCCACTTCCTCAGGCAGCTGCTGGGCTTCCTCTCTATCTCCTCAGTGTTGTTCAGAGAAGCCATTATGTCCCAAGCACCCTGCTCATGTCAGCCCTGCCTGTGGAGAGGTCAGAGCCGAGCGCTCGCGGTTTTTAAAAATGCAACGAGATTCCATTATTTGGCACACATAAAACTAAGTCCTAATGATCTATTATTAATGTTAAAATGTATTGATTTATTCATGAAAGTCTTCTTTTGTCCCTTCCTGGCCGTAGAGGAGTAGCTGCGGTAGAAATGGCACAGCAATCCAAAATAGCTTGTCGTTCTTTTTCCCACCGTCCCTGATTGTTTGTCTTCCTCTGTGGCAGGTTGTTGTGTGTGATTCTGGTGTTCAGCACCAAAGGACAGCGGTACCTGCGGGTCGGGCTGGCTGTGCCTCTGTTTGGCTCCGTGGCCGGTCTGAGAAGGATGGTGGCTGATGAGGGGAAAATATCCCCAGACCAGGTAATGTAAAGCAGGAGGAAATAACCAGTGGGCACCGAGCTCCTTAGATCTTCCTATGGACCTTTTTCACAGCAGACATTTTGACTTGTCGTAGTAGGAAAAGCTCAGCTGAGATTGATAACCTTAACGATGGCTCAGTTCCATCAACTGTCCCAGTAAGATATTTCATTGAGTCAGCATGCACAATACCAGGACCTCTCCTAAGTGGAATGCAGCCATCAGTAATGGTTTAATACCAGGACCTCTCCTAAGTGGAATGCAGCCATCAGTAATGGTTTAATACCAGGACCTCTCCTAAGTGGAATGCAGCCATCAGTAATGGTTTAATACCAGGACCTCTCCTAAGTGGAATGCAGCCATCAGTAATGGTTTTGAATACACCTGTGCCTTTCCTACTATGACATGTCAACATGTCTGCTGTAAAAAAACGTCTATTTTAAACTAGGGATGTAATAATGCAAAAATGTGTATAAATGTGTAATTATTTGGGCGCCTGGGCGGCTCACCCATGTGTAGAGGTTTAGTCCTCGACGTGGCACCCGCGGGTTCGACTCCGACCTGCGGCCCTTTAATACATGTCGTTCCATCTCTCTCTCCCCTATCATGTCTTCAGCTATACAAAAATAGTAATCTGCTTTTGATTTCATTTGTTAGACTTCCGACATCACTACACCTTCTTAGTTGATTTATTTGAGGGTCATTTTTTTCTTTTTATTTAGTGATTTTGATGTGGGATTTGTTTTAAAAATCAAACTTTTGTTATTTGAGATCAAATACAATCTCAGTGTCACTTTTTTATAACAGGACACATCTGTTGTTTTGCACAATTTAGGAAGGAATATTTTTCAGTCATTAGTCTGCAGCTCATTCTGTTAAATGTACAATATGTAATTTTCTGCTGCTAGGGGTCTCTCAGTCAAAACAATGGATGTAAACAGGGACTTTTGATGACGTCATGTAGTGGCATTATGGGAGTTGTAGTTTAACACAATTGAATTAAAATATATCTGTTCACGGTAGGTTTATCCATTATTGTTTCAGCGTTGACCAACGTTTATTCATGTCATTCTGATAAAATAGCTGCAGTTTCCCCCACATAATTACATTTTCTTGGTACGATTTGTATTGGTAGCTAACGTTAGCTAGCTAGTTGACCAGTTCATTTACATTTTTTTAAATGTTATACTTTTTATTGATCCCCAGTGGGGAAATTACAATTTACACTTTGTTTGTTAGAAATCACTACACACAGGCCTGAAATACACACATGCTCAGGTCCTTTACATGTACAAACGGAGTGCTGGACCGGCGCCCTGAGCGTTACTTCGCTGCTGGGACTGGCCGCCGAGTATCTCCGGTGCTGAGCCGCGGCTTTCATCCCGACTGACCTAGTCCCTTAAAGGCTGGGAGTAGAGCAGAAAAAAACAGGGATGGATAGTCTGGGGACAGTCTACCACGCCACGTCTGCTCTGCCCCATCCCCGCCCATGTTCAAAAAGCACCTCAAAACATTTCTTTTCACTAAGTCTTTTGACTTAGTGAAAAGGAAAAAGTCGCTATATAAGTCCAAGTTATTAGTTAGTTGTTATTATTATTATTATTATTATTATTATTATTAGTTAGCTTTGTAGCAACTCATTTGGCAGTGGCTTGAATGTAACGGGCGTTCATTAATGTCAAAAAGTTACGCACTAAAGCTTTAACTATTGTTACAGCCTTTTTACTCAAAAATTAGCTATAATTTCACATAAATGAGGTTTATTGACCATGAATTCCCCAAATAAGTGTAAAATTGTGGTAGTAAGTTGATGTTGGTGGTGTGTTTACTGGTGGTAGTGAAATAAAGTGCGAGTTCATTTTCAATTTTTACCCGGGAGGACAAATAGTTTCCTAGCCTCGTGAGACCATCCTGATCTGGCGAGCTCCAGTTTTCCACTCGCAGATCAGTCTGGCATCTTGAGATAGAGAAAATTTGGAGCCGTTCGCCAAACGACCGACCAATCAGCGTTGGTTTTGAGGCGGGTTTAGGTGTGACGCAACGAGAAGCGACCATTCGGTCTAAACAACGTGGCGGCTTCCACGGATGAGATGAGCGTAGCTATCGCAGCAAGTTTTATCCGAATTAGAAAGTATTCCTTCATTGAAAGAAGAGCAAAAAACGGCACTGGAGGCTTTTCTAACGGGTGTTTGTGTGTGTGTGTGTGTGTGTGTGTGTGTGTGTGTGTGTGTGTGTGTGTGTGTGTGTGTGTGTGTGTGTGTGTGTGTGTGTGTGTGTGTGTTGGTCTCCAGGTGATCCTGACGGAGGTTTACTCCACAGGGTTCCAGCGCTCCTTCTTTGATGAGGAGGATCTGACCAGCATAGCTGAGAATGACGTCGTCTACGCCTTCCAGGCTCCGCCCCTTTACATCAGAGGAGGCTCAGCGCGGATATCAGGTATCTGCATGAATAAAGCCGGAAACTGAAGGATAGGAAGCCATTTTTAGTTACAACATAACACACATTGTCTTAAAATATTGTGGTAATACATTCATATTTTCCCCTACTTTTAAGGTTTTTCAGCTTCACACATGTATTTTCCTACGAGAGCTTGTTTACATGCTTTAATGTTCGACAAAAACATAATTTTCCTCATACTCTCTGTCTCTATATACTTGTATTTACCCTCTATCTGAAACCTGTTAGCGCCTGTCTCTTTAAGCCCCGTTTTGAAAAAGCCCAGTCTGCTCTGATTGGTCGGCATATTCCGAAACTTTCGTATCTGCGCTGTCAGTCTCTCCACGTCATCATCCTCCATATCCTCTATTTCTACGAGGTCTACAGGAAGAACAGAGCGACCTGACAGAGACACGATGGCTGGAGCTCAGTGAGTATTTTAAATAACTTTTTCATTTTTTCCTCCACGTCCTCTCGTGACGTCCTGCAGCTGCTCTGCTGGATTTTGAACGTTGCTGATTAACTCTAAACATGTGCGGTTGTTCATCCTGTCTACACACGTCTGTCATGTTTGTTCTTATGGCGCTTTAGTTTCTCTGCTCTGTGTAAACCACTGCTATCACAAATTGTATCGTTATCATCCGTTTGACGTTGAATCCACTGTATTCACATTTAAAGACGTCGAGGAAAAGTGGCAGGAAGAGGTAAAGAAAGGGGGAGGAGGGCGGTGGTTTCCTGTTTATTATTCAGGGGACAATTAAAAGCAACGTTGAACCATGAAGTCTCGATACATTGAAGGTAATTCCATGCCAACTCCTTTCCAATGAAAGTAGCTAGCACTTGCTCCAACGGTCTCTAAAAGTAGCTAGGTCATTACGCAATAACGTTAATAAAGCTTAGTGGTTGTGTCAGGTGCAGCAAGTCAGAGATCAAGAGCAATCTTTAGCCAAATAATTTGCAAACTCACCACAGTAACTTATATTATAATTATTACTTGGGTATACTTGAAAAAAATCTACAAAAGGGAGGCTGAAGAAAGCTGGCTTGGTTCAGTCACGAAGGACTGGATGCCCAGGGCCAGGCCGTGCTCAGCAGCGTCATTTTCACAACCCCCACCCCGCCCTGCCTGCGCAGTGCTGCTGCGCAAGAGGAGCGGGGGGGGGGGCCTGCCTGCTCCTCTGTCACTGAGAAAGAAGAGAGGTGACTGGCGGCCGCAAGAGAAAAAGACTTTGTGCGCTCACGGGACAATACTGGCGTCTCTTCTACAGAAAGTAGAAAGAAAAAGTCGCTAAGGGGGTCTAAAAAGTCGCTACATCTAGCGACAAAGACGCTAAGTTGGCAACACTGGCCGGTACAGACATAATGACTCGGAGATACACCGCTCAACATCAGCCTCGCTGACAGGAAGCATGGCATCCTGTTGCTCTTTTGAGAGACACAAACTGTTAACCCTTTGATTGGTTTTGTCAGAGTCACAGCTGTAGTGGTATTCAGTATCAGCTCCTTTACTGCAGCAAAAGTAGTAATACACACTGTGGAAATACTCTACCACTAGCCAACAGTGTACAAAGCTGGCTCATCTTAAAAATGTAACTGCCTTAAAACTGAGTTATCTGAGCTGAATTACAGGAAAATCTAAAGTTTGAATCATCAACAGTTCAGTCCCAATCAAGTCAACTCCTGTTTACATCTGAAGATTAAAAAAAACTAGACGTTATTTATAAAAACGTACATATTTACACTTTATGTGATCAGTGGCCCCTTTAAGGTACACCTGCGAAATCTGATGCAATCCAGTAAAACAGTTCAGTCCTGAGTTCCACATTTTAGGAAGATAGTAATGTTGAGTTCAAAGACATTGGTTTAACTTTGTTTATTGACTGAGGTTGTAGTTTGCAGGGGTTATGAACTGGACTACATTATAGTTAGTATGTGTTTCCGCCTATAAACAAAATATTTTAAAGCTAGAATTAGGGCTTGGTATCACCACCTAAATCGATTCTGGTTCACAAGCTCCTGATTCAGTTTGATTTCTGATTTGAGACATTATCGATTAGATCAGGGATATTTCAGTTATAATATCAATTTTGCTCGGATATGAAAGAGATTCTCAGATAACTAATGCTGAAAATTGTACAAGGAACCCTCTAACCTGCTGCATTATTAAAAATAGTAATGCTGACATTTAAATTGACCCCCAAAGCAGTTACATAGAGACAGAAAACGGGATTTGTTTAGTGCAGACGGTGTGACGCACAGACAGTATACCTAAAGCCATACACATGTGAAAGCTGCCATGCCTGTTTTTCCCTCTTCTCTACCAAACTTTCGCCTAACTTTGGAGCGTTATTTGGCGTGACATGGATTCCGTAGATCGTCTGCTTTCATATGATACCAACATCTTCACTCTAGCTTTAAAACAGAGCCTCTTAAAAGAGCATGTCAGGATTATGAATCAATATCAGATCATTCAAATGAAGATCAATTTGAATCTGAAAATTTATTTATTTATTTTTTTAAACCCAGCTCTTTTAGAGAATCATCTGAAACGGAATCTGTCCTCTCATCTTAACAGGACAGCTGAAGTCAGACGGCTACTTTTGGAAACACTGATGGAATTGGGATTCAGGATTTCAGGGCTTTCAAGTGGTCCTTGACGGGAATCCCAAGAAGCCAGCTGGAAGATGCAGACAGGCGTCGAACAGTGGACCTGATGATGCAACTTCAGCCCCTGCAGGCAGTGGATATGACCATCGAATATCTAAGGATAATCAACAGGAACGACCTGGCACTGCTTTTGTCTCACAACAACCCTGGAGGTAAAAACATGCAGCTCTTCATTTAAACGTTCGGACAGTTTAACACATTAATATCGTAACAATCAACGCTTGTTGGGGGACATTAAGCCCGACTCAGTGGTGAGTGAGCAGAGGGACAGACACAGAGCTGGAGCCAAGCCAAAGTAGACCACACATTCCTCCTATTTTAGTAACTGGAAACAATTAAAACTGTTCTGTGTTTCAGCTGGACTTGTAGGCCGTTATATTGTTGGCTAGTTTAATTTATAATAAAACATCGTATTTTATAAACTACATGTGTTTTGTGTGCAGGAATCCTAATGTTAAAGTAACTTGTAACTAAAGCTGTAACAGCAGTAATAAATAATTATTACAAACTGGATTGGTGACAAAGCGCAACCCTGGCAGAGGCCAACCCTCACCTGAAACGAGTCCGACGTACTGCAGAGAACCCGGACACAGCTCTCACTTTGGTCGTACAGAGATTGGATGGCCCTGAGAAGAGACCCCCTCAACCCATACTCCCGCAGCACCTCCCACAGTATCTCCCGGGGAACCCGGTCATACGCCTTCTCCAAATCCACAAAACACACATAGACCGGATGGGCATACTCCCAGGCTCCCTCCAGGATCCTTGCGAGAGTAAAGATCTGGTCCATTGTTCCACGACCAGGACGGAATCTGCATTGTTCCTCTTCGATCTCAGGTTTGACTATCGGCCGAACCCTCCTTTCCAGCACCTTGGAGTAGACTTTACCAGGGAGGCTGAGAAGTGTGATACCCCTGTAATTGGCACACACCCTCTGGTCCCCCTTTTTGAAAAGGGGAACCACCACTCCGGTCTGCCACTCCTTTGGCACTGTTCCAGACTTCCACGCAATGTTGAAGAGGCGTGTCAACCAGGACAGCCCCTCCACACCCAGAGCCTTGAGCATTTCTGGACGGATCTCATCAATCCCAGGGGCTTTGCCACTGTGGAGTTGTTTGACTACATCAGTGACTTCCGCCTGGGAAATTGACAACAATCCCCCATCATCCTCCAGCTCTGCATATTAGTCGGATTCAGGAGTTCCTCAAAGTGCTCCTTCCACCGCCCTATTACCTCCTCAGTTGAGGTCAACAGTGTCCCATCCTTACTGTACATAGCTTGGATGGTTCCCCGCTTCCCCCTCCTGAGGTGGCGAACAGTTTTCCAGAAGCACCTTGGTGCTGACCGAAAGTCCTTCTCCATGTCTTCTCCGAACTTCTCCCACACCCGCTGCTTTGCCTCTTTCACAGCAGAGGCTGCAGCCCTTTGGGCCCTTCGGTACCCTGCATCTGCCTCTGGAGTCCTCTGGGATAACATATCCCGAAAAGACTCCTTCTTCAGTCGGACGGCTTCCCTGACCACCGGTGTCCACCACGGTGTTCGTGGGTTACCGCCCCTTGAGGCATCTAGCACAGCTCCTCGCCGCAGCTTCAGCAATGGAAACTTTGAACATTGTCCACTCAGGTTCAATGCCCCCAGCATCCACAGGGATGCACGAAAAGCTCCACCGGAGGTGTGAGTTGAAAGTCTGTCGAACAGGGGCCTCCTCTAGACGTTCCCAATTTACCCGCACTACCCGTTTGGGCTTACCAGGTCTGTCCAGAGTCTTCCCCCACCCCCTGACCCAACTCACCACCAGATGGTGATCAGTTGACAGCTCCGCCCCTCTCTTCACCCGAGTGTCCAAAACATACGGCCTCAGATCAGATGAAACAATTATAAAATCGATCATTGACCTTTGGCCTAGGGTGCTCTGGTACCAAGTACATTTATGAGCATCCCTATGTTCGAACATGGTGTTCGTTATAGACAATCCATGACTAGCACAGAAGTCCAACAACAAACAACCACTCTGGTTTAGATCAGGGAGGCCGTTCCTCCCAATCACGCCTCTCCATGTGTCTCCATCACTCCCCATGCAGGACTCCACTCAAGGTCTCCAAGAAGGCCGAATACTCCGAGCTCTTGTTTGGTGCATATGCACAAACAACAGTCAGAGTTTTCCCACCCACAACCCGCAGGCGTAGGGAGGCGACCCTCTCGTCCACTGGGGTAAACTCCAACAGATGAATGTAGTGGAGTAAAAAGTCCAATATTTCTCTCTGAAATGTAGCGGAGTAGAAGTAGAAAGTGGCATGAAAAGAAAAGACTCAAGTACAAGTACCTCAACATTTGGACTTAAGTACAGTACTGGAGTACATGTACTTAGTTACATTCCACCACTGACTACATTTATGAACACATGTGATCACTTTATTAAATGTGATATATATTTTAAAGATTAAAATATTTATGGGTTTAGGGGTTACAGATGTTTTCTGAAAATGGTTTTAAAGAGACAAATTCAAAGTTAGAGTATCCCAGAATAAGATCTAACACTTTCTGTCTCTGTCTGTTTCAGGGTCTCAGACGTAACGGGTTCGCCGCACAGCCGCTTCCACCAACCCACCGCCCGTGTTTCCAGTCATTTTCCCTCTGTATCATTCCAGATTGCATCAAATGTTTACACAAGTGCTTCAAGTCGTAGTCACCAAACTTGTAAATCGCTCCTATGTCCAAACATCTCTGTACGATGACTTCTCGTCTGTCCCCATCAGTGCAACACTTTGTGAACATTTCTTAATAAATAATTTTAAAAAGGATTCCAAATGTTTCTGTTCTGTTGTTATTAAAGCTTTGGCTTCAGACTTTTTTTTCAACAGTTGAGCTACAGTACAGGCCAAAAGTTTGGACACACCTTCTCATTCAATGTGTTTCTTTATTTTCATGACTATTTACATTGTAGATTCTCACTGAAGGTATCAAAACTATGAATAAACACATATGGAATTATGTACTTAACAAAAAAGTATGAAATAACTGAAAACATGTCTTATATTTTAGATTCTTCAAAGTAGCCACCCTTTGCTTTTTTTGATAACTCTGCAAACCCTTGGTGTTCTCTCAATGAGCTTCATGAGGTAGGCACCTGAAAAGGGTTTAACTTTAAAAGGGGGGGGGGGGGGGGGGGAATTAGTGGAATTTTTCCCCTTATTAATAAAAAGCAAAGGGTGGCTACTTTGAAGAATCTAAAATATAAGACATGTTTTCAGTTATTTCACACTTTTTTGTTAAGTACATAATTCCATATGTGTTCATTCATAGTTTTGATGCATTCAGTGAGAATCTACAATGTAAATAGTCATGAAAATAAAAAGGAAACGCATTGAATGAGAAAGTGTGTCCAAACTTTTGGCCTGTACTGTACACGCAGGACGTATGAAAAATAAAGTTAACACTTTATATCATCATAACAATCATTAATTAACTCTCCCGTTAAACATCTCAAAAAGTGACAAAACACTTCAAAAAGTGACAAAAACGTCATAAAAAGTGACAAAAAACTTGAAAAAATTGATTTAAAAAAAATATTTGAAAAAATTGATTTAAAAAAAAATTGAAAAAGTGACAAAAACATCGGGAAAAGCAACAAAAAGAGGCCCAAAAAGTTTTCATTTTAAATTTTGACCCAGAAAAAACAGAAGTTGCATGGTTGACAGGAAGACAACACAAGGGTTAACACATGGTAAATTGATACTGTGAACAAACAATTGAATTGTAATTAACAATGTAACTATTTATTAGTAATGCTATAATTTGTGATTTTAACAGTCTATTGTTTATTGTTATTTATATATTTTATATCAAGTATGTGTTCATGATATACCAAATCATTTGTAAACTGCCTATAAACGTTATCTGGGTGGCCATTATAAAGTTGCAACGTTTAAAGATGCACTACAAAGTATTTATTAACCATTTAACAAGGTATAACTGTCAGTTGCAACTTTATAAAAACCATCCAAATGTTTGTAGGCAGAGTGTGGTCTGGACCTACTCTCTCTGTGAAGTGTCCTGAGATGACTTCTGTTATCATTTGACACTATAAATTGAATTAGTAAGAGTAATAGTGAGAGTTTCTGTTCAAGTAGTTCTGACAGAGACCAAACTAGTGGAGGAAACTGACCCTGGTACTGCCCCTGACACGACGGCCGACCTTTGGCAGAAAAGCCAGTCGGACTGACTGCCTCCCCGAGGTCCAAAAAGTGCGTCGGAACACACTGAAGCGACGCAGACTTGAGCGTACGTTCTGCGTGTGCACGAGACGTAATACGTCTCCATAACAGCAGGCGGCTCTAATCTGTATTGTCGCTGGAAAAATGAAAACCGGCACAACTGACGAACGTGTCACGTGGGTCTGGCTGCTCACGGATTTTACATCCGAACGTAATAGCGGCTCTTTTCGGAATACGATCTCATATTTTACGAAGATAGTTCACCGAAACGTGTTTCTGAAAACATTTTAAGAGAGAAATAGGCCGTGCAGCTGCTGAATCTGTCTTCATTTCAGATCGACAAAGGTCAGTTTAAAAGATTTTCGTCAGATTTTGAGAGGCATTAGTCAGGCTCATCCCGCTCGTCATTTCCGGGTTAGCGCTCCACCAATCAGATTGGCCATTGAGTCCGACTGCCCGCCTTCTGATTCAACATGTCAAATCAGCCCAGATGAAGGCCAACGGCCCCTCCGACGGACGACCGCACAGAACACACCGAACAGACTCGAGTCACTGACCTCGCCAGACTGTCCAACAGCCGATTATGGGGTTGGTGTGTCAGGGCCATGACATCAAGGATGTGAAAACAAATATTTAAATAGCACCTCGACCTGCTATATATTTTTTAAAAGACATTGAAATTTGGATGTAGGCACAGATCGGTAAACAAACAAACCCATTTGATTAATTGACTTTGCTTAATGAATCCCTCAGGGAATCCATTTTCCTGCAGGGGGCCCTCGGAGAGCACATTAAGAAGAATATAACTTCCCAAAGAGCTCTGTAAATTACATCCCCCCCCCGCCCCCCGTGCAGATCAGATTTATGTCTTCATTTCACCCAGTGAGGCAAAAATGTGAAGTACCTCAGTGCGTAGTATCCCCTTGTTGTTTGCTTTGTGTTGTAAACAAACCGGTTCTGCTCCCTTGTGTTCTCTCACACGCCTGAAAGTGTGTTTCCACTCGCACACTGCTGTTGTGCCTTTTAAAAAAAATATGACTTTTAGTCCTTTAATTATGTTGCTGGCTGCCCCCGGCTGGTCTACATGCCAGGACAGTCTTTCCTGAGTTCTCACTGGCTCGGCCTGCGGGGCTTGAAATTACTTTACATCACCACTCAACACTTTTCTGTGCACTTCAAATTGTCTTGTCTTTCACATTGACATGTTTACCCTGTGGTAATACATGTACGATATTGTCATCTTTAAAGTAACATCCACATCTTTGACGGATCGTCGACATCTTTAAAGCAACTATGATATTGTCACTACCCGATGTGAGTCGAGTGCAGATGTGAGTTGCGCATGTGTCACTTTACGACAGAGTTTTGCTGTTATCCACATATAATGAGATGGGTACCTTACATAGCAGTAATTTATTATTTAGCGTAAGGCATCACATTTTCACGTTTTGGGCTTTAGGAGAAAGGGGGGAGGGACTGAGAAGTTGTCGATGTTCACATTTTTTGGCTGAGTCCTGGGTTTTCGCAATCCTACCTACAGTACCTTTAAAGGTACATCGACATCTTTAGGAAATGTGCTTGTTTGCTCGAAAACATCGCCAGGCTTAGCGTGTTTCTTTAAATCATGACAGGATGTCAATCATAAACTGTAACAGAAAAACTGAAACTCAACAGTTGCTGATGAAACAAGCTTTTTAAGGTAACATCCACTTAAAGGGCTGGATATTGGTAAAAAATAAAAAAAATTGCTACCAGTGGCAATAGATACCGATACCGTGACTTCGATAGCGGTTTCTGAACAAAACTTTTTTCAATATTTTTTTAAATCCAAGAAACTCAACATTACACATTTCGGTACAAATCCTTTTTTGTTAGTTTTCAGCTCCTTTGCACCGATGTGACACACAGTAGTCAAGCCTCTCAAAATACAACACAGTTTTTCATAAATGCCTCTACGACGTGTAACGTTAGACAGCCAATCACAAGCATTATTAGATCTTAGAAGCATGCTGCATGCTTATTGGCTCACTGACGCTGATGGGATTTACTCCTTATGTAATAAAATTTGCTATTGAATGTTTTCCATTCTCGATACCATGGAGGCAATTCGGTCGGTGCCTAAAAAGTGTTGAAGTTCGGTACCCAGCCCTATCCACTTACCTCTCAAACGTTTCACAATTTCATATGATTTAATACCTCTCCTCCCACTTCCATAATTAGTTCTCCTTGTCTTAATTTTTTAAGGCAAAAAAATTGAGCAAACCCAAAGTAATGGGATACCAAAAAGGCAGCATTAGCTTGTTTTAATACTTCATTTAAAATAACATTTTTTTACCCCGATTGATAAATGATAAATATCCTACCAGCCTTTTTTAAATTATTTACGGACATTAATTAAATATTAAGTCACTTCATTTGTTTTTATCTCAACTACGGCACATAAGTATTTTCTGCCTCGCTGTTTGTTATTACTCAAAGCTATAAATTCAAAATAGCGTAATAAAATGTCTTATTTATGTATAAAATGCACCTTTTTTATTACATTCTTTTCTGTCCAGTCACAGCAGTGATCTGTAAGGCTTTTAGGCTGTCTGGCGCCATTAAAAACGTGATCTTTATGCCCCTTCTGCAATTACTAAATCTAAAAGGTTGGATCCCTGAGAGACTCTTAATCAATTATCCACAAATGCTTAAATGAAAGTAGAAATCTGAGCTTTGTGGGTTAGATATGAGGCAGAATAACAAACTCTCATCAGGGGTCTCATTAAAACTAAGCGTGGTAATCTAAGCATGGGTATGTGCAGTTAAGGAAAAGTTATCAGTGTGGAGTTATGTCCTTAGGTGTAAATTAAGCCACACGTGGAGTCTGAAATGAGCAGCGTCCTGATTGCTTAGCAAATGCACAGCTAATGCATCTTGTGGGCAATTAAAGCAAAGGATTTGCGGTGAAATCTGAGGGTTACCCTGTTTTATTACGCTTCAGCGTGCGCACTTGTGGTCAGTTTCCTTGTTACTCGTAACACACTTGATTGGTTGAATTTGACTTGCATCCATTCAGTAGATTGTGAGTTAGGTTACCCACACAATTGGATTGAAAACCTCCCGATGTGGAGGGCTGTTAGAGGCAACGAGAGGCATTCAGTAAAGAGCTGTTCAGTGTCTGCTGGGAATGAAAAAAAGAACATACATGTGGATCATGCCAGAGGCAAACCAATGAAGACGTAACCTTCCCACTCCTAACTCCCAACCTCCCTGCTGTAGTCTTAAGAGTAATCTCTTACATCATCCTCTTACCGCTGCATCTATCACCTCTTCTCTGCACACTAAAGTTTGACAGTTTTATCTTGTAAGATCATGTTGGGTCACAGATATATTGACTCTGCATTGTTGCTCTGACCCTAGTCTCGCATTGCCAGACCTATCTCCACAGCGCTGCGGAGTAAGGTCTGGCTACACCACAGATACATTCTGGGATAGGAGAAAAAAATTGCTCTGGGTTGTTTTGCATTTCTTTAAACCAATCACAATCGTCTTGGGCGACGCTAAGCTAAAATAGTCTCGGGAAGGAACTTGTTTTGGTGGAACATTTGTCCACCGAGAAAAGAAAACGCCACATCCAATATTGAATGAAGTTAACTGTTGACACAATACAGTAACGTGAGCTATTTAAATGAGCTGACACATGGTTAAACCTCATTGGCTCTTACCAGTGTATCTCCGTGTGTACTTCGTCCACAGCAATCCCACCAATCAGTCCCAAAACCTCCCAGAGGAAATGCCGTAAACATATTCTTTGTAAATCTTTCCAATCATTCCCAAAAAGAACCAAGCAGGCCTGCCTTGTTGCACGATCCCAATTTTATTTAAAGATTTTCTATTCCACAGAGCGGAAGATAAAGAGGCAAAGCCTGACAGCTGGCGTGTGAGCCTGGCCCATATATTATGTTAAGTAATATAAAAAAAAAAATGATGTAAAGAAATATTGCATCTAGACAATCAAAATAAGCTTAAGTCAGATAACATGATGCATGTGTCAGTCGAACCACCTTCTTTGTTCAGAGACCTTGAGTATGACAGTATGTGCAGACAGCTAATGGGATTGAAGGGGGGAGGGGGGTGGGGCAGGGGGGGTACTGTAGCTGTGGGTAGAATAGATCTCTTTAGGGAGAGAGGTGTTTAATTATGGGCTTTCTCATAGTCTGGCTGTGTTTAGTCTGGCTCATCCCGTTTGACAAAGAAAGAAGCCTGAGAGTGCAGAGGAGCGATGAGATCACAGGCTCCCTGCGGCTTCTCAGAATTAGTTTGAGGCTTTTTCAGAATAAGAGATTAGGATCAACTACATACAGGTATGTAGGCTAAACAAAGTTAACTTTTGGTGTGGTGTAAGAACTGTGTGTGTGTGTGTGTGTGTGTGTGTGTGTGTGTGTGTGTGTGTGTGTGTGTGTGTGTGTGTGTGTGTGTGTGTGTGTGTGTGTGTGTGTGTGTGTGTGTGTGTGGGCTTGTTTACTATATTCGTGGGGTCCATAAACCGGAGAATACAGTATACTTGTGGGGTCTGCACAGCCTTGTGGGGACCAAAATGCTGGACCCCACAAGGTTAAAGGGCTGTTTGAGGGTTAAGACTTGGTTTTAGGATTAGGGATAGAATTAGGTTATGGTTAGGGTGAGGGTAAGGGTTAAGGTTAGGCATTTAGTTGTGATGGTTAAGGTTAGGGTAAGGGGCTAGGGAATGCATTATGTCAGTAACGGTCCCCACAAAGATGCTAAAACAAACATACGTGTGTGTGTGTTAGCCAGAGATGGTATTCTGTTTCCTGCCCAAGGACTTCAGATGTAAATAAGCTTATATTCAATTGAATTTGCTTTATATTAGCATGAACAAAAAACCATGTTGCTGCCAAAGCAGCTTACTGAAGATTCATATTATCAAGGGCCTTGGTTAACATTATAATACACTAAACTACAAAACAATTACATTACACAACACTATTCAATTGAATATAATTATTATACAATACTTTACAAATCTGTGGCGTACTCTGGTACAGCTAAGAAGATGTGCACTGTCCCTGTTAAATAAACATAAAAATAAATTTGCACAGTATAGATGTGTTGTGCTGGAATGGCCATTTTCACTATATAGCTCTGGGTATGGTCCGACAGTGTTAAAACACATCCAGGCAAGCATACACACACATCTCAAACTTCATATCATTATATCCTGTAAACAAGGTTAAAAAAAAAAGAAGTGACAGGAGCCTTGAAAAAAAATGTGTCGAAACAGTGCCGTTTTTGACAGTGAGCCATAAAAAAAAAAGATTTAATAACGACGAGAGGCAGGTCTCCTCCCCAGCGCTCTGCATGAATCTTAGCGGGACAGGCCAGGAGGTGACCTCTGCATTTTACTGCTGCTATATGAACACGTTTCGCCGGCCATTTAAAAGGATATTTTACCCCATAAATCATTCCCGCAGCTGTCAGAGGTCGCTGCTCGTGTAAATTACTGCTACATGATTTAAGCAAGTTTTATCACTCGCTCGATTAGAGCGATGTTAATAAATGAAAAGCTGTGCGTACGCATCATAGCGCTCATTCTCAGGGTCAAGACGCTGCAATCAGACAGTTAATGTTAAAGCTTTGGTGGTTTACATAAAGACTGATTAGTTTGGAATAGGGTAACGTCCTCACGCCTCAGTTATTTCTGTAAAGGCCCTCACACAACAAGGCGCGCGAGCGACCGTCACCCTGCGGTGTCCCAAGCCGTCGCCACGCGTCGGCGTGAGGAAATCTGATTGAAAAACTGTAGTAAAGAAAGAGAGCACACAAAAAGGCTCTTTTCACTTTTCATCTTCATCTCATTCGATCAATCCAAAACACACGAGAGCTGTCGTTTGACTGTTCCTTCTGAAAAAACACATAGGTTTGAACGATTGGATTAACTATTTTGGCACATTATGTCCATAATACGGCAAACATACAACGACATATAGGCTACCTTAACGTTAGTTATATTGATTTCAACAATGACATGTCTTTTAAAAGGAAGCAAGCAAAGTCTATTTTATATAGCCGCTTTCACAGTCACAAAGGGCTTCACAGTCAAGAAATATAACAAAACAAAATGATAATAAAATAAAATTCAATATAGGCAAGCAACAAAGCAAAGAGAAAACACCACTACCTAAATCCCTGTCTACATACCTACACATTACAAAATAAACGTTAATAAACTTGTATCCTGTAACGTGACATTTAATATAAAGACTGTAATGTTAGACCTCTCTCTCTCTGCACCGCTTAACAAGAGGAGGGAAGTGCCAGCAGACGCTTGCAACTTTGCAAAGATCTCAGTAACAGGATGCTCAGCAGCGGCATTTGCTTTGTCAGTGATGAATCAGGCGTCAGGTGTAAACAACAGTGTTTAATGAAACGTTGGGGGGGGAGAGGGGGTGGCACAGCCACCAGGGTCAATCAATACCTTCTCATCTGTGTCTGCGCGTCTAATTTACCGTGTGAAATATCACCGTGAACTTCCCAGAGGTTGTCAGCTGTGTGAGGAGAGCGCGGCGCTGCTGACGTCACATTTCGAGAGGATCTTATAATCTCAGCTTTTCGCTCAGTCAGTCACACTCCTCGGTGTTGATAGAGAGACGGGGTGGGGGGGGAGTGGTGCTGCTCGGCACCCAACCAGGACGGTATGTGTGGAGCAGAAGCTGCATCAGATAATACCTCCTGCTGAGAGTGCAGGCAGCCATTGGTCCATCTGTTCTCCCCTCTGAATCACTGTTCCCCAAATAGAAAGCTGCTGTCTCACCACTTCATACATCGCAATTCTCCTCCTCGCGCTTTGTGTTAGAGGTGTTGAGTTTAATGGTCACACTTTCAGTGCAACATTAAAGATTTCATATTATGCTCATTTTCAGGTTCATAATTGTATTTAGAGGTTATATCAGAATAGGTTTACATTGTTTCATTTTCAAAAGACATGATATTTTTGTTGTACTGCACATTGCTGCAGCTCCTCTTTTCACCCTGTGTGTTGAGCTCTCTTTTAGCTACAGAGTGAGACATCACACTTCTGTTCCATCTTTGTTGGGAGTCACACATGTGCAGTACCTAAGTAAGGACTACTAGCCAGTCAGAAGCAGAGTATGAGGGCGTGCCCTGACAGTACCTAGGTAAGGACTACTAGCCAGTCAGAAGCAGAGTATGAGGCGTGCCCTGACAGTACCTAGGTAAGGACTACTAGCCAGTCAGAAGCAGAGTATGAGGGCGTGCCCTGACAGTACCTAGGTAAGGACTACTAGCCAGTCAGAAGCAGAGTATGAGGGCATGCCATGCTAGCAGCTAGGTGAGCATTATAACGTGTGTTCCAAAGTGACCACGTCTGTCTCTGAAGTAAAGGCTGGACTACAATAGAGCTGTTTGGAGCAGTTGGTGAACAGTGTTTTCTGTTGGAGATGGTAAGTCCCTTTGGGGGGGGACTTTGGGCTTTTTCACTTTGTAAACCTATAACGTGTACACAAAAAAGATATATACAAAAAATGAAAGGGGAAAAGCCAAAAAGCATAATATGAGCCCTTTAAGGGTTGCCCGATTGGCCCGGGGCAAGTAAACATAACCCACTCGCCTGCTCGGGCATCATCGTATCATAAATGATGTAATAGTTCTCGTGTCCCCGTTGGAGATTGCTTGTTGAATGATTTCATGTAAATGTGTCTATGGCCAATCAAGAATTTAGTTGGTGCTTGATGCTTTTGACGATTCTTTTGAAAAAAAAATTAAAAGTTTTGATGCTTTCAAGGTTGTTTGCAGTTTTTGACGCTTGACTTTTTAATGCTTTTTTTGGACTTTTTTTTTTTTTATTTTGTATAGGGACCAGTAAAAATGAACTTACTTGCCCGACTAAAATATTTAAGAGTTAAAAATAAAACCTTCAACGTTGTTGAACCCTGCAAAATAACATGCACTTCATGCTGTCCGCTATCTTAGAAAGTATAAGCTGTTTACCAGAAGAATGTGAAATTGGTGCGTGATGATCAGTATCAGCAGGATTTAGAAAGAAACAGTGATCCTATCTATGGTTTGTTCTCTCTTCTCCTCTTCCCATGACTCCTTTTAGTAGCCCTTTCCAGTTAGTACTCCATCTCTGATATACTCCTGTGTTCCTCCTCTGCCAGGGTACCATCACAGCCTCCCATCCTCTCCGTACTCCACCGGTCCTGAGGGTCAGCGGTTACCTTCATCTGGGACCATGTCATCAGAGTTCCTCAACCAGGGCGTCCCTGCAAAGATTCTGCTGTTGGTGTGCAACGCTGCAGGGACAGGCCAGCAGGCTGTCAGGTACTTATATCAAGTGAGCCTTTGCGAAACTGTTAGACCTCTCTCTCTCTCTCTCTCTCTCTCTCTCTCTCTCTCTCTTTTTTTTTTTTTTTTTTTTTCTCTACACAAAAAAAAAGGGAAGTCTCTCTCTCTCTCTCTCTCTCTATATTTTTTTTTTGCCAGAAAGGAAGCCTAGTGTGACCAGAGGTCCCGAAAAATTCGGGACAGTCCTGAAATCCAAGCAGTTGTCCCGAATCCCGATTCCTGCCCTGATTGTCCCGAAAATTACAGCAAAGTCTCAAGAGCAGACTCTCGAGTAGTTATAGTCTGATAGAACATTAAAAACCGTTCATGGGGATTGAGTGGTCTTGCAGCCAGCTCCCGGTCTGGCAGATGGTCCCGGGCGCTCTGCCTGCGACCCGCTTCCAAAACGTTCTGAAAGTCCTCCAACGTCTCCAAAATAAAAGCCCCCATCCCCGTCGGGAGACAACGGGGTGGCATCACCGCTGAGGGACACCACAGTCTGGGGATGAAATACTTAACCAAAGGTTAATTACAAAAAAATACAACCTTTTTGTCCCTTTTTATGTTATAGAGTAGATGAAGAGAGCGCACGTTGCAGCCATGAGGCCAGGGAAAGTGCACGTGCAGGCAGCCACGTGAAGGAGGGATTGGATTGGATGTTGCTGATGTTAAAGCGCAGTCATTGTGTTTGTTTTATTTGTTTCATAATGACACTTGAGTTCATGATTTTAATGATTTCTTTTATTTGTATTTTCGGGTTTACATGACAGACAGGTGAATTCTTGAATAAAACTAATAAATCACTTTGGTGCGGAGTTTTGAAATTCCTCCCAGACGCTTGCAACTTTGCAAAGATCTCAGTAGGCCAGGCAGGCCTGTCAAACGTTGGGTTTCTCCTCACGTTGAAGGGCTGTGCATGGGGCTCTAATAGGAGTGATACTCTGTATCTGTGGAGTTAGGGAGCAGGGTTATTATAGTAAACTAAAACGGAAGAAAGCAGTAGAAATTATTTTTAGTAAACTGAAACTATATTGAAACTACATTTATTCAAAATAAAAAGACAAATGAAAGCAAATCATTTCAGTTTTAGTTTTTTACGGAAATGGAACGCTTCACATGGACACTAAAGTGGCGCACCGCCGTGCTTGAGCCATGTCACTGGTTACTGGTTGCACGCCGTTCGGCGTTCGACTGGTCGTGACTGTTTTCCCAAGATGGCGCCCGTCTGTATACGTGAACGCTACTGTCTTTATAAACTATCTATGTCTGTACACTTCCCGTGGAAGTGTGGTGATATTTTGAGCCTTGTTAGTGGTGTAGAAATAGCGATTTCGTTTTACTTTACCCTCTGCCCCGACGACTAGCGTTATAAGCTAATTAGCGGTTTGTGCTGAAACTGGTCACCTTCGATTAGCGTGAAAACAGATCCCAGAGAACGGTCAACTCGGTACACGTGTTATTAACCCCTAGGTTCATTTTGCGCTGGATTTGTCCTTTAATGTCACCAACGTGGTATTTAAACAACAAAAAACAAAGCAGCATTATGGCTCCAAAAGCCTTTATTTAGATGGATATTTAATATTGAAATTGTTAGTACATTAACTCTATAGACCTTTTTCATGGCAGACATGTTGACATGTCATAGTAGGAAAAGCACAGGTGTATTCAAAACCATTACTGATGGCTGCATTCCACTTAGGAGAGGTCCTGGTATTAAACCATTACTGATGGCTGCATTCCACTTAGGAGAGGTCCTGGTATTAAACCATTACTGATGGCTGCATTCCACTTAGGAGAGGTCCTGGTATTAAACCATTACTGATGGCTGCATTCCACTTAGGAGAGGTCCTGGTATTAAACCATTACTGATGGCTGAATTCCACTTAGGAGAGGTCCTGGTATTAAACCATTACTGATGGCTGCATTCCACTTAGGAGAGACCCTGGTATTAAACCATTACTGATGGCTGCATTCCACTTAGGAGAGGTCCTGGTATTAAACCATTACTGATGGCTGCATTCCACTTAGGAGAGGTCCTGGTATTAAACCATTACTGATGGCTGTATTCCACTTAGGAGAGACCCTGGTATTAAACCATTACTGATGGCTGCATTCCACTTAGGAGAGGTCCTGGTATTAAACCATTAATGATGGCTGCATTCCACTTAGGAGAGGTCCTGGTGTTGTGCATGCTGACTCCCTGAAATATCTTACTGGGACACTTGCTGGAACTGAGCCATCGTTAAGGTTATCAATCTCAGCTGTGCTTTTCCTACTATGACTACGACTATGACTAAGTCAAAATGTCTGCTGTGAAAAAGGTCCATTCCAGCTCTCGTTCCAGCTCTATTTTAAATGTACTAACGATTTCAATATGAAATAACCATCTAAATAATGTCTTTTTAACTTTTTGCAAGAAGAGTGCCTTGGACCTTTCTTCTTCGGTCATCTAGATTTTAGTTGGATTCACTGTTAACAGCATCTCAGCAGATGTGAGCTCTGTGTACAGTAGCTCAGTCCACATTATATCTCGCCTCGCTCTGATGGCGCACGTCAAGGTCATGTACGCTCCCTGTTCCAGAGAGGACTTGCGTCTCACTGTGAGATGAGTTTCAGACCAAACGAGCGATGAATCTGACATCTGTTAATATACAGTATATAGAGATCAGACATCCGTCTCCCTGGCAGTCCAGGGGGATCAATATAGGTGAGCTCGCCAACGCGGCTGTGGGAAAGTCCAAATCCCATCCAAGTCTCGCTTTCTCCTTCAAACGCCTCGCCGCCGTTGATCAAACCACCCACCCATCTCGCTCTCAGCAGATGACAGCTGGACGACTCGTCCGTGCCAAAGTCAATGACATTGGAGTCGCAGACTTTTAGTGTCTGTCGAAAAAAAGCATCACAGGTACATTTCTGAAAGTCGGCTAAGTGTGAAAAGCTCTCAGTTTTCGTTGATTTGTCAAAACTGTGAAACCAAAAAAGAAAGCAGTAGATAGGATTAAATGTAGTGTCACAAGTAATGTGTGAAACCTAAATTTTTTGCAGTACAAATTACAAAAACAGATTTCCCTGTGGGGATAAAGTATCTGTCTATCTATCTATCTATCTATCTATCTATCTATCTATCTTGTCTATCTATCTATACATTTATCTGTTTATCTATCTACCTATCTATATATTTATCTGTCTATCTATATATCTATCTATCTATATATATTTATATCCAGTATCTATCTGTATCTATTTTTGTCTGATTTCTTGTTTATATGACAGACATTACAATACCAAACAAAACAATATCCAACAAAATATTTACAAGTGAACTTTTTCTACCACACTCTATCTATCTATCTATCTATCTATCTATCTACCTACCTATCTATATATTTATCTGTCTATATATCTATCTATTTTTGTCTGATTTCTTGATTATATGACAGACATTACAAGACTAAACATATCTAATAAACATCTAATAAAATATTGACAATACGAGTGTACTTTTTCTACCACACTGTCTATCTATCTGAAAAATAAATATAGATCCCTGCATGTACACAAGTAGATAATAGATTTTGCTGCATGAGGGAACATTAAAAATAAAGTATAAATTCAGACTTCGAAATGTATTCACTGCATTTATTTCACGGTTGAGTGGGGAGATGAAACATTCGCTGTGGGAATGAGGAGCTAGAGAGTTGCTAACGCAAATGTTAAAGGCCTTTAAATTGAGCACCCTGAGTCTGTTTGCCACAAAACCATGCAGAATTGTTTTGTCTCTCGCTCCAACGCAGCCTCTAACTGAGTTAATTGTACTTTGAAGTCATTTTCCCCTCCCGTTTTGTTGTGAATGCTGTCTCATGCCGTGTCGTGGTCGCTGCTCTGCTACCCTTCAGCCGCCACAGAATGTTAATGGTTACCATCCTGAACCCTAATCCAACTGCACTCTCACAATTACTCTGAGGATCTCTCTGAGGTGGTATCCATGTACGATCAGAATAAGAATCAGGGTTTATTGCCCCAGTAAGTTACACTTACGTGGAATTTGCCTTGGCATGTGGTGCATACACAGTCAAGTCAAGTAAATGTATGTATAGAGCACATTTAAAACCAACCGAGGCTGAACAAAGTGCTGTACAAAGTTATGTTATAAAAACAAACACAATGAACATTATACAAACGACACACTTCTATAGAAATGTCCCTCAACCAAATCATACGCCAAAGAATAAAAATGTGTTTTAAGACGAGACTTAAAGATCTCGGCAGTAGAGGAGGACCTAATATGAATGGGAAGTTTGTTCCAGAGTCTCGGGGCCACAACGGAGAAGGCCCGATCCCCCTTTGTTTTCATCCCAGACTGTGGAAGAGCTAAAAGGAACTGATTAGACCATCTTAGGTTCCTGGAGGAGTGATGTAGGGTAAGGAGATCAGCAACATATAAAGGGGCCAATCCATGTAGTGCCTTAAAAACAAGTAACATTACCTTAAAATCGATTCTTTATTTGACCGGTAACCAGTGAAGAGAAGCCAATATCGGGGAGATATGATCTGTCCTTCTGGTACCTGTCATAAACAAAAAAACATATTATTGAACATTAATAACAGTGTTTCCACCAGTGAATTGCAAGCCTGGTGGCCTAAGTTCCCGCCCACCGGGCCTAAGCCGCTGGGTGGGGAGACCCCCTGTAACCCTGTGCCCCCCTTCTAGCCCCGCCCCTGGCTCCTTTGTGTTTTCAACCATGCCTTCACCTGTTGCAGCAGTCCTCTTCGTCTCCAAAGCTGAACGCGGCCGTTGTCCTTTCTCAGCGGTGACGTGCAACACATCACTCGAGGTCCTGGCGCGAACGTCGCCGGACGACACCATTTTGTAAACACAGTCATACTGAGAAATACAGAGAGAGTTTTGTGGAGCTGGTGGTCTTTCTAAGCTTTGTAGCAACTCATTTGGCCACGGCTTTTTTTTGATTGATTGATTAATTTATTAGACAGTAACAGAAATAAATGCATAACAAAATGCCAACACAGTGACATTGTACATTTATCGGCTTGAATGTAACAGACGTTCATTAATATCAAAAAGTTACGCACTAAAGATTTAAGAATCTAAAAAATAAATGAATACGATTAGTGCCCTTACAAATGCAACAAAGTTCACTTTTCAAGCATTACCCTTTTATTCTTTCTGATTAATCTAAAGTTTATTAGCATCCCGTCGTGGTTCACTGTGTATGTGCCCGTGTCTTTGTAAGTCTCTTTATGCACATGCATGCTCACATGGTCTCATACTAATAAACCTCAAGCACACAGTGGAGGGCTGCTTCAATTAAATGGGTATTATGGTGAATGTGTCCCTCTTCTCCTCATCTACTTTTACTCCTTATTATCTCTCTGTGTTCTTCCATAGATATGCCACAATGAGAATTCTGCTTAAATGCTGATAATGTTAATGAATAATTCTTTACGTTACAATAGGATACGGAGACTTGCGAGCCGCTCAGGGCTGATGTGGAGCGGTCGAGGAGGGGCGTTGTGAGCTGTCATTTTAAACTTTCTTTTTCTCCATTCCTGTTCAAGGTTTGGCCCGCCGTTCCTAATGAGGGAGGACCGGTCTATTTCCTGGGACCAGCTGCAGCAGAGCATCCTCAGCAAGCTGTATTACCTGATGATCAATGGGGCCCAGGCACAGGTACTGGACAACTGCCTATAATAATGTCACCATTGATCTATGTGAAGAAATTCAGCTTTTTCCTTGACTGGACTTTTAGCGGGTAGGCATTCACTGATTCGCATACTCAAATTGATATTAAACACATTTTAGGGCTGCTGCATTGACTTTTGGAAAGATGTTGCAATTATTGAACTTAAAAAAAACAGTGAAAACACCTTGAACTGTGAAATTTCCCTTAATACTTTTCCCATTGAACTTTTTAAAATTACCTTCACAACACAAGACAACACAAGTTTACTTGCAGGACCTAATGTGCAAAATAAGCGATTTTCTCGATTACATTGTTTTTGTGATCGTTAGGAGCCAGAATCGCGATCAGAATTGGATTTATTGCACAGCCTTAGAACATTTCAAATGATCTACATAGGGCTGTCCTCATGATTTTGTCTACTTATGGATTAGTTGATTTAATCGACAGATCTGTAAATCTGAGTTTCTCCACTAAGAATCGTGTAGGCACCACTTTAAACCCTGTGTTTACCAGAGATGTGTTCTTAAGTTTTAAGTCTTTCAGCATTAAAAATGTATTAGAAAATTTTAGATGACTAAGACCAAAACCAGGAAGTTGAAGCAATGCCATACAGCCATTAAGTCAGCTAGGAGGACAAAAGTATGATGCCTTTACTCAAACTTGGACAAATTCTGCAACTGCCAGCTAGAGTGTGGGAATTCATTATTTATGATTATTATTTATTCTATTTTTTTACTGCATCACAACCAGAAACCCCCTGGACCAAAGTTGCAGTACAGCCCTGCTTGTAAAAGGAATATTTAATAGCTGTGTGGTGTGGGCGGGCTTGTTTTGAGCACCGGCTGGAGGCGGAGAGCGGACATGGTTCCTTCCTGCACTTGTTCCAACACTGTGTTTATTGGCTCGGGACAGAGAAAAGCATGCCCACACAATGGCTCTGTGCGGTACAGGTGGGAGAGCTTAAAGTGCCAGCTGGAGGCAGAAAGGAATCTGTTTCCTCTTCAGCATTTGGTTAACTGGATTAGGACACTCGCTCACTGACTCACAGAGCATCACTTACAGTCTAAGGGCTTTATCTTTCACCCAGCGCAGCGCAGCGCAAAGCCCGACGCAAGTGTCTTTGCTAGTTTAAGACCGACACAGTTGTCAGTTTCCTGTCCAGCACCCGCGTCGTTTAAATAGCAAATGCATCCGCGCCCATCTGTGCGCCCATGGGCGTGCTGGTCTGACAGGGAGGTGTGTTCAGGTGCATTCTGGGCGTATTGCTATCTTGAAGCAGCGGGAAGTGATCGCGCCATTGACCAACAAAAACCTGGTCTAAAGTCAATAACGCAGCATTTCATTGTGCACAGCGCGCGCACACTATGCTTGTTACACACACAGGGACGCACAGCAGCACACACTCATGCAGAAGATTACAAATAAAAATATTAGGGTGCAAATCCTCCATCATAACAGCAATGCTCCAAGGTCCAAACGCGCCTGGCTTTTAAAGGGAATGGGAGATGATCTCTGATTGGTTGATTGCATGTTACGCCCAAAACACACCTCTGATTAATGAAGACACTAAGGACAACCCTTTAGAACCAGGCGCCCGGCGCACAGACCCTTTTTATCGCCGCAAAGTGGATTTGGACTCGCCCTAAACACACCTGCGCCAGGCACTTCACGCCGTGCGCTTAGACCGTTAAAATAGGGCCCTAAGAGTAGTCACTTAAATAAATACAATTCTTAAGGACTGTATGAATATTATTTGTAGGTGCAGAGGAGTTAGAGAAAGGGTAGTCTCGCATTGCCTGACCTTCCTCCACAGCGCTGCCTTCGGAGGGTCTGGCTAGTCCACACAGCATTCTGGGATGGGAAAAAACGTGCTCTGGTTTATTGGCATTTCTTTAAACTAATCACAATCATCTCTAAGCTCCTCAGGGTGTGGCTGCAAAACAGCCTCGGGAAGGAACTTGTTTTGGTGGAATGTGTGTACGTTCAAAAGAAGTTTTAGTCGTGCAACAGAAAACTCAGATTGGACAGACAGTCTAGCTAGCTGTCTGGATTTACCCTGCAGAGATCTGAGGAGCAGTTAACCATAGTCCTCACAAATCCACCGGAGGTTAGAACGCCAACACAGAGACAGAGGAAGGTGACAGCCAAAATAATACCCTTGATTGACGCTGTGGCACGCTCATGTTTATCCAGGGGACATTACTTTTGTCCACTCATCTCTCAGTTCAGCCTGCTGCTGTGCCGGTCTCTGGCCCTCTCCCCTCCTAAGGTGCAGTATTCAGGGTTAGGGTTAAGAAACGTAAGAGACTTGGTTGGGTGAGAAGTAGGGATATAACAATCCCATACACTCAACTCACGATTCAATAAAATTCACAATTTTAAAGTTCACAATATGATTTCCTCAGGATTTTTATTTAACATAATGAGCTTCAGACTAATGACTTAAAAAAATATTCCTATCTTAATAGAAACTGTACAAAACAACAAATATGTTCTCTTATCAAATGTGCAACCAAAATGATGTTATCTTTAATATCAAAAATTCAATAAAAAATGAATACTTGGATGTTTAAAACAAATCCCACATCAAAACAACTAAAGAAATAGAAAAATAAAGTCTCTTCAAATTAATAAACTAAGAAGACGTAGAGAAGTCAAACCCTAGGCCGTTTAAAATTGCATCGCAATGTATTTTTTTAAATCTGTGTTATCTTAGCACATTTATATTGATTTTTAACCGATTCACGATGCATCGTTACATCCCTAGTCTGAAGGTGAGTCATTCGAGCTTCCATGCCTACTGTAGCTACAAAGAAGCACCTTGCCGTTGCTGGTTTGACTGTAAAACTATTCAAACATGAGCCGTACTGTAATGACAGAAAGGCGCACAGCACAGCTTGCTGGGACGCGCCCTCGCTGTATGTCACTGTCAAATCAATTATTTACTTCACTCAAGCCAAAGGGTCCATTTTCTTGCTTGTTTCTGCTCACTTGCTTGCTTGTACTTGCCTGTCCTTCAGCATATGTTTGTGTGCAGCAGCATGCTGTTCGTCATGTAGCCAAACAGATTTCCAATCAGTGTCTCTGCAGACACACAGCTGCAGTAAAGAGACTTATAGAGCACGGGTTGTACACAAGGAAAGTGTTGACCAGCTTGCTGCATAATACTCAGTGCTCTTTAAGGAAGTGCCAGAACAGAGAGGAAGAGAGAAGAGTCAGGTGCAGCGTCTTCAGTAACTCTCTCGGATATCTGTAGTCTCCTTTGTGCCCCTCGCTGTCAGCCATTTAATTAAAATCGGGCTTGTACAGTATAATTTGCCGGAGCCTACCTCTGCCAAGAACGGAGCAGATGTTTGCTCTAAATCTTTCATCTCAACAGGATCCGTCGTTTTGCAATGAAATACACTCGCGAGTGGATGTTTCCGCTTCGGTCTAATTTTAGCTTCAGCGAAGATGCAATACAGAAACAAGAAAACACGGCCTCTCTGACAGCCATTTGTCCCGCCGCAGACATCGCTTGACATCTCGGCTGGCTCGATGTTCACCAAAGCACACGAGCGATATAATACGCTACAGCACACTGATGGCTGCACATTCAGCGACAGCACTTATGGGAACAGTCAGACAGCAGGAACACCTTCTCCAGACAAACTCTGAAGGGACACTGAACTCTTTGGATTTGTTAGGAGATCTAGTCGGAGTGATGTGGAGCACAAGAAACAATTGTGGTAAATGATACACACAGCCCTGATTGTTACTTACACTAACAAAGGTAAATCAGTCCATACACACACACACATGCACACTAGGGCTGGGCGATAAATCGATTTTATCGATTAACTCGAATGTGTAGTTAACGTGGATTTGTTTAAATGAAAAATCGATTTTCTCCTTAACATCTGCCGACGCTCCCCTCTGGGCTCCCGTAGCTCCGAACGGGCTCATCCCTCCCCCCGCGCGTTTGCCATAGAGATACACAAACAACATGGCAGCGACAGGGACTAACATTAATTATTTTCTGAACCAGTCGTTTCATTACTTACTTATCTGTAATCTCCGCCGAAATGACCGGCCGCTCGTGGTGCACTGTCCCCGGCTGAGAGTCACCTATTCTGGGATAACTGAACCACCAGCTACAGCTGACCTGAAGGAGCACCATGCGGGGCACCAGAGGCGGTGTTGAGGAATTCTTTTGCGGCTCAACACATCTACTAAATGCCGCTGATACGACCGAGCTGTGACGGAGGTCTGTAGCGGCTTAAACAACTTGCAATCAACGCTCTGTAGCACGGAGCTCCGCTTCAACGTTTGTTTTTATATCTCTACGAAGGAGCTTGCTACAGGTGTGCTACATTCAAGAGACCACGGGATGTTAACGTACGTTACTCAGCAACAGGTGAAAACAGGGGCAAGGTTGCACAATAACGTTAAAATGATTTGAACTTTTAGCGAGGAACGAGAAGTGAATTACCTGTATGTGTGAAAACAGCTTTATCTCACGCATCCGTTTTGTTGTTGTTGAATATATAGCCCCCCCCCAAAAAAAAAACTCAAACCAATTTATATTTCCACAAAATTGGCATGAATAATCATAATGGTATACATGCCCCATGTGTGTGTGTGTGTGTGTGTATGAGTCAAAACAAAATAAAACTTGTTTTGAAAATTTTTTTTGTCATCTGCAGATTGATTTTAAGTAGAGGGAGAAAAAAATCGATTTAAATCTTAAATCGGATTTTTTTTTTTTAAATCGGGGATTTTATTTTTAGGCCATATCGCCCAGCCCTAACGCACACACACACACATATACACACAATGCTCAAACTTGCGGCATTCTGTAATGAAACACTGCGCTTTGCATGCGTTGTAATTGGAGATCTTATGCTTTGTCTGGCATAAACAGTGCCAAAAACATTCCTCACTGAACACAAATAGTGATTAACCTTGGACGAAAGCAAGACCAAGGATTTTCTCACAAACATTACAGACTTTTGAGTCTCCACCGGTGTCCCGCCCGCATGCATTTAAACAGGTTTTCTGCTCCTCTTCTCAGCAGTCACGCTGACAGAGGTGACGTTGCTCAGAGCTTGACCACATCTCAGTTAGTCGTTTGTTCATTTTTCCATATTTCCATACACTTTTTCGCTTGCATTTTTGGTTTTAGACAGGGTTAAAAGGAAAAGAAACCACCAACCAATCTCTTTAAAGTATCTTTATTAGAGCCCCAGGCACACAACTTCAACATGTGGAGAACGTAAGCTAAGCTATGATTGGAAAATCCCTGTTTGGGGAAAGGGTTAGCACGCGCTTAGTCTACATCCACGACGTTCCACTTTCGCGATTGCTCTGGTGCCGCAGGATATTTTGGTCGGTGTCCGACTTGTGAGGACTATGGTTAACTGCTCCTCAGATCTCTGCAGGGTAAATCCAGACAGCTAGCTAGACTATCTGTCCAATCTGAGTTTTCTGTTGCACGACTAAAACTACTTTTTAACATACACGTTCCACCAAAACAAGTTCCTTCCCGAGGCTATTTTTTTTTATTTTGCAGATTTAGCGCCGTCCAAAAAAATTGTGATTGGTTTAAAGAAATGCCAATAAACCAGAGCATATTTTTCTCCCATCCTGGAATGATGTGTGGACTAGCCAGACCCTCCTCCGCAGCGCTGTGGAGGAAGGTCTGGCAAAGCGAGACTAGCACACGGTCAATTTAATATCCAGTGCGTGGCCTGGGGAATCCTCTTCTTGAAAAAGTCAGTAGCTTTGCAAATGCAAGAATTTTGGAAGGTGTGGACATCAGGGTTTCCCCTATTGTATTGAAAGCCTGGTGGCCCACCGGGCCTAACTTTCCCCCCACCAGGTCTAAGCCCCTGGGAATTTTTTTGTTATGTATTTAAAGGAACACGCCGACTTATTGGGACTTTAGCTTATTCACAGTAATCCTCAGAGTTAGATAAGTCCATACATACCCTTCTCGTGTCCGCGTGTGTTGTAACTCTGTCTGACGCCCGCACCGCTAGCTAAGCCTAGCACAGATCCTGGAGGTAACCGGCTCCATCTAGTCTACTGCTCCCAATAAGTGACAAAATAAGTTATCTTCAACTCTCTGCAACCAGAAAAAACTCCAAATGTGCAGCGCTCAGCGCCTGATCGCGCTACTGGTGTTTTTAGCATTGTGTGAATATTCAATAAAAAATGTTTTTTTCAATTTTATTTATAGTGTCAAATTGTAACAGAAGTTATCTCAGGACACTTTACAGATAGATCTAGACCACACTATAATTTACAGAGACCCAACAATTCCCTCCAAGAGCAAGCATTTGGTGTGACAGCGGCGAGGAAATACTTCCTTTAAAGGTCCAGTGTGTGGGAATTTCTCCCATCTAGCGTTGAGATCGTATATCGCAATCAACTCTCTCGCACCACACAGTTCAAAGTAGGTATTACAGCTACGGTAGCCTTCACGCTTCAAAAAGCCAGTCTCTCGCTCTTTTCAATCTCCTTTTTCTTTTTCTGGGCGAAGAAGAAGACTCCTGTTCCTGAAATTTGGATTTTGAATATGTGTTTAATATATGTGTTTCCTTCTTCAAACTTGCCACCGGGGCCGGGAAGCTACGATACCCATTAGCAGCGTTAGCAGCTCCTGTGAGTTGATCATGTGACAGAGAAAACGGGAAAGGTGGAGCAGTATGTCCTGTGTGTCCCTTACCGGCTAACGTATTTCAAGATGGAGCATGAATATGGAGCGTCTAACCCAGGTCATGCAAGCGCAAATATAAAATTCCAAGCCAAAAGGAATACTTGGAATTGATGGTGGTGGGAAATATTCATGAAAAAAGCAGTTGTGAACGGGCAACACAGATTTTGATAATGAACAACTAAACATGTTACACACTGGACCTTTAAAGGTCCCATGATATGGTGCTCTTTGGATGCTTTTATATAGACCTTAGTGGTCCCCTAATACTGTATCTGAAGTCTCTTTTATATAGACCTTAGTGGTCCCCTAATACTGTATCTGAAGTCTCTTTTATATAGACCTTAGTGGTCCCCTAATACTGTATCTGAAGTCTCTTTTATATAGACCTTAGTGGTCCCCTAATACTATATCTGAAGTCTCTTTTATATAGACCTTAGTGGTCCCCTAATACTGTATCTGAAGTCTCTTTCCCGAAATTCAGCTTTGGTGCAGAACTACAGCCACTAGAGCCAGTCTCACAATGAGCTTTCCTTAGTATGTGCCATTTCTGTGTCTGAAGCTATTGAGTAGGAGAGTGGGAGTGGGAAGGTGGATGGTGGGGGTGTGGCCTTGACCAACTGCCACTTTTCTCGTTTGAAAGCCATGATGTCTCTCTCTCTCTCATGGGTTGGCCAAATTCTCTGGGTGGGCAAAGCAGAGAAAGGGGAGGTAACCTTGCTTGTTATGACCTCATAACAAGCAGATTCCAAAACGGCTCATCTGAGCTTTCATTTTCTCAAAGGCAGAGCAGGATACCCAGGGCTTGGTTTACACCTATCACAATTTCTAGCCACTGGGGGACCATAGGCAGGCTGGGGGAACGCATATTAATGTTAAAAAACCTCATAAAGTGAAATTTTCATGCCATGGGACCTTAAACAGGCAGTTAGGGGAGAGAGAGAGTGTGAGAGAGAGACTCAGGAGAAACTCTTTGATGGACACACTGCTACCAGGTAGGATGTGGACTATTTAGTTTATAGAGAGATAACATGCAATGTTTTTCCCCCCCAATAACCAATTGATTTGTTAAATGGTAGGTAGAATTTCAGTCAACCAAGATTTTTCTTTGGTTGAATACAGCCCTAGTGGAAATGTATGTGTCATGTTTTAAAGGATAATTTTTCTGGTTTTTGAAAGAATATTTAGGGGGAAAAAAAATGTTGGTCTAGGACTCTTTGGGTGGTCTTCACATGCACATACAAGCCTGTCGCTGGAACTCACAGTGAGCCTGTGTCTGAAGTCTGTAATGAAAAGAAAACTTGTTTTTGGGTTTACACTTGTCATCTAGCATTCCAGTTGTTGTTTTTTTCCACGCAGCAGATTGAAAATGAAACGCGGTAGAAAAGATGATGAATTCTCTGGAAAAGCAACACACGACACCGAAGCGCCACGGGGAAGTTTGATGCCTCCAGCTTTCATAAACACGTGATGCTGAAACGCTGAAGAGATGATAATGTAGTGTTAGTTACACGGCTCTGCATGTGTACTGAGACCAAGATGTTATGTTTCTACTATATTAAGTAGTTCTTTACAGAGCCCCTAAAGGGACATGGGGAATTTTGTTTTTTTGGCGCGCACAAGAAACTTTCCGGTGCGCATGGGATACTTTCTGATGCGCACAATATACTTTCTGCCGCGCACAAGATGCTTTCTGGCGCACACAAGATGCTTTCTGGTGCGCATAGGATACTTTCTGGTGTGCACAAGAAACTTACCTACTGGTGCTATTGCGCACAGGATACTTTCTTGTGCGCACAGGATACTTTCTTTCAGGTACAAGATACTTTCTGATGCACGCAAGATACTTTCTTGTGTGCAGGAAATACTTTTCTCGTGAGCACGTGAAAGTGTCTCGTACTCACTAGAACCCAATCTAAGGCTAGCAAAATTATGCTAACGAAGTACTGCTAACGTTATGCGGCTAAAGTTAATATTTCACATTCACAGCATAAAATCAGTTGACAGTTAACTTATCATTAAGTTTGTCGATGACACATTTCGTTGTGTTTTCAGGAAGATGAATACCTCCTCCTCTGCAGCCATTCTGACTGCTACTCAGATTGGTTTCTCATGCACAGAAAAAAAACACTAATTCCCCATGTTCCCCTAAGTTCTTGCTATGTCCGGCTGCAGTATTTCAGCAGCTGACTGGCACATGTCATACTGATACTTACTGCATATTGCATATGTGAGGCAATAATTCTGGGTTATGCATGCCTGTGGGTTCATGTGTTCAGCATGTCAATATTTTCCAGGAATGAGCCTTCTTCTTCGGTGCGCTCCTGTCATCACAAAGATCCTGCTGGATCGAGCTTTCCTCGCAGGACTCGGAGTGGGTGTTTGTGTTCGAGCTCAGCCAGCAGCTACACACTAGATATCACTGGAACAAAAGAAAATCAATTTCATTTTTTGCAAAGCGCTCCTTCACTCCTGAAGCACCTCCAATCTAAGCAGATCTCAGAGTAATATAAGCAGGCTTCAACGGGAGACAAAAAGAAATGTGTTCTTTCTTTTTTATTCGCCACTTGGCTTTCCAGTCCACTCTGATCATCTACGGGTTTATGAATATTTTCTTCTTCTGTTAAATAATACTTTGAATGCAGACAGAACTCAAACACTTGTGCTTTATGTTGAGGTGCTATACGTTTATTCAAGCTGACCTGCTGTGAGCTGTCAGGTGCAGGTCTTTGCCCAAATTTCACGATGGCCTACTTTGTTCTCCTCTGTCTGTGTGTTGCTTTAGCCTGTTCACAGCAAACTTGTGAAATAAAGTTAGCCCTGACAGAGTCAAAATGTGCCAGTGTTTCTTAAACCCACTCCCAATTCAGCATGTTTTACATACATTTGTCCAAGAGCTGATTGGGTACGAGTGGATAGCAACAAATAACTGTCACTAAAATGTCAACAAAGGAAATGTTAGTCAAGTGTTTTAACAGTGTTGGCTGTAAACACTGATTTTCTTTTTCATTGCGATACCAATACCATATGTCCCATTAAACCAAGTGACGCTTGCGGTGATTGGCTGCAAGCAAAACCACACAAATTATAAGTTTTTTTTCTCTATCAGCATACAAAAAGGATCAAAGGCAGGTTTCATTTGACTGGAGAAATTTTGAAAATATTCAGTACTGGGTTATTTCAGTCAATACCTTAAAGCAGTGTTTCTCAAATGGGGGTATGTGTACCCCTAGGGGTACTTTGGAGTATTGCAGGGCTACGTAAGTTTTTTTTGGTTGTTTTTTAGTGTTTGTTTTAAAAAATATCATTCATGCATAATTCCTAAAAGAATTATACACTATTTTAATGTAATGTACATTTTGTGATTCTAAACATTTTAAATGTACCACTTTTCAGTTACAATATTGTCAGACACTGATACCACAGTGTATGCTGTAATGCTGTATTGTGCCTCTTTTTATTCCCACCGAAAATGTTTTGTGGTGGTCAGGGGGTACTTGGATGAAATATTTCAAAGGGGGTGTTGTTGTTAAGGTCTGCTCCAAGATCACTGGAGTCCAGCAGAAAGTCCTCAGCTCTCTGTGGGAGGAACGAGTGGTTCAGAAAGCTGATCAAATATGAACTCAACCTGGCCATACACTTTTTATTGAATTTTTTGTTATGCCGTCAGGTCGGCGCTATTCTGTTCCTGCACGGAAAACTAATCGGTATGTGAATTCTTTCGTTCCTTCAGCCGTTCCTTCAGCTATGCTCTTGTTGCCACTAGTCATGTTTCCATCAATGTATTTTTATGCGCATTTTGAAGTATCACATTAGAAAATGTTGATGGAAACGGCAAAATTCGGAAAAAAACTTCCCTCAAATTCGCAAATCTTTTTTAGCCGCTTGAGGTGGTTTTTGCTTTTTTCAAAAAAGAGTTAATGCGCAAAATGGGAGCTGGAAACCGCTTTGCCGAATAAATTGTGACATAGCGAACATGTAAGTCACATGACTATAGTCCCGGTATCCATCGGATGGAGGAAGGATTGGGAAATGGGTCCCATCCGGGGCGCCGTACACTTGTGGCACAAGGTGCGTGGTGGAGCGTTATAGCCTGGGCCTCGGCCGCGTCAGGTAAATTGACGAATTGGTTCAACAGCTTGAATCGTGCGGCCCTGCACACCACGTATACACAGCGGTGAACGGTTGTCTCGCTGACACCAAATGTCTCTGCCACAACCCTGGATTCTGCCCAGGTGGCCAACTTGTACCTTTCTCCATTTAGCCAAAGAACTTAGCTTCTAAACTTTTTTTGATTTAGCAAGCCGGTTTGCAATCTACAACCATGCATAACATCAACTTGGGACGAAACTAAGCTTTGCGTAGACTAGTTTATTCGCTCTAAACCAGTTGATGGAAACGCTTCTAATTCACATTTTCTCTTTTTTGCGACATTTTAAAAGTTCGCTTAAAATTCGCTTAACAATTAGATGGAAACATGACTATTGGCATATTGATGTGGATGCTGATTGTTGTTTCTACTTATTTATGACATGGATGGGATAGACTGTAAAAATGAATTGCCTCTTGGGGATTGATAAAGTTTTGTCTGTCTGTCTGTGAAAGGGAGTACATTATTTAACCCTTGTGTTGTCCTCGGGTCAAATTTGATAAACATGTTTAAATGGTTTTAAAACAGCATCCTGACTAAACTTTGACTAAACCAGTCAGTGATTCGCTCAACATCCTTTGATCTTAACTATTAGTCAAAATAATTCATGATTTCTGCCTTTTTAACAAAATAATTAGGTATAATGTCATATCAATTGGGTTTATTGACCATGAATTTAAAAATAAAACATTGAAAAAAGTGACAAAAACGTTTTAAAAAGTGTCAAAAGCATAAAAAGAGCCAAAAACGCTGGAAAAAGCACCAAAAATTTCATTTTTTTTTACCTGGATGGACAACAAGTTCATGGTTGATGGGAAGACAACACGAGGGTTAAAGTTTGAGAACCACGGCCTTAAAGTTATTGAGTATCAATACCCAGCCCTACTCCCATTGATCGTGGGGGGAAACAAATGTGAGAAAGACCTTCTCCCGATCATCTGCTGCCAGTAGTTGAAATCATTCTTTGCTGCAGAAGTCCAACCACTCAACCTGTTTATTCTTTGGTAAATTGGAAAAGCCTAAAGGGCTCTAGGACCTGCCAGGTTGCATGATGGGAAGACGGAGGTTGTTGTACGTTTTTGCGACAGAGAACGATGGTGAAATAATTGCTGAACCTATAGCCTGAAAGATGCTTTTGTCTGTACAAAAACCAACTTGATTTGCTGTCTGGAAAACTGCACGTTCTCTGCTTTGATCAAAAGGGACACGTCAGTACTCACACAAACCATATGAAACTCTACTAAGGTAGGCAGGCTTCTTTTGCACACACACACATATTGGATTCATAAAACCCATTTCAGCTCACATTTTTATGGTCGGAGGTCTCCAAACTAAGCAGTCATTTTGACTTATCGCAGCTAAAATCATGAGAAATATTGCTGCGGCTTCTTCGAAAGCCTGAGCTATGTGTTCTCATTTCGCCATCATGAAACTATCGCATCACTCAAAAATAGAAGTACCGTTTGTCCCAGCAGAGGTAGCCCTTTAAAAGTCAATTGTGTACCCTTCTCTTTTATTTTGTACCCACAAATTAGTCAAAAGGTACAGTTCCGCCTCTTAAAAAAACAATACTGTACTCTTAAGGGAACATACTAAAAAAAGTGTACCTGTAAGTACAGAAATACCTCAATTTTTAGATATATGCTAAATCATGATGGATGAATGACAGCAGAAAACTACAAGCAGCTACATTTGCTCATAGCTTGTGTTGGTGGATCAGTGTGTGGTGGCAGTGCTCATTTTAGACCATAACAAGATGTTATGTAGGTCGCTAGAGACTGTACTTAAGCACAGAGGTGCTTTGAGTTAAATGCTAACGCATACTAACATGATCATATTGACAATGTAAACATGCTGATGTAATGCAGGCGTAATGTTTACCATGACTGTCACTACCGGCGCTCCCATGCTCTGGTTTCCACCGGCGCGCCATCCACGCTGCCTGGTGGCTCGCTGTTTGGCGCCATCTGCTGTTGTTAATGTATGTCGACATTTAAAAAGTCAAGACCCAGCACGTAGAAGGATATTGTTGGAGTAGAAGTCACCATTTGCCCCCATAGCTTCTTCATGGCTTAAAGACCTCATGATTTGTTTTTTGTGTGTGTTTTTCCCCCTTTTTTTTCTTCTTTTCTTTATATTTTATTTCGTCTTTCTTCTGTATATGTACAGTATCTGTATAAATATGCACATATTTGCATACATGTGGCCTACATATTCATCATTTGCATCACATTGCATTATGTGTACAGACATGTGAGTGTACAAATAATTCTCACTGTTATACTTACAAACTCTAAAATCCTGTGGAATCAATAAAAACATTTTTTTTAAAGTCCCTGAAAATATAAGACAGCCCCACATTTTGAGACACAGTATTTCAAGTCTTCAGGGAAATATATGGTAATTAAAATGTGTAGTATTTTAGGAGAGGACATGTGGGAGATGTAAAGTTCTGAAAGTTAATAATGTTGTTATGACAAGCAGAACTATACCCTGATGCCCTGCCTGTGGATTTACAGTTTTTTTTGTGTTGTCTCTCTTCCAGAATACCAGAGTGCTGTTCAACATCCGTGTGGTGGGAGGATCAGTGTTCTACAGCTACCTGTCTCCCCAGGACGGGCGGCCGCTCTACCACCCCGCCGTCGACAGGTGAGGGGGTCGGAAATGCATAAAAACACCGAGTTATTTCTGGTGGATGGAGGACCGATCACAGACACGCTCGCACTCAGCTGATCCTGAATCCTGAATCCTTCTCTGCAGCTTTGGGCTGTCTGTTGGCCCGTATCAAAGTGAATGACCATTGTGGCGCTGCAACGATTAGTCGACTAATTGATTAGTCAGTCGACGGAAAAATAATCACCAACTATTTTGATAACCGATTGATCGTTAAAATTAATTTTCATGCAAAAAATGGCAGAAAGTGCTGTTTTTTTTGCCTCTCAAATGTGGAGATGTCCTGCTCTTTTCTGTTTTTATATTATATTAAACTGAATATCTTTAGGTTTTGGACAAAACAAGACATTTAAAGATATCACCTTGTACTTTAAGAATCTAGGATGGGAGGGACATTTTTCATTATTTTCTGACATTTTATAGACCGAACGATGAATCGAGAAAATAATCGGCAGATTAATCGATCGGTAGTTGCAGCACCACATTCAGGCAATAAAGGGTCCTGATACAAGTGTGTCTGACAGGATGATTTCTGGACACATTTCTAGATTTTCAACACATGAATGTACAGTATATCCTCCATGTTTTACCAGGCAAAAATATATTCCTGCAGGTGAAAACACTGTAAACATGCAGCTCAGAGTGACTGTTATCATTGGAGCTGACTGGCTGCCCGGACACTTCATTCTTCTTTTATTAGATCATCTAAATGTGTTCTTTTGTTGTAGAATAACTGGAATGATGGTCCAAACATTTCAGCGCTGAAATTATCCAATGTTCCCACAGGCTCTTTCAAATTTGATCTAATGTAATCAATTTTAATGCAATTTAAATCTAATCTCTCTAATCTAATAAAGGTTTTTCCTGAGAAAGGCTACAACTACAGGCAGGCAGCCAGTTCCTGAAGACATTTTGACAGAAAAACACATGTGCCACACGCTAATATGACTCTTAAAAGTTATGTCCAATGTTTTATCTTCTTTTCATGTAGTTCATTAGGCCTGATTTTACAGCATTGACTGAAATGTGCAGACATTTTATCCCTTTTTCATGAATGCGCGTCTGATGGCTTCCACTTGCTTTTTCCAAAGGGGCCTTTTTTTGGCAAAGTCTTGAAAGGACTTCCAGTTGTGTCGTTGCTACAGTACGAACAGTTTATTCATTCACTGAATGGTGCAGATGGGGGCAAATGCTTTTGAAATCCTTTGAAAAGCAAATGTGCAGCAAACTGTATCCTAGAAACTAATTTAATGGTAGTGTTTGAACTCCAATGATTCAGAAATGTGCTCTCTCCTCAAGTCAACCCACATCAAACAGTTAGAGAATGTACCAGTGCAAGTCTTTTAGTCTACTTTGCTCGCTCCTATCAGCATCTATCTGTGTCTGTGTGCCATTACGGTGTGTCTCATGTTGACATAGTCTGTAGTATGTACTTACAGTTTGCTTATTCTAAACCGTGCTTACAGAAGGGTGGCTCTATGGATGGAAATGTGTGTGGGTCGGTCCACCACTTTGGTCCATACTGAAGTATATCTCAGCCGTTTTTGGATAGATTGACATGAAATTTTGTGCAGCCATTCATGTTCCCCAGAGGAGGAATCCTACCGACGTTGGTGATTCCCTGCCTTTTCCTCTAGCGCCACCATGAGGTTGACATTTGTGATCTTTAGTGAAATCTCTCAAAAACTGTGGGATGGATTGACACTGATTACGGACGTGCGTTCGTTCATAGCCTGACGTCGCCACACCAAATTAGCAAATGCTTGACCTTTGAAGTAGGGGTGCATGACATATCGACTCAATGTCGTTATCGTGATATCACGTTGCGTAATATTATATTGAAAGTGTCGTGATAAGTAGCTAATATTTAGTTTATTTTGCGGAGCGCTGCGTCCCGTCCGTTGGCTGTGTGGCTTAGTTGTGTTCGATTTAGAGCTTGAAACGCAGTAATCATCATGTTTCATTGGCCAGTTATCGTGCCACTTGCACATGCTAGTGCACGTCAACCCTATGGAGCGTACCACGTGACGTGTGTGCTTATTTCGACAGAGTGACAGTGTAAGTGAAGTAACAGATAGAGACAACAAAACGGAACGAATCAGAGAAGCGAAAGAAAAGAAAGGACCTAAAGAGAGAGAGAGCTAAGGGAGTCAGTGGAGCGAAAGAAAGAACACAAAAGTACGAAAATGAGTGTTGCTCAGGGACAAGACGGAATAACAGAGATTGAAGAGGAAACTTTAGTGGCCAACAGTAATTCTCCTCTGTAACTTGGAAATACTTTGGCTTTAAGCCAACAGCTGTTACACAGGCTAATGCACTATGCAAAACGTATTGAACGGTGGTAAACTGGGCAACAGGCAATACAACAAACCTATTTTTCGCATCTTTAAAAAACAACATATACAATATCGAAATGAATATCGATAAGGCAATATTCATAATCGATATCGCAATATCACATTTTGTCAATATGGTGCAACCCTACTTTGAAGTAATCATTTGACAAAGTAATCCTATCTGAAGATCCACTCAATAGCTTTTTTTCCTCTGCTTTCAACCACTTCTCAAAAAAGTGCTCTGATGAAGGCGTGAGATGCGTTTGAGGATCCAGGAAAAAGCCTGTGCTTTTGTCAATGTACTGTGAGCTGTGGGAACTGTGCTTTGTTAAGGAGTGCAAAAACAAAGGGGTATAGTATACCTTTATATTGTAGTGTAGCCTATTGTACATTTGTTTACCTAAAACATCCACTAACTAACTAAATCCCCAAGGACTGTGTGTGTGTGTGTGTGTGTGTGTGTGTGTGTGTGTGTGTGTGTGTGTGTGTGTGTGTGTGTGTGTGTGTGTGTGTGTGTGTGTGTGTGTGTGTGTGTGTGTGTGTGTGTGTGTAAGTCAGTAAACTTTAATTCCAGAGCACATTTAAACACAGCTTAAGCTGACCAAAGTGCTGTACAAAAAGTGCACTAAGTGGCTGTATAAAAGAACAAAAATGAAAGTAGAAAGAAAATACAAAAAGGAACATCACAACGACAATGACAACAAGCCGCAATTCACTAATACAGCATTATAGACATGATTACAGATTGAGAGATTAAAAGATTAGTGAGTAAAATGTTGTCTTTAGCGTTAGATTTACAACCAGAAATAGGAAGGAAGCACATCTGATATCTAACGGCAGCTGGATCCACAGTGGTGGAGCAGCAACTGCAACGGCTCCGTCACCTTTTGAGTTTGAGCTGAGGTCATGCTGACACCTAGTGGTTAAAAAGCCTCAATCTTGTGAGGTAGCACAAGAGAGGACTGTATCACTCCCACTCGAAGAAGTGCTTTTGGTCAGAGAACGCTCTCTGTAACAGCATCTAAAGACTGGGATATGTTGCCAATGCAGATAAGAGAAGTAAATATTTCTCGTTCTTTTACTGGTCAGCTGAACAACTGGCTTATTGATAACCAGTTATGTGCACATTAGACTGCTGACTGCCGGTTGACTTTTGCTGCCTGCCTGCTTGGCAGCGGTGGAAGAAGTATTCAGATCCTTTACTTAAGTAAAAGTACTAATACCAAACTGTAAAAAAAAAATACTCTGTTACAAGTAAAAAAAAACAGTAAATATAATAATAAAAAGAGGGATAAATAATGTTAAACAAAATGTTAAACCAAACATTAAACTAAATAATTCACATTTCATTAATCAAATGCACACAATACGCCTTCACGATTAGCTAATCGCATTCTTACAAATTGCGATTTGTACGATTTGATCTGAAACCGATAAATCGTTGTTTTGTCGCTTGCCGTCTGATGTGTTGTGTTCGTTACTTGTTGTTGTGCACTGTGCCTGTTTGAATGTCGGTCTGTGTATGTTGCTTTTACGTGCCGACTGTATTAAAGCTTTAGTGCGTAACTTTTTGATATTAATGAACGTCCGTTACATTCAAGCCGTTGCAAAATGAGTTGCTCCAAAGCTAATTAAGACTCTCAGCTCCACACAACTCTCTCTGGATCTCTCAGTATGGCTACAGTATGTTCAGAAGATTGTGGCGTCCGGCGACTTTCCCGCGCAGAAGCTCGAGTGAAGATAATGACCTCTTCTGAAGAGTCCATCATGGTTTTTTAATCCTCCATGTCCTCCTTGGCTACTAGCAACTGCGTGATTTCTTAGAATTCCTCATGGGGGAGGCAGAAACTACGCAATAGCTTTATGGCATTTTATTGTATTTTTTTTTTTTTTTAGGTTGCCATTTTAAAACTAGGCCAGGAACAACAGATCAAAATTAGCCTGCTGAGATAACTGGCTCATTTACAGTTACTTTGCTGTTGATTGATGAGCACTGTCCCTGTTAAATAAATGAAAAAAAAATAAAGTGCACTCTAATGATTCTAATGAGGTTGTCGGTGCAATAAATGTACTGTAAATGTCTCAAAACTTGAAAGTGTAGCAAATTTCCAAAAGCATGGTCCATGCTTGTTCCCAGGGGCGTAGCACAAAATTCTGGGCCCTGTAGAAAGGCATTTTCTATGGGCCCCTCCCCGCATCCACAGCTATTCATTCTAGCATCTTTTTGGGCCCTCCTTACATTTCCCCCCCAGTCCGACGCCCCTGCTCATTCCTCTGCACCGGATGACCCTTCATCTTTTTCATGTATTTCAGAGCTCTGAAGCTCTGCTGCTCAGGAGGACCTCCGCATGTGAAGCTCATCATCGAGTGGGAGCACAGAATCAAAGACTGGTCAGTACGCTGTCTTTTTACTCCACAATTAGGGCTGCACGATATCAGGAAGATATGCGATAATGTTGTTCAATATGGCGATTACGATATTACTTGCGATGAATAAACAGATATCAAAGTGTACTCAGCTCTACATTTCTGCAGCTTTCATAATTCAGCTAAAATACAACAAAGTGCTTGTTGAATTTAAAACCAATGAAGGAAATCATTCCCAACATTCTTTCTTAAAGATTATTTTTTTGGGCTTTTACAGCTTTAATTTGACAGGACAGCTAAGTGAGAAAGGGCAGAGAGAGGGGGGAAGACATCATCACAGGTCTGAATTGAACCCTGGACCTCTGCGTCGAGGCATAAACCTCTCATTACACGTGCGCCTGCTCTACCCACTAATCCAACCCGGCCACTTCCCAACATTCTTTTATTGAACAAATTGAACATTAAATTAAATATAAAAGGCAGCACTCAAAAGAGAACGACAGCTACATTATAAAGTTTCTACTGATCATTTCTTTTAACCAACAACAAAAATCTCTGAGTGTCTTGCGCGATATGTCGCAGCCTTTTGCGATGCGTTTATCGCGGCAGTTGATGTCACGATGACGATAAAAAAACTATATATTCGTGCAGCCCTACTAGCAATTTTCTAACACTACCGTGTGCACGTTTTTTTCTGTTCCTGTCTGATCTCCTGGGTTTCAATTTGTGTTTCAACTTCTCTCTGTTTGAATCTTGTTTTATTTCCATCACATCTATGTATATTGTGGTGTTTTATGCTTATACTATATAATATATGTATATGCATCCATCTTTGTGAAGCACTTTGGTGCAAAACTTGTTTACCTTTTAATGTGCTATATTAGGAGCCCCTAAAGGGACATGGGGAAATTTCTTTATCACGTGCGCACAAGAAACTTTTCAATTAAAATGCCACATGACGTTAGCAGTACTTCGTTAGCACAATTTTGCTAGTCTTAGATTGGTTTCTCGCGAGCAACAGTTCCTAAAAAGAAAGTTTCCCATGTCCCTTTAGGGGATCCGTACCAAATAAATGAAATAAAGTTAAATAAAGCACCTGTCTGTGTGTTCTGGGCCGCAGCCTGTTTGGTAACATTCAGGAGGAGGTGGTGAAGGATGCAGACAGCGTGAGGAATCAGCAGCAGCAGCACGTCCAGCAGTACAGCTGCACCTTGGACGAGTGCTTCCAGCTCTACACCAAAGAGGAACAGGTAGTCTGTTATCGTTTGATACCTGCAACAACCAGGGGCTCCATTTAGAGTCATGTTTGTCTTGGGCAGCGCTAAGCTCCACACAGAGCTGCTGCTAAATAGCCTCAAGAAGGAACTTGTTTTGGTGGAACATGTGTACGTTCAAAAGTAATTTTAGTCGTGCAACAGAAAACTCAGATTGGACAGATAGTCTAGCTAGCTGTCTGGATTTACCCTGCAGAGATCTGAGGAGCAGTTAACCATAGTCCTCACAAATCCACCGGAGGTTAGAACGCCAACACAAAGAAAGAGGAAGGTAACAGACATCAGTGAAAAGACATGCATCCGGAGGAATTTCCTGCGGCACGGGAGCAATCCCAGAAGTGGAACGTTGAGGATATAGACTACTGTCTAATTAATCCTACCTAAAGTCATGTTACTAGTAGTCTCGCTTTGCCAGACCTTCCTCCACAGCGCTGCAAAGGAAGGTCTGGCTAGTCCACACAGTATTCCGGGATAAGCACCGGCCGGAGACACGGCCATCTTATGGTTATAATGTGCAAAAATAGTTATTGCAGTCAATCGAACCTGTGTGTTTTTTAGAAGGAACATTCGAAACATCCTTTTTGGCCAGTTTTGACAGCTCAAATTCAATCCAAATATATTGGATTGATTAGATGAGATGAAAAACTAAAGGAGGCTTGTGTGTGCCTCTCACAGTTGTTTGTTTGCTATCCTCACTCTCGTTTTCAAGCTGAACAGATCGGCCAAAAGAAAGGCCGACGCGTAGCGACGGTGCAGGACACACCGCACAAACTTGGGTGACGGTCAAACAATTCAATTCAATTTTTTTTATAGTATCAAGTCATAACAAAAGTTATCTCAACACACTTTACAGATAGAGTAGGTCTAGACCACACTCTGTAATTTACAAAGACCCAACAATTCCAGTAATTCCCCCAAGAGAAAGCATTTAGTGCGACAGTGGCGAGGAAAAACTCCTTTTAACACAGGACTTTCACCCAGGAGACCTGGGCTTTGTGTCCCGTTCGAGTCCCGGGTGTCACTGAAACCTATGTTTTTTAACCCCACCCAGGATCTTTTCCTAAACCTAACTGTCCCGTTGTTGTGCCATGTCAGGTCAGTCAGTACGTCCGGACCCAGAGCGCCAAAAGTGATGCCAAGAGTCCCGACGCTAAAGGAGACTTTCAGTGTGAATAACAAACGCCAAAGGCACATGACCAAGCGTCCGTATTTAACGTGATGGGAGAGTGAGAATGTTTCGTTTATTTTAACAAGACAAAGCTGTATGTATGAGGTCATATTGTCTATTAAAAAGACTTTAGCCAAAAGCATCGTAAGCGTAAGATGATCTCAAATCACAATCAACTAACAAAAAGGTAAAATACCCTAAAATCCATTTTGCCAATCTTCTTAAGCTTAACCCTCATGCCCTCTTCGGTCATTTTTGTACATTTTTCTCAAGTTTTTTTTTTCATTTTGTGATCATTTTTGCTGTGTTACTTCTTATGGCATGAAATTTTGTAGGAATCCTTCTTTTCAGTCAAATTTTTTAAATCCAGTGTTTTTTACTCTTACATGTCTTTTATACTTAAATGATTCATTTTGTACCCCTCTGGACACCTTCGAGGCAAAAATGTCCACGCACACAAAAACTGTTATTAAATCATCATATATCAATATTTTTTTCTGCTTTTTTTCATGAATCACTTAAACAACTTCTTACCTAATCAAAACCACCAAACATTCAATCATTTTCAGGATTTTAACCCTTTAAATGCCAGTTTATGTATTTGAAGTATGTCCATCCATCCATCCATCCATCTTTGTCCGCTTATCCGGTGTCGGGTCGCGGGGGGAGCAGCTCCAGCAGGGGACCCCAAACTTCCCTTTCCCGAGCAACATTAACCAGCTCCGACTGGGGGATCCCGAGGCGTTCCCAGGCCAGGTTGGAGATATAATCCCTCCACCTAGTCCTGGGTCTTCCCCGAGGCCTCCTCCCAGCTGGACGTGCCTGGAACACCTCCCTAGGGAGGCGCCCAGGGGGCATCCTCACCAGATGCCCGAACCACCTCAACTGGCTCCTTTCGGCGCAAGGAGCAGTGGCTCTACCTCGAGCTCCTCACGGATGACTGAGCTTCTCACCCTATCTCTAAGGGAGACGCCAGCCACCCTCCTGAGGAAACCCATTTCGCCGCTTGCACCCTGGATCTCGTTCTTTCGGTCATGACCCAGCCTTCATGACCATAGGAGAGGTAGGAACGAAACTGACCGGTAGATCGAGAGCTTTGCCTTCTGGCTCAGCTCTCTTTTCGTACAACGGTGCGATAGATGGAATGTAATACCGCACCCGCTGCGCCGATTCTCCGACCAATCTCCCGCTCCATTGTCCCCTCACTCGCGAACAAAACCCCAAGGTACTTGAACTCCTTCACTTGGGGTAAGGACTCATTCCCTACCCGGAGAAGGCATTCCATCGGTTTCCTGCTGAGAACCATGGCCTCCGATTTAGAGGTGCTGATCCTCATCCCAACCGCTTCACACTCGGCTGCGAACCGATCCAGTGAGTGCTGAAGGTCGCAGGCCGATGATGCCATCAGGACCACATCATCTGCAAAAAGCAGCGATGAGATCCCCAGCCCACCGAACCGCAACCCCTCCCCACCCCGACTACGCCTCGATATCCTGTCCATAAATATTACAAACAGGATTGGTGACAAAGCGCAGCCCTGGCGGAGGCCAACCCTCACCTGAAACGAGTCCGACTTACTGCCGAGAACCCGGACACAGCTCTCACTTTGGTCGTAACAGAGATTGGATGGCCCTGAGTAGAGACCCCCTCACCCCATACTCCCACAGCACCTCCCACGAGTATCTCCCGGGGGACCCGGTCATACACCTTCTCCAAATCCACAAAACACATGCGGACCGGTTGGGCAACTCCCAGGCCCCCTCCAGGATCCTTGCGAGAGTGAAGAGCTGGTCTGTTGTTCCACCCGAGGACGGAATCCGCATTGTTCCTCCTCAACCTGAGGTTCGACTATCGGCCGAACCCTCCTTTCCAGCACCTTGGAGTAGACTTTACCAGGGAGGCTGAGAAGTGTGATACCCCTGTAATTGGCACACACCCTCTGGTCCCCCTTTTTTAAAAGGGGAACCACCACCCCAGTCTGCCACTCCTTTGGCACTGTTCCAGACTTCCACGCAATGTTGAAGAGACGT